>NC_045968.1:24943366-25252674 GCF_010909765.2 Amblyraja radiata
CCCTTAATGTGGTTTGAAAATGAAAATGTGGTTGGTTTGAAATAAAGCACAGCAAATGGTTGGTGGTGGTTGGTTTGAAATGAAGCACGGCAAATGGTTGGTGGTGGTTGGTTTGAAATGAAGCACAGCAAATGGTTGGTGGTGGTTGGTTTGAAATGTCTACTGAGCGGTAAGGGTGGTGTATATGTGGTGTTTTGTGTGGTTTTATGGTGGTTTTAAGGTGGTTTCACCCTGCTTGAAATGGTATGAAACTGCATTTGAATGTAGTGGCCTTGCACCCTGCATGAAATGGCATGAAAATGCATTTGAATTTGGTGGCCTTGCACCCTGCTTGAAATGGTAAGAAACTGCACTTGAATCTGGTGTCCTTGCACCCTGCTTGAAGTGGTATGAAACTGCACTTGAATTTGGTGGTCTTGCACCCTGTTGAAATGGTATGAAACTGCACTTGAATTTGGTGTCCTTGCACCCTGCTTCAAGTGGCATGAAACTGCACTTGAATTTGGTGGCCTTACACCCTGCTTGAAGTGGCATGAAACTGCACTTGAATTTGTTGACCTTGCACTCTGCTTGAAGTGGCAGGAAACCTTACTTGCGTTTGGTGGCCTTGCACCCTGCTTGAAGTGGTAGGAAACTGCACTTTAATTTTAGGATCGAAACCAGGGTATGTGGAGCTGGTTTAATGGGTGGGGATCGATCTGGGGCCCTGTGTGGCACTATGGAAGTATTATTTAGATAATTGTAATTGTTGCTTTACTGCTGTATTTTTGTGCACCATGTATTTGCAAATGTATCGGTTCTAGTTTCATTATTTGATCTACGCTTTGAGTTAAGATTATGATTATAGAATAATCAAAGGGGGGAATGTAAGGGTTAATACTATGGTAGACATTTTATGCTCACTGTGGCAGACATTTTAAGCTACATATGCTATTATACTAAAAACAGGCTTTTGCAAGTCTGCCTTCATGGTACCAAGCACCTGCAGATAAGATGTCTGAAGAAGGGTTTTGGCCCGAAACGTTACCTATTTTCTTCGCTCCGTAGCTGCTGCCGCACCCGCTGAGTTTCTCCAGCACTTTTGTCTACCTGCAGATAAGAAGTTGTTTTTCAGGACTAAACATTCCAATGTTCTGAGCTAAATCCTGTGCTGCCTCCTTATCACACAGTGGTGCCTCCTTAATCATATTAGCTGTTCAACTCCCTAACACAATGTGCAACTCCTGTTTAATTCCCTAACACAATTAAAGGATCTTTAATAATAATAATAAATTTTATTTAATGGGCGCCTTTCATACAAAATCTCAAGGACACCTTACATAGTAATCGGAATAAAAACATATAATCGGAGTAAAACAAGTAATTAAAGACATCACAATGACACAAATTAAAAACAGAATTCAATCCAAAAACAGAAAATCAAAAACACAGTGTGAAGAGAGAGCAGCGGCAACCAAATCGTGCCAGCGTCCACTCTCTCTTCACGGCAGCCATCTTGGACACAGACCTACAAGACTACAGTTAGACCAAAAAAATCATCCCCCCACAGTGGATAGCACTGTGGAGGAAGGCACAATGTCCAGTCCCCACCCCATGTTCACCCCAAAGTCAGGCCTATTGGGGCCACCGCAGTTGCCTCTACGGAGGCCCGATGTCCCTGGCCGTTCTCACCGTGTTGTCTTGCCCCGGCGTCGGGAGAGTCCTTTCGGCGGCTGGGCCACTTGGAACGGCCGCTTCTTGGTTGGAGCCCGCGGCTGCCGAAGCCGACAAGGCCGCGTCGGTTTGGCGCTCCTAGGCTCCAGATGAAAAAGTCGGCGCCCGTTCTCCTCACTGCCGCCTTGCCGCCTCTACGCACGCCGTCTCTCCGCACGCCGTCTCTCCGCTCCGCAAACCCGCAGCCCGGAGATGTTGCTTACGGCGGTCCAGCTCGCCAGAGCTCCAGCGCGGCGACCCAGGCAAGGCATCGCCCGCTCCGATCTTTATCTTGTCTTTGTAAAGACAGGCTTCTTTCATGTAAGCAGTGGGAAATTACTGTATGTACTTTGAGCTGTATAAATATTGCCTGTGTTCTGTATATTCTTTAAGAAGGTGGTAGCAGGTGCCTGAGTGAGCCACGGCCCACTCAGATCTCTGTACCTTCTCCCTACATGGTGTTTAAGTAAAAAGCTTCTAACTGAGACTCGTGTTCTTTGAATTATTTTACAGTTTAAGTTAAGGCGACTATCACAGAGGAGATTCACTGTGATGGATGTTTGTGTTAATTGTGTGTTTTGTTGCCTTTTTTACTGCCATGACTGCATGGTATGAAATTTTGTTCAAACTCGTTTGAATGACGATAAAGGAAATTCAATTCACTCCATTCAATCTAATGGTAATTGTACCCGCATCAGACAGTTTTAAGAAATTCTCCCTTGAATTTTATTGAAAGGAAAGCGTTAGTAATACTTGACGGTTAAATCACAATTATATTTATATTTACAGAGGAATGCATAACGATGTATTGGTGACACATCATATAACAGTGGCAGTTAACAAGCCTTAACAGTGGCAGTTAACAAATCGTTTTCGTCTCAGAGGAATCAAGTGAGAAATGACTCCAATCGTTCTGCAGTACTCATTAAACCTGAGAGTCTTTTAAAAACGTAAAATTCCATGGCGGTTTTGCTGCAATCTGTTTCGTGTATTGTATGTGGAATGGATGAGCGCCTTGCTACCGTTTATCATTGCCAAAGGATGACATAAGCCCTGTTAACATCACAAGATTTTGCTAACACAAAAATGCATTTACACATGATTAGCCTATTTATCACTATTTCTCGCAGAACCCCTAGCGATCCATATTGTTCTGGGGAATCCCGGTTGAGAAACTCTGGTCTAGAACCTAGAGGTGCCTGCTACTAGGCCTACTCATACTCACAGCCGAAATGGAGTTTCTCCGACTCCGGACACCTCTAGCTCTTCCTGAAGGTTCCATCATCAATTAATTATTTTCAGAGTCTGAGCGAGCTGACCATGCATGTGGCCGCGACTCCGCAGCGGTCGGTCGGATGGGAACTGATTGCGGTTTGCTTATGGCTGCTGCTGGCTAAGGTAAAAATACATGTTTCACAAAACATGGGGAGGATTATCCCCCACCTCTCAAAACATGATGGAGCCTAAGGCATTTCCACCACCACCAAATGATTGTGGACTTTGGAAGGGGTAGGATAGGGACCCACAATCCTGTTTATATCAACGGGACGATGGTGGAAAGGGTCAAGAACTTCAAATTACTGGGCGTGCACATTTCCAAAGATCTTTCCTGGTCCCAGCACACTGATGCAATTATAAAGAAAGCACATCAGCGCCTCTACTTCCCGAGAAGGTTACGGAGAGTTGGTATGTCAAAGAGGACTCTCTCGAACTTCTACAGGTGCACAGTAGAGAACATGCTGACTGGTTGCATCTTGGCTTGGTTCGGCAACTTGAGCTTCCAGGAGCAGAAAAGAATGCAGAAAGTTGTGCCCACTGCCCAGTCCATCATCGGCTCTGACCTCCCCACCATCGAAGGGATCTATCGCAGTCGCTGCCTCAAAAAGGCTGCCAACATCATCAAGGATTCACACCATCCTGGCCATGCACTCATCTCTCCGCTACCATCGGGTAGAAGGTACAGGAGACTGAAATATTTTACATCCAGGTTCAGGAACAGTTTCTTCCCCACAGCCATCAGGCTATTAAACTCGCCAACAGACTCTGAACTGTAACAGCCTATTGCAGTTTATCTGTTTATGTGTATATTGGACTGAAATGTTCTGTATTTATGCTTACAATATTCTGTTGTGCTGCAGCAAGCAAGAATGTCATTGTCCTATCATGACAATAAACTCTCTGGACTTGGCCCTCTTGCATTTTATCAAAGCCTGGATATCCATCTACTTTCAAAGATGTTAAATCCTTTAATATGTCTTTAGAATGTTTATCACCATAACCTTAATTATAATAGCAATATCTTGCCCCTCATTTGGAAATTTACTTATCCGTTGTCTTGAAATTTTAATTACCATTTCAATCTCTGTAAGAGGAGGTGCTCTTTCCTTGTCGCTTATTTACAGAGTATGTTGGAGATTTCCTTGATCCTCTCTATTTTATTTAATGTACCATATTTCCTTATTATTTCACTTCTCATTCTATACACGTGTGATTCCTGCAGTGTTGAATTCCTTGTATTTGCCATACATTTTGTTTGTTTTTGCTTTATTCCCCTCTGTATAGTCCTTGACATTTTTGGGTGAAGAGAAGCAGGAGTTCCCTCTTTTCATGGGGATCTATTTGTCCTGAATGTTCACATCTTTGTCCTGTGTGCCACTCACTACTCTAGTTTATTTAAAGTAGCCATTTCCAGTTTAAACATTAGTTTGAATTTATGTGTTTACTGCATCTGTGCTTAAAGAAACATTGGTTTAGATCACTATTGCTACTGCACCTTCAGCATGGTTGTGTACTTAATATTTCCATTAGTTGAGGAGAGATGTTAGATTAGGTGGCTTGTAATTCCTTCAGAAATGTAATTTCAAGAAATCTAGCAGTCAGTTTTTTCACTGCATTAATATTTTCCTCAGATTATGTATAGAGTAGAAATTTTGCACTTGTTGGGAAATCTATTAAAGCCACATGTTCCGGACAATTTCATCAGTCCTATCATAAATGGGGAAATACTTTCATCATATATTTGCTCCTCTAGTTAAACATGAACTTGAATCATTGTTTGTTAATAAGTAACTTCAAGTTCAAATGATGTTTGACCATTTTGGCTAACTACTCATGTATTAGATTGAGCAGAAATGACCAGATTCTTATTTGGGTATCCTTTTCCAAATCATACGTAGAGATATTTCATTTTTTGCATCTGCTTTAATTTAATTTCTTCAAAAGATGATCTTGTTACTCACTCAAGCAGTATAGTACAATTTTGCAGCTTAAATTGATTAAAACATCTTAGCAACAAGTTTGACTAACTTTTACAAATACATTGAATGTTCAAACTTAATAATATTTGCTTTAACACAACTATTATGTCGAATACACGCTCAAGCTTTTGTCATAATGTAATAACGGCTTTTACTTCACACACCTGACTATTTACTGTGTTTAAAATTCAGCAGGGAACAGAGAATATCCATTCATGACATTGTATGTTATCGAACATAGATCGCCCACAACGACAGATACATCTCTAACAAGAGCAGAGTTGGTGAGAGCTAATTACATGAATACTTGAAGAAAGCATTAGGAGGCAGTTATGATTTGTGATATCTTAATTTGGGGATTGAAGTGCATCATGGGTCGAAGGAAATGGTGACACCATTTTCTATCCAGTACCAGAGAGGACCCCTGGTATGGTGGAACCTTACATTGATGACTGTAAGAAAGTCTGTTTTTTTTCTTACCACCACTATCTCTGTGATTGTATAAATGAACCATAGAGTGATGATATTGGGGGATTCCAATAACTCAAATATCTACTGGGATAGCATTAAAGGAAATGGAGGGGAAACATTTCCCAAAATGAGTTCAGAACATCCTTGACCAGCATAGGAAGGATGCGTAGCTCTATCCGGTACTAGAAAAATAAGGTGTCGTAGGAAATCACTTCAATATAACTGGTCATAATATAAAGGTTTAGATTAGTAATAAAGAGGAGCAAGCGGCAATTTAAATTAGAACATAAACTGGAAGAGAGTTGACTTCAGTGTAATGAGAGGGGACTGAGTCAGGAGAAACTGGATCCAAAGGTTGACAGGAAAATCTTGAACTGAACAGTTAAGGGGACATTTCAGGCACAGGGTAGGTAAAATTTCACAAGAAGGAAAATAGACAAAGCCAAGGCTGAAGGAACTTAAGAGAAGCAATACCAGTGGTTTGTCTGGTATCACATTGTGCCATTACAACTTTGGGACAGCCAAGCAACATGCTAACATTTACAAGCACCAGCCATCACAAACTATGTTGTAATAAGAATGGGTCCATCATGGGAAATAGCTTCTCGGTGTGATTCTGCTCAATATGTGTAAACCATTCATGAAAGGGTGCAGGCTTCAGGCAGCTTGGCTGCAGCCTCAAGTGTGAGTGAAATGTGCCATAGTGCCAGCCTGAAGATCTGACATTAAACACAATGAGACGTCATTAAGTCAGATGGTACTGTAACTCCTGTAGGGCCCAGGATGGCAAGGGGCTCTCTCTTTGCGACAGCATACCTCATCTCAGGCAAAGTGAATTTCCGACTGAAGAAAACCACCAGGTGCTCTTCTCCAAAGTCCTGAGAGAGGACGGCTCAGAAGGATCCATCTACACAATGAAAGGCTTATTGAAGTCAGGGTTGTGCCGCACGGGCTCCCTGGTGTGGGCCGTTTTTAACTTCTGGAAGGCTCTTCTGCATCTGTTCACTGTATTTTCTCCAGTTGGCCCTGGTTAGCTCTGAGAGTGGGACAGTCAGTGAGAAAATAGGGATTAAACAATGATAATAGCCAGCTAACCCCAAGGTGGCATGTATCTGGGTCTTGTTGGTGGGCCGGGGAAAGTCCCAGCAATGATGAAATGGTCCTGTGATTTAAGTAGGCCCTGGCTGATGCGATATCCCAGCCTCCGACTGTCCAATGCTGCACTTTTTTGGGTTGGTTATGAGCCTGGCCTGCAGTAAAGCCTGTCGTACACCCTGGAGGTAGAGCAGGTGTTCTTCCCAATCCTCCCAGTGGATGTTCCAAACCTCCCAGTAAAGAGTGTCACTACATAGCTGATAACATGATGTTTCATTTGACCCTTTAATATCACTGTTGAATGATTTATTAAAATTTATTTCATCATATCAGTTCTTATTTACTGTTTGTGTAGGAAATGATGATCCAAAATAAAAACAAATCCATTTAGCCCTTGGCTTTAGGATAGAGTAGTTATTTAGATTATTCCTAATCAGAAAGGATAACATTATACATTGTGGCATTAGGGATGCCACCAGATCAGCAATAACTATACTGGCAGTTGTATGAAGATGAACTTATATGATAGGCTTTTTTTCCCAATGTCAAACAATAGTATTTATAAAGTCCAGGCTTATTCTCTTTTTACTGACCTCCTTTCCCCTCTGGCTGGAGCTTGTGGGTTTATAAGGAGTAGGACTGACAAGGTGCATGTGATTTGGTCTGGGCATCAATGGAGTGGCGAGGAGAAGAGCCATCAAGAACACCACAGAGGCAGCGGAGAAGGCCTCGAGATGGCTCTGGATCAGGAGACGAGGTCCATGGGGAGGAGCGAATGCCACCTGAACACAAGTCGTGGTCTGATCAACCACGGCTGGGTCGCCTGGGTGAGGGTGTCTGATGTTGAAAGACCCGAAACACCCAATGACCCCAGGTTACATCACTGATGATGTGCTCAGGAGCATCTATCGATGTATTTGTATCAAAGAGAAGATGACATCCCGAGTGAAATGTAGAACCAACCTTTGGTCTTACTACCGTTCCATTTGCACAAGGAAAGCTATAAAAGTGCTTGATTAGCATTATGCACTTTGGTACCACATGTTTATTCTTTGCAAGATCACAATTTCCTGAAAAATTTGACACTATTTTAACACTTTTTAAACCCTTAATGATGCTCCAGTATTGGATCTTCTCAAATTAACCAAGATTTTTATTCAAGGATCTTCTGAAATGTGTTGATTTGTTTCCAATCTTAACTGTAAATGTTTTTTTTGCTATGAATGACCAACATATGCTGATATTGGTTCAAAGTTAAAGTCACCTTAATCCATTGTTATTGAAGCTCGATATAGATTAAATTAAGGGAATGTGTGATTTTATAATCAGTGAACATAGTGGCATAGATTTTCCATGCCGTACTAATCTAGTGGAGCAAAGTTCATCAAACCAGTTAGGATAGAAGATATAATTAATAACCCAATTACGATTGAATGGCAGAGTAGACTTGATGGGTCAAGAGGCAGAGAAAAGTGATAACTTTGTGATTTATGAAGTATTGTTGTATTGCTAAAGAGAACACAGGATGGATGAGTATAGCCATTGATTCAATAGAATTGGGGACTTAGTGTGTCTTTTGAAAATGTCAAGAGGCATACCCATTTCTAAGTATTAGAAATGTTCAATATGGAACAATGTAAGCAGGAGAAAGACACATGACACAGAGGAGGGAGGGGTTCATTAGTTGCCTGCAGTCACAGATGGTTTGACAAGAGGTTTGGCTTGAAAATTAGATGATATTGAGGGTAGCACTGTGGCGCAACAGTAGAGATGCTGCTTCACAGGGCCAGGGACCTGGGTTACATCCTGACCTTGAGTGCTTTGCTGTCTGTGTGGAATTTGCACATTCGTCCTAAGACTGCATGTGTTTTCTCCGGGTGCTCCGGTTTCCTTCCACATTCTAAAGATATGTAGGTTTGTAGGTCTCTGTAAATTGCTCCTAGTGTTCAGGATGTAATATTGGGATAACATATAAATATTATATGGGTGATTGATGGTCAGCGTGGACCTGATGGGCTGAAAGTGCCTGTTTCCATGCTGTATCTCTAAACTAAACTAAACTAAAAAGGTCATGCTCAATCTGGATAGTAATTGAACAAACATATTAAAGTGGAATGTAACTTTAAATTAAACTTGGACAGCAGAACATTGGAGAAAAAAGTTCTGAATGGTAAAATCAAATTTTAATGTCAAGAGGTTCTTTATAAAGGAAATAATTAATGGAATTGACTTTCAGGCAAATAATTAATTGTCATTCTTTGGATGTCATAGGTCGGTATTAATGCTGCTTCAGGCCCCAACTAATTGTGTGCATGTCTAGCTGCTGTATTTGGGAAGGAAATGATTGAACTGGAAAGAGTACTGAGGAGATTTGTCAGGAGGTTGGGATGAATTATGAGGATAGACTGAAGAGGCTGGTTTGTTTACCTTGGAGTGGAGAGAAGCTGAAGGGTGACCCAATAGAGATATACAAAATAATGACCATTGATAGGGTGGAGAATGGGAATCTTTTCCCCACAACAGATGTCAAAGACCAGAGGGCATAAGTAGATTGTGGAAGAAGGATGATATTCAGGCTGGAAGTCTGTAACCAGTGGAGTTTTGTAGGAATATGTGCTGGACCTCCACTGTTTGTGGTATATATAAATGTCTTGGAAGTAAACAAAAATGGGCTGGTTAGTAAGTTTGAAGACGTCACCAAAATTGCTGGGGTTGTAAACTGTGAGGAGGGCTGTGAAAATATACAATGGGACATAGTTCAGCTTCCAAAATGAGCAGAGAAATGACTGATGGAGTGATGGATCCGAGCAGTCAGGTATTCCACTTTGGGAGGTAAAATGTAAGGAGAAAGTATACAATTAATGGCATGACCCTCCCAACTTTGATGTACAGAGGGAACTTGGGGTCCAAATACATAACTCCCTGAAAGTGGCAACACAAGCTGACACGGACCAATCCTCTTACTGCAATCCAAATGTGCCGCTATTACATCTTTAATAATTGACTCCAGCATCTTCCCCACCACCGATGTCAGGCTAACTGGTCTATAATTTCCTGCTTTCTCTCTCCCTCCTTTCTTAAAAAGTGGGATAACATTAGCTGCGCTCCAATCCACAGGATCTGATCCAGTATCTGTAAAACATTGGAAAATGATCACCAACATATATGTGTGAACTCTCAGGACCTGACGTCAACTTTCAGATCCAAACATGAATACGTCCAGTTACACACTTTATAATATAAATAATACTTAAAAGATTCTCACTACAATGAGAAAATAAATAATTAACATGACTGTGACAAGTCTTGCAAAAGAATGACAAAAAACAAAAAAATAAATCAAAAAAAGCTTTTATCATAGGTTGCTGCAACTTTCCAGTTGCCACAAAGTCAATATATTCTCAATAAATATTGCAAAACCAGACACCATGGAAGCTGCAATGCATCAGTAAATATTTAATAATCGACAGAAACCATGATTCACTTTGCCCCAAATGTTGATTAAAGCTTTAGAATGTTCTTTCACAAGGTGATTTTTTTATTATTTTAGTTTCTGACAATGGTGGAAGGTGAATCAAAGGAATAGATTTTTTAATTTGTTTTTTTAGTAATGTAATAAGTTTCCAGATCAAATTAGCATAATTTCAGAGGTAGGATATAGGAATTACCTAATTTTGTAATTGCTCAAAGAGGCAGACAAGGATTTTTTTTCTATTCAGTTAATCATTTTTATATCTATCTTCTATCTATATTACTAAAAGTCTGTTCTTGACCGGTTTTGGCCATCTGTGCTGCGATTTCCGAGAGAACGCCGCCACCTACGGCCATCATTTTTGGCCACCTCGCTCAGAGCCCCCCTCCGCCGCATGTGTGCCGAGGAATTTTCCCGTCGATCAAAAATGACAGAGCTATTAATGTTTTTACAAAATTCCCCATTCTCTCTGCTGCCCCTGTTGGAGGGAGGGGGAGGAACTACAAAACCAGGAAGTGGTGTGCCTCAATCAGTCTCTGGAAGTGGTGTGCCTCAATCAGTCTCTGCAAGTGGTGTGCCTCAATCAGTCTCTGCAAGTGGTGTGCCTCAATCAGAACTCTGAATGACACTGAACAAATGTCTACACAGCTGTGAGTACCCATAATGTGGTTTGAAAATGAAAATATGGTTAGTTTGAGGGGAAAAGGCACTGCCTGAAAATGGTTGTTTGGGGGGTTTGGGTTGAAGTAAAAAGGCACCCTCTCTCTCTCTCCCCTCCTCTCTCTCCCCTCCTCTCTCTCCCCTCCTCTCTCTCCCCTCCTCTCTCTCCCCTCCTCTCTCTCCCCACCTCTCTCTCTCTCCCTATCCCTCTCTCTTTCTCTCTCTCTCTCTCTCCCCCCCTGTCTCTTCTTCTCTCTCTCTCTCCTCTCCTCTCTCCTCTCTCCCCTCTCCTCTCCCCCCCTCCCCCCCCCCCCCTCCTCTCCCCCCTCTCCTCCCCCCCCCTCTCCTCCCCCCCCTCTCCTCTCCCCCCTCTCCTCTCCCCCCCTCTCCTCTCCCCCCTCTCCTCTCCCCCCTCTCCTCTCCCCCCTCTCCTCTCCCCTCCCTTCTCCCCCCCTCTCCTCTCTCCTCTCCCCCCTCTCCTCTCCTCTCCTCCCCCCCTCCCCTCTCCCCCTCTCCGCTCCCACCCCCCCCCTCTCCCCCCTCTCCGCCCCCCTCTCCCCCCTCTCCCCCCCCCTCTCCCCCCCCCCCCCCCCCCCTCTCCTCCCCCCCTCTCCTCTCCCCCCTCTCTCTCCCCCCCTCTCCTCTCCCCCCCTCTCCTCTCTCCCCCCTCTCCTCTCCCACCCCTCTCTCCCCTCTCCTCCCCCCCTCTCCTCTCCCCCCTCTCCTCTCCCCCCTCTCCTCTCCCCCCTCTCCTCCCCCCCTCTCCTCTCCCCCCTCTCCTCTCCCCCCCTCCTCTCCCACCCCCCTCCTCTCCCCCCTCCTCTCTCCCCCCTCTCCTCTCCCACCCCCCCTCTCCCCTCCTCTCCCCCCCCTCTCCTCTACCCCCCCTCTCCCCCCCTCTCCTCTCCCCCCCTCTCCTCCCCCCCTCATCCTCTCCCTCTCCCCTCCTCAACCCCCCCCTCTCCTCTACCCCCCTCTCCACTCCCCCCCTCATCCACTCCCCCTCTCCTCTCCCCCCCTCGTCCTCCCCTCCTCCCCCCCTCTCCTCTCCCACACCCCCTCTCCTCTCCCACCCCACCCCTCTCCCCTCCCCCTCTCTCTCTCTCCCCTCCCCACCCTCCCTCCCTCCCCTAAACCCCCTCTACTCCACACCCCCTACCCTCTTCCCTCCCCCCTCCCCCCTCCCTGCTCCCCACCTCTCCCCCTCACCCCCCTCTCAGCACCCCCTCACTATCCCCCTCACTCTCACCCTCACTCTCACCCTCTCTCTCTCCTCCCCCACCTTTTCCCCCTCACCCACCCTACCTCTTCTCCTCCTCTCCACCCCCCCTATCCCTCTTGCCCCTCTCTCTGCGTCTCTGTCTCTCTCTCTGTCTCTGCCCCTTCTCTCTCTGCCCTCATTCTCTAACCCCGCCCCCCCCCCCCCCCATCTCTCTAGATGTGACTGCAAGTTGGGGGCTATGCGTCAGTAGATAGGGTGGTTATGGGGTAAAAGGAGCAAATTAATAATATTAATATAATATCAAGGGGGGTAATTAGTGTGAGTGCGGGGGGGGGGGGGGATAGTTAGTGTGTGTGACGCTGCATGCCGCCTCCCCCCCCCCTCACCCCACAACCGCACGTTGGGGGAACAGACCCAACGGGTCTGCACATGGTCTAATAAACTATAATTTCTGATGGATAAACCTTTTGGCTGCCATTGGTGGGAGATTCATGAATATTTTTTTTTAAAGTGCTTTTAAAAATTCATTAACAATTCTATTATTGTAGCACTTATCGAATGACACCAGGTTCGTACTTAACATTATGGGCTCCATGGATATTCCTGCAAATCCCACTTTGGGATAAGATAGAGAAGAAGTAAGCAGGAGCTGCAGATGTTGGAATTGTGAGCCAAACACAAAGTCTTGGAGAACTCAATGGGTTAGGCAGCATCCATGAAGGGAACAGATAGGCAACATTTCGTGTCAGGACCTTTCTTCAGACTGATAGTAGTAGTAGTAGAGAAAGCTGGACAAAAGTCCAGGGCGAGACATAGACAGCCAAGTGATAGATGGGGTTTCGACCCGAAACATCATCCATTCCTTCTCTCCAGAGATGCTCCCTGTCCTGATGGGTTACTCCAGCTTTTTTGTGTCTATCAACTGATAGATGAATACAGGTGAAGGGGATATTTGAGTGGTAGATGAATGGACGAAGTCTAGAGATGAAAAAGAGAAAAAAAAGGGTATCAGATCAGGAGCGAAGATGAGTGAAATGTAAAGACAGAGGGAGGGATATATGTGGAAGGAGATGGAGGGCTAAGAAGGGTAGAAATATGGGAGAAACAAGTGTGCTCAGGGTGGGGGTGGGAGAAGGAGCGTGTTGTTTATAATTGGAGAATTCAATGTTCATACGGTTGAATTGTAAGTTACGCATGTGGAATATGAGGTGCTGCTCTTCTAGTTTGTGTGTGGCCTCACTCTGACAATGGAGGAGGACCAGGTTAGAAAGGTCATTATGGGAATGGGAAGGGGTGTTAAACTGGTTAGCAACCGGGAGAACCAGCAGACCTTGGTGGGCCTTGCGCAAGTGTTTGGCGAAATGCTTGTCAAGTATATGGTAGGTCTCATCATTATAAAGGAGGCCGCATCAGGAGCACTGAATATAGGAGACAAGGTGTGAAGAGGTGCAAGTGAAAAAACATGCAGAGTTGCCTCTTTGGAGTTAACACATTATTGAACTTCCCAAGAAAATTATTGGGCTCAGAGGAACATAGCTATGGCGTTTAAAGTATCATAAATAAGAATTGCTTCTTCAGTTTAATTTTCAGTGCCGATTGTTGGCTTATTCCACTCTTCACTTCATTCCACTATTCAGACATGACTAGTAAGAACTGTTTTTGTACTGTTTAGTAATTTTCTTAAAATATCAGTTGAATTATCATGTCGGGAGCCCTTCATTGTCAGCATTAAAATGAGGAGAGTGAGGCCCTCAACTTCCATTTAAACCTGCATTCTTGTACAATGATGTACCTTTTTCACAAACCTGTCTTTTATCAAGGGTCCCCACCATTTACAAATGAGAAAGCCAAGAAATTTGAGTACAGAGAAGAGAAACACGAGATGGCAACAAAAATAAGTGAGGAAGAAACCAACAAGAAGAGAGTGAGAATAATCAAAATATTATTTCTGACAGAATTAGTTTTAGATAGAAATAATTTTTAAAAATAATTACCAGAAATATTTAGAATAAATGAGAAAGATAAAGATGAAAATCAATTAAAAAACCGACAAAATAGCAAAGTTTAGCTACGTGATAGGTAACTAAACAGTACAGTGATAGAACCAATCCCCACAAAATAAGATTACAAAGATCTTTATGTGGGATATTTAAAGAACATTGTCCCATCACAATACATAACATCAGAGCATAGAAATTATATAACTTTTTTATTTAATGGTGGAGTCATGATGCTTATTTTACAAGATATGTATTTTACAAGATGAAGCAAATGTGAAAACTCTGACATTGTAAAAATGTGCTTTTGGTTTGCACATCCATCTCTAAAGTTAAAATTAAGTGAACACCTCAGTTAAGTAACTAATGAAACAGGTAAATATGGAAACCTGTAACTTGGAGAAAAGCTGATTAAATTAAACAAATAAAAACCTCTCAATGCCATGAAAATAATGAATATTACAAGTGGATGGAATACTGCAAACCAACTGATGCAAAATAACTTCTCTGATTTCTGGGACAATGCTGTTATTGTGTACCATCTGACCTTGCTACCTTCACGAGAAGGTCAAATACTTTTTGGGCTTCTCTGAGTTTGGACTCTGTTCCCATTTCTGTAATCCTTCTCCATCAAACAAAGATTAGTTAATTTAATTAGATGTGGGGTGAGTTTAGATAAATCCTCTGGTGAAATATAATCCAAACAAGTCAACATGGGTCTTATCTCTCGTTCTGCACACAGAGCAATTTTTAGGCACTATAAAAGGTGGGGAGGGAGCACAAACGTTCTGTCTCAAACTGCTCACAGCAGGTTTGAGGAAAAAGTCACACAACTCCTCTATTCCGTCCATCTAAAGTGTGGCAAGATGAATTTGCTCTTCACTGTTGTAGTCTCAGGACTTATTTGTGAGTATTAAACATTGGTTTTGAAGGAATTTATCTTAAAGTATTATTCAGTTATATCGTTCTTTGTTAGACATGTTTTGTTTTTTTAAATCACCTTTTTAAACAAACTTTTGTTTCAAGTGGCACAGAATCAAAAATGTGTAGGATTTTCTTTTTGATTACAGAAGATTCATAGAAAATGTTGTGGGAATTTTAGAAATAGCATTAACTATAAATTGACAGATCAAAATTGTATCAGAAAGATGAATGATGGAAAAAATACAATAATTAAATCATGACCTTTTTTCCATAGGTGTAAAATAGGCTTTAATTCCTTTATATAATTTTGACTGATCGTGTTAATCTTAATGCAGTGACATAATCAGAAACTGATATTCATTCAGTGCCAATGTCTTCTCATTCTCAGCAAAAAATGTTCAATACACCCAAGACTGACCACACACACACACACACACACACACACACACACACACACACACACACACACACACACACACACACACACACACACACACACACACACACACACACACACACACACACACACACTAGTGCAAAAAAAACGACAGTGGCTTAAATCAGAGGCATCATTGGTCATATTGCCCGTCCTCTATGCTGGACCACGTGTTGTGGTCCGCGAGTGAAAATTATGTCCATCCGTGTGTGAGATATGCTTCCTTCCTTCCAGAGGAGATGGTTGTGAAATTGTACAGGCTACCTCATTTTCAAATGGAGAGTCAGGGAATTCATCATAATCTAACAACAAAACCTACTTGTTTCTTGTAGGATACGATACAATTAAGGGCCTTTCCCACTTTCACGACCTAATTCACGACCTCTGCCGAGTTTGCCCTTGACTCATACTCGCAGCATGGCCGTCACGAGGTCCTAGGAGGTCCTAGGACGTCATAGGTAGGTCGTGATGCTAGTCGCAGGTACTTGTGGCATCAAGTAGGTCGGGGCTTTTTTCTAGCCTGATGAACAATGTCCACGAGTAAAAAAGGTCGTGAATTAGGTCGTGAAAGTGGAACAGGCCTTTAAGACAGTAGAACTATATTGATCCCAGGAGGGAAATTTGATAGTTTTTAGTTCTATTTTCTGAGCCTAGAAATTACTGTGACTGATGACAGTAATTCATTATATTCTTATGTGCTTTTTATGCAGGCATTAATCTCCATTTTTAAATGATTAGCAGCTCTGTTATAATATGTGTCATGAAACGGCCTCAATGCCTGTTAGATAACCAACATTAATTTCTGAATTTTGGTTTCCAAATTGATAACATTGATGGACAAAATTGATATTATTTCATAATAATTGTAAAACTGCCTTTTTGTTGCAGTTGCTGTCACAGGAGACTTTCAGCTGCCACAATTTGCTATGTTTCATTGCTACTTGACATTTGCCATCTCATAGTGAGGACCTATGACCTGAGAATAAAAATAAGTAATCCCTCATTTGCACTGCAGCAAATAACAAGTAATCTTGTGTGAATCTGAAGTTGGTTAGATAACGGATCTTGCCATAAATAATGTGTAGGATGGAACTGCAGATGCTGGTTTAAACCTAAGCTATAAATAATAATGGGGCCAAGTAGAACAGATATATTTCATGGAAAATTAGGAAGTGTGTGAGGAAACACTGGATAATAGGTTATGAGGAGACATAGGGAGATTGGAGGAAGATCCTATGAATCATAAATACCAACTGGGATCAGTTGAATTGAATTAATTCTTTTGTGCCATGAATTATAAGTAATTCTCAGTTAACAACAGTTTCTGCATATTTTCTGAAAAAAGAATGGAATACAAAGCAATATATTAAAATTATTTATTTTTCTGAGAATTTATTAAAATGTCTCAACTTCTGAAGGAGTTTATTTAATTTGTGGTACAAGACTCTGAGCCACCTATTGTTGCATAGCAACCAAGTGAATTTACATTATAACTTAATATTTATAGTCCATTTACAGGAGCTGTAAAAATACCCTATCTGAGCCACTACTAAAGGGATTACTGGACTCTGGATAAATACCAAGAGCTTTCAGTTGACACGATGATGTAGTTAAATAAAACTTCCTAACACAAATTAATGTCTTAACATGTGAATAACTGGGTAAGTCTTTTATTACCAAAGTGGCCTCAGGCAGACTTAGTTCCTAGAAAAGCTAATGTCATCTAACATGTTGCAGGCTGAAATAACAGCATAACTCCCCCTATAATATTTCCAATCCAATGGATTAAATCAATAGAGATTTATGTATGATTGATGTATGACCAACCTTCATTTCTTTTCTTTAGCACTTTCATTTGCTGCTCAACGTCCTATCAAGTGGTGTGTCATTAGTGATGCAGAACACTCAAAATGCAACAAATTGAAAAAAGCAATGGAAACAGAAAGTTTCGCATTTGAATGTGTAAAGAGGAATAATGTTAAAGAGTGTATGACAGCCATCAAGGTGGGAACTTTCTTTCATTCTGTTTTGATCCAATTATTTCATGACTGAGTTGTCAAGCTGTCCTAGACAACAAACTAGACATGTCTAAGTAAATAGATGTATTAGTAGTAATCATTAGGCTTCAAACATGTAACTTGGCAAATTTTGTTATGCTTTCTAATTTGACTAGATAAACGCATGGCAGCCATACCTTAGGTAGTAGCAGAAAAAAATGAATCATCTCACACTAACACAGTTGGCACATAATTATTGCGTAGGAACGAACTGCAGATGCTGGTTTAAATCGAAGGTAGACACAAAATGCTGGAGTAACTCAGCGGGTCAGGCAGCATCTCTGGAGAGAAGGAATGGGTGACGTTTTGGGTCGAGACCCTTCTTCAGACTGATGTCAGGGGAGGGGGTGAGACAAAGATAGAATTTAGTCGGAGACAGTAAGACTAGTGGGAGAACTGGGCAGTGGGAGGGGATGGAGAGGGAAAGCAAGAACTATCTGACGGTAGAGAAGTCAATGTTCAGACCGCTGGGGTGTAAACTACCCAAGTGAAATATGAGGTACTGTTCCTCCAATTTGTGCTGGGCCTCACTCTGACAATGGAGGAGGTCCTGGACAGAAAGGTCAGATTGGGAGGGGGGGGGGGGGGGGAGTTGAAGTGTTGAGTCACCGGGCCATAAAGATGTTTTGTTTGATCTTGAGTAAATGCAAATTGTAGTTAATGGAACAAAATTTTGGAAGTGAACCACTACACACAGCTTTGACTGCTCTTGGCACAATTAACAAAGGGAGAATTTCCCGATGCTATAGCTTGTACAAACCTTATCCCTACTATAGAAAAGTAAACCAAAATGGACAATATATCCCAAAGAAGTAAGCATATTCAGAGAGATTATTAAAAACCTATCTAAAGGTTAAGCCTTTGGATTTAAAAATATTATTAAAAAAAAATGCTTCCAGGCATTCTGGTCAAATAACGGCCACTTTTTTGAGAGTTTTACCGACTCCTTGAAAAGTAAGTGACAAGCTCCCTGAGCATCTAGCCATGATTGAACATGACTATGGAATGGCTTGGGCAAAGGGAAGCTCTTTGAAAATCCTGAGATACCAGCAGAATCATCAAGTAACTTAGAAAGTAGATCTTGACAAATAAAAACTTGAATATGCAGCAACAAAAGGAAAAAAAGAAAAAAACAAAAGGTTCTGCCAGACTGGTTTATTAAATGTTGCTATGCGTAGGTGCACTCTTCACTCTTAATTAGCCAGGGTGGGATGGGTGGGGTGTGTGACTGATGGTATGGTTGCTTTATATATAAATTATTATTTTTTAAAATATAATTATTTTTTAATTTTTTTAATTTTTTAATTATTTCTATTTATTTTATGTATTTTTCTTTTGTGTATTATTTGAGTGTTTCTTATTAACATGTCTTTTTTCATTTTTGTGTTGATTTATTTTAAATGAAAAATAAAAATAAAAAAAACAAAAGGAAAAATCAAAATTAAAATAGAAGGTAAAGAACGTGTATTGAGATTTGGAAGTTTATTCTATCACATGTTAATGTTAAACCCTCCTCCTTCCTCACCAACTAGGATAGATTGAAAGAGAAATGACCTTTTGATCAAAAATAGTCACAGTCATGCAGTGTTGAAACAGGCCCTTCGGCCCAACTTGCCCACACCGACCAACATGTGCCATCCACACTAGTCCCACTTGCCTGCGTTTGGTCCATATCCCTCTAAACCTGTCCTATCCATCAGTCCGAAGAAGGATCTCGACCCGAAACGTCACCCATTCCTTCTCTCCAGAGATGCTGCCTGTCCCGCTGAGTTACTCCAACATTTTGTCTCTACCTTCAATTTAAACTAGCATCTGCAGTTATTTGCTACACATGTACCTGTCTAATTGCTTCTTAAAGGGGCTGTCCCACTTGGGCGACTTAATCCGCGAGTTCTGGTGAGTTTGCCTTCGACTCATACTCGCAGCATGGTCGACACGAGGTCGTAGGAGGTCTTTGTAACTCTCCTTCATGCTCGAGAGTTGTCCCCGTGTACTCGAGGTCTCAGCTAGGTCACGGCGTATTTTTCAACATGTTGAAAAATGCCTGCGAGTAAAAAAAGGTCGCCATGGAAAAAAAACTTATTATTCGTAGGTTTAGCCATAGTAGGTCGTAGTAGGTCGGCAAGTTAGTCATAGGTAATCAAGGGTAGTCGAAGGTAATCAAAGGTAGTCTAAGGTAGTCGTATATAATCTTCATCATAGTCAAAGGGAGGTCGAAGGAGGTCGTCTTCACTCTCCACTATTCGGTGTCCAATTTTCCTGAAATTAGTCGTAGCTAGTCATAGCTAGTCGAAGCTAGTCTTCTACATTGTCGAAGAAGGTCTACATAGTCGAAGGAGGTCTTCAACATGATATTTTTTCAAACTCTCCTGAACTCTTCTAAACTTGCCAATTAGGTCGCCACAGTGGAACAGCCCCTTAACTCTTCTAAACTGGCCAATTACGTCGCCCATGTGGAACAGCCCCTTAAGCTTCTTAGAAGCTTAATAAAGAACTGTGGCCTAAGTTCAGAGAATGAAAGGGCTTAAAGCGGCAGTCAATAGCAAGTTGATTTGTAGAATTTGTTGAAATTGTGTAAATACTTATGGAGCTGATAGTGAACTGTTGGGGATTTAAGGGGCACAGCCCTGTATATATTTACTAGGAGGCAAGGATTAATGGCAGAGCAGGAAGAGTACTGATTAGGTTATAGTTGGAATGGTATAAGGAAAGATGAGCACAAGATAAGCAATCACAATATTGGGAGACATGTGTCTACAAGGATTGAAGGAAAACAAAGAAGCAAAATAAACATGAGTCTTCAAACTGCAGAGACTTAACTAATCGAGTAACCCAAGGACCAATTCTTGGCCCTCAATTATTTATTGCCTATCATTATGCCCTGGAGGAGGTGGCAGATGTAAGGTATCCACGTTTGCAAATGATATGATAGTAAGTGGGAGGGCATGAAAAATAGTTAATATTTGGACTCAGTAAAATTATGTCGAATAATTGTGTAAAAACTTGGCAACGGAGGTTAATGTTGGAAAGTCTAAGGCCTTCACCTTTGAATAGACAGGAAAATTATTATCTAAATAGATGGACTGCCAATGAGTGGAGTGCAAAGGAAATTAGATGTTCTGGTGCGTGAAACACAAAATGTTAGTGTGCAGCTGCAGTAGGTAATTCGGACGTGAAATATCAGGTTGGCTAACGCTGGCAAAGGTTTGAAGTGTAAATGTAGCGAACTATTGGTTTAATTGCACTGGGTTGGTGAAATTACAGCTAGAATATTGGGTACGGTTGTATTCCCCTTCTGTAAAAAGGTTATAATAGCTCTGAAGGTGGCTCTGAAGGTGGCCCAGAAGAGTTTTACTTGGCGAATTCCTGAGATGAGAGGGTTGTTTTTATCAAAAGTCAGCTCAAAGTTTGGCTGCATTTCTTGGAGTTTAGAATAAAGAAGCTGATCTTATAAAAATCTATATCGCAGGGTAGTGGATGAGATATTTCCATGAGTGTGAAAGAACTGTAGTGATATCAAAGATATTTAAATTACCCCAATATTGATTGCAATAATTTTAGAATAAAGGGCAAAGAAATGGAGGACATTCTAAAATATATTGATATAAACTACCCTGATCAATGTATTCCCAGCCTGAGGGGGAAATAGGCTTTGTGTTTTTAATTCAGGGAATGAGGTGTACCGTAAACCATTTGATTACAAAGCTTAAACTAATAATGGAGAGGATTAAAGAGAATCTAAAATAGAACTTTGTTATTGGAAGTGGTTAGCTTCAAAATGTTAAGAAGGGATCAAGACAGCATAAACTGGAATCAAATATTGGTTATAGGGAACAATTATGAGATTTAAAGAAGATTTTCAGGGAAAGACTTAAAGATTCACACAATGAGGGTTTTGGAGGAGTGGGGTTGGCAGGAGAGAGGAACAACATCCAAAGGTCATTGATGACAAAGAAGGAAAATAAAATGAAAAATGAGCACGCATCAGATGACTATCTCAAGATGAACCAGGCTGAATAAATGAACCTAAGAGTGGAAGTGGAAAGGAAAATGCAAAGAGACATCCAGAGAGATTGTTGAGACTGGTGGTAACATGAAAATAAGTGGGAGGACTTGGAGCGCAGGCGAATAAGAGGTGATCTTTTAGAGTTGTACAAGATCATGAGAAGAATAGATAGGGTGAATGCACAGAGTAATTTGCCCAGATTGGGGGAATCGACAAGCAGAGGATGTATGTTTAAGGTGAGGGGGTGAAAGGTTTAATGGGAAACTGAGGAACAACAGCTGTATGGAACACACTGCTGGTGCAAGTCGTTGAGGCACATACTATCATAAAGTTTAATTAACATTTAGACAGGTACATGGATTGGATAGGTTTAGAGGAATATGATCCATAGGCAAGTAGGACTGGTGTAGACAGGGCATGTTGGTCGGCATGGGCAAGTTGGGCCAAAGGGCCTTTATCCATGTTCTGTGATTCTATGACTAGAAAGAATTGATAAGCCATAGTGAGGGTGCAAAAATATTTGCTGAAATGCTTTAATGATTGTTGGTTTTTATCTGCAGGCTTAGACTGGTGAAGTGGGTTGTTCTCCTTTGAGCAAAGAAGGTTGGGGAAGATTTAAAGTAAGATGTGATCATGATTGGTTCAAATGGATTTCAGGAAGCTATTCCCAATAGCAGATGGTGTAAGGATCAGGGAACATAGATTTATAATTTTGAGCAACAAAAACAATAGTATTATGAGGAGAAACTTTTTTTCTGCAAGAAGTAGTTGTGAATTGAAAATTATTTAAGACTGGTGGAAACAGAATCTTCCAAAAGGGTATTGGATAACCACATTGCAGGGTGGATAATTTGCATGTTTATGGAGAAGGAAGGGACTGCTATACTAGAAGTAGCACAGACTCAATGGACCAATAGTCTCTTGATGGGCCTGTCCCACTTAGGCGACTTTTCAGGCAAGTGCAGGAGACTCTGCACTCACCACATGGTCACCACATGTTCGCTGATGGTCTCCTGTGAGTCTCCTTCATGGTCGCGAGGAGTTCTTGCATTCTGGGAACTAATTGCGGCCTCAGTATGGTGGGCGCAAATTTTTCAACATGTTGAAACATTTTCTGCGACCAAAAAATTGGTCACCATGGAGAAAATCGATAATCCTGTAGTCATAGGTGCAGTTGTAGTGTGGTCACCATGTAGTTGTAGGTAGTCAAGGTAGTCATAGGTAGTTTTAGTTAATCGCCTTTGCTGACCGGTCATTGTCATTGGCTCATTGGGGGGGGGGGAAATCATAAGCAGGAGTTTTCAGAACCAAGGATAACCGACTGGAAATGTTAAATGTCCGTCGAACTTCTCAGCTGTGTATCCCTGGCTTATTAAAAGTTGTCTGGCTTCTTAAAAGTTTTCTCCCCCCCTCTTCCCCCCCTCTCCCCTCTTTTAAAGGACATACCGTACACTGTGCTAGCCGTATTAATTACAGCGCCAACCTTCCTGTTCATTGTTTTTTGTTTTTGTTTTTTTTTTAATCAAAAATATTTATTCACATATTAAAATAGTATTGACAATACAATAAAACAAAACACCACCATAATACAAGACGAGCTAAACAATTATATTGCAATCCTTGTCAAGGATACATTCAACCCCCCTCGGTGCCCAGCGGTCCCGGAACTCCCTCAGGGTGCCCGTAGACAGGGCGTATTCCCTTTCCATCCGCACCCGGGCACGGACGTATCCCCGGAAAAGGGGCAGGCAGCTGGCTCGGGTAGAGCCCTCCGCCGTCTGGCGCCGTGACTCGCGGATGGCCAGCTTGGCCAGGCCCCTTCCTGTTCATTGTGGTGTGTGTCTGTATCACCTTGGCTTTGTACCATGTGAATTTCAGGCAGCGCTCCCCGGCTTGCCCTGGCCCCCATCTTTGTGATGTGTTTGTGTGTGAGTGCGTTCCACTCTCACAGTCGCCGTTCCAGTTCCCGGTTTTTCAGGCAAGTGCCGGCAACTTGACAGTCGCCGGCAATCCGCTGAAAAATTGCCGAAGTGGGACAGGCCCATGAGGCATAGCAATTCTATTGTTCTTTATTGAGACATTACCTTGATGATTTCAGAAGAAAAGGGGATATAATTGGAATGAAAATTTGATGCCTTCAGTATATTCCAAAATTGAAAAGAAGGCACCTGCATTCTTATAAAAAAAATACGTGCTTCTTATTTGCAGAATAATGCGGCAGATGCTATAACAGTGGATGGTGGAGATATTTATGAGGGAGGTCTCTTGTCTCATGGACGCCTAAAGCCAATTGCAGCTGAACAAACTACAGGTAAGTGCCAAACATAAGCACTGGATACATAATTTATTAACATAGGATAAATGGAACAAAATTACTTGAGGTAAAACTCCAAAAAATAATTCACCAGCCGACCATCTAGAAATCTCAGTGGCTCACTGGGTAATGTAAGCCACATTCCTTTCGTCCGCAGTTTCCGCACTCCCTCTGATCTGTATCAGTTCCAGTGTTCCCTGTGCACTCACTGGGGCACTGGTTCTCGTACTACATTCCACTCACCGTGACTCAAGTTTTAATGTTCCCTTCCGCTCATTGGCCCCTGGTTGCCTTCCACTCATTTCAACTCACCCCAGCCTCAGTTACCACGCTCCCATCCAACTCGCTGGAGTTCCAGCACTTGTGCTTTCATTCAACTCACTTGGGCTCTTGTTCCTGAACTTTCAACGGACCAGCGTCCTGTTTCTCACATTCCCTCTAAATTTGTTGCTTCACTGGGGAATGTATTATAATGCTGTGTAACAAACAAAAGAACATAAATTAAAAATGGGTTGGGTTATTAACAAAATCAACTCAATAATCCAGAACATGTGCTAATTGAATGCAATCAAAGTCCTGGGCATGCCGGTTTATTAGTGTTACTGAATTTGTAATGGGTTTGATGCCTGCAGTTTCTTAAAGAAACCCAATGGTTATTGAAACTCTGGCACAGATCACGTACTTTGGTTGGCAGGGTGGACGCACAAAAGGCTGCCACCTATCTCCCTTCTCTACCTCTGCCTGACTCCATCTATCACTTTCACCTTGTTGTTTATTGCTCTAGATTATAGCATCTGCTGTCACCTTTGTCTCCAAACACAAAATGTATGCATAACTTTCCAGCAGTGATTAAACAACCACAATCTTAACATATTGCAGCTTCTAGCAACTTAAGAGATTTGCTTTGGAAACTGACATGGCAATCTCTTAAAATGGACCTCCACCATGAAGCAGCAGTGCATTATTTATTTTGGCAGTGAAGAGATTTGATTTGGAAACTAATAAAACAATCACTTCTTTTGATACTTTCTAATTAATTAAAACAACAGCCTTTTTCTTCTGCTACAATACAATTTAACCCCCATTATAACAGACCATGGGAGGTGGTGAGTGGGGTCCGCTATTGCCGAACGTCTGCTATAACTGAGTAAGGGGAGTAAATATGTGCCGCATTAGAAAATAGCCAATAACCATAATGTATTGTTATTAACAGCCAATAACCATACATTAAACAAGGCACACTATAAACAGGAAACACAGACTGAGACAAGATTTGTCACTCCGTGAAACAACAAACCCAGTTCTTTGTTCCTGATATGAATGGTCACCTCATTTACGACAGATTGTTTTAAGGCGCAGAATGATAGATTCTTGATTTGTATGAATGTCAGAGGTTTTGGGAAGAAGGCAGGAGACTAGTTGAGAGGGAAAGATAAATCAGCCATGATTGAATGGGGGAGTAGATTTGATGGGTTGAATATCCTAATTCTACTCCTCGTGAACTCGTGAGATTTTCTCTGCTATAACAGAAATCTATATTACTAAAAGTCTGTTCTTGACCGGTTTTGGCCATCTGTGCTGCGATTTACGAGAGAACGCCGCCACTTACGGCCGTCATTTTTGGCCACCTCGCTCAGAGCCCCCCCCCCCCCCCCCCTCGCCGCATGTGTGCCGAGGATTTTTCCCGTCGATGAAAAGTGACAGAGATATTAATGTTTTTACAAAATTCCCCATTCTCTCTGCTGCCCCTGCTGGAGGGAGGGGGAGGGACTATAAAACCAGGAATTGGTGTGCCTCAATCAGTCTCTGCAAGTGGTATGCCTCAATCAGTCTCTGCAAGTGGTGTGCCTCAATCAGAGCTCTGAATGACACTGAACAAATGTCTCCACAGCTGTGAGTACCCATAATGTGGTTTGAAAATGAAAATATGGTTAGTTTGAGGGAAAAAAAGCACTGCCTGCAAATGGTTGTTTGGGGGGGGGTTTGGGTTGAAGTAAAAAGGCACCCTCTCTCTCTCTCCCTCTCTCTCTCTCCCCTCCTCTCTCTCCCCTCCTCTCTCTCCCCTCCTCTCTCTCCCCTCCTCTCTCTCCCCTCCCCTCTCTCCCCCTCTCTCTCTCCCCCCTCTCTCCCCTTCTCTCTCCCTCACCTCTCTCTCTCTTCATCTCTCTCTCTCTCTCTCCCCCTGTCTCTCTCCCTTTCTCTCTCTCTCTCTCCCCTCCTCTCTCACCCCACCTCTCTCCCCACCCCCCCCCCTCTCCCCACCCCCTCTCCCCATCACCCCCCTCTCCCCCTCTCCCCATCACCCCCCCCCTCTCCTCTCCCCCCTCTCCTCTCCTCTCCCCCCCTCTCCTCTCCCCCCCTCCTCCCCCGTCTCCTCTCTCTTCCCTCTCCTCTCCCCCTCTCCTCTCTCCCACCGCTCCTCTCTCCCCCCTCTCCTCTCGCCCCCTCTCCTCTCTCCCCCTCTCCCCCCTCTCCTCTCCCCCCCTCTCCCCCCCTCCCATCCCTCTCCTCTCCCCCTCCCTCTCCCCCCCTCTCTTCTTCCCCCCCCCCCACTCTTCCCCCCCCACTCTTCCCCCCCCCTCTCTCCCCCCCCCCTCTTCCCCCCTCTCTCCCCCCTCTCTTCCCCCCCCTCTCTTCTCCCCCCCCTCTCTTCCCCCCATCTCTCCCCCCCCCCCTCTCTTCCCCCCCCCTCTCTTCCCCCCCCCTCTCTTCCCCCCCCCTCTCTCCCCCCCCCCTCTCTTCCCCCCCCCTCTCTTCCCCCCCCCCCCTCTCTCCCCCCCTCTCACCCCCCGCCCCCTCTCCTCCCCCCCTCTCCTCTCCCCCCCCCTCTCTTCCCCCCCTCTCTTCCCCCCCCCTCTCTCCCCCCCCCCCCTCCTCTCTTCCCCCCCCCTCTCTTCCCCCCCCCCTCTCTTCCCCCCCCTCTCTTCCCCCCCCCCTCCTCTTCCCCCCCCCTCTCTTCCCCCCCCCCTCTCTCCCCCCCCCCCTCTCTTCCCCCCCCCCCTCTCTTCCCCCCCCCTCTCTCTCTTTCCCCCCCCTCTCTTTTCCCCCCCCTCTCTTCCCCCCCCCTCTCTTCCCCCCCCCTCTCTTCCCCCCCCCCTCTCTTCCCCCCCCCCCCCTCCCCTCTCCCCCCCCCCCTCTCTCTTCCCCCCCCCCTCTCTTCTCCCCCTCCCCCTCTTCCTCTTCCCTCCCCCCCCCTCTCTTCCCTCCCCCCCCTCTTTTCCCCCCCCCCTCTCTTCCCCCCCCCCCCCCTCTCTTCCCTCCCCCCCCCCCCCTCTCCCCCCCCCCCTCTCTTCCCCCCCCTCTCTTTCCCCCCCCCTCTCCTTTCCCCCCCCTCTCTTAATCCCCCCACCTCGACTTCCCCCCCCTCTCTTCCCCCCCTCTCTTCCCCCCCCATACTCTTCCCCCCCCATCTCTTCCCCCGCCCTCTCTCCCCCCCCCTCTCTTATACCCCCCCCTCTCTTCCCCCCCTCTCATCCCCCCCCCTCTCTTCCCCCCCTCTCTTCCCCCCCCCTCTCTTCCAGTCCACCGTTCCACCCCCCCTCATCTTATCCCCCCTCCGTCTCTTCACTTCCCCCCCCCTCTATTCCCCCCCCAGTCTACTTTCCCCGCCCCTCGCTTCCCCACCCCTCTCTTCCCCCCCCCCTCTCTTCCCCCCCCCTCCTTCCCCCCCCTATCTTATTTTCCCGCCCCCTTCTCTTTTCCCCCCCCCCTCTCTTCCCCCCCCTCTCTTTCCCCGCCCCCTCTTCCCCCCCCCTCCTGTCCCCCCCCCTCTCTTCTCCCCCACCTCCTCCCTTCTCCCCCCACCCTCTCTTCTCCCCCCCCTCTCTTCCCCCCCCCCCTCTCTTCCCCCCCCCCCCCTCTCTCCCCCCCCTCTCAAATTAATAATATTAATATAATATCAAGGGGGGTAATTAGTGTGAGTGCGGGGGGGGGGGGATGGTTAGCGTGTGTGACGCTGCATGCCGCCTCCCCCCCCCCACAACCGGACATTGAGGGAACAGACCCAACGGGTCTGCACTTGGTCTAGTCCATTATAAAGAGGTCCGTAATAACGAAGGTAAACTGTACAATCAGAATTATCTTTCCCATTGACAGTGCACCGGCAGGGTTATTCCTGTTGAGAGAAAGACATCCCATAGAAATGTATCTCAATTTCTAACATGGAATGTAATGAAAAAAAGGCTTAGCTTCATGAAAAATTGTGATTCAACCAATCTTCTAGGAATTCAATTACTTTGTCATACACAGCCATCTGTATATATAACAAAACACATGCTGACATGCGGTGCTGGCTCGAAGGGCCGAATGGCCTACTCCTGCACCTATTGTCTATTGTGTGAAAAGCATATTTCTTTGAAAGTCTCTGCATAGGTAATTTTTGAAGAAAAGTGTGGAAGTCTGCAGCAACATAATAGGTGTTTCTTGGCTAATATTTAAAACATTGGTTAGAACATTAATAGGGCAGATTTATAGGGCAATTGTTTACCTGTCAGTAAATTAACTTTAAGTTCAAATAGTTCAAGCTTATTGTCACGTGCACCAGAACAGTAAGGCACAGGTGCAAAGAAATATCTTGCTCACAGCTGCATTACAGGCATATGGACTCAGACAAACACACAACAGTTCATATAAATTACATTTAAAATTCTGAAGGAAAGAAGACCATGCAAAAAAAAGCACAAGGCCACAGTGCAAAATCATAATTGGAAAAAAAAGCAAGACCACAGAGATAGGGGTAGGGTTGTGTCAGTTGGTTCAAGAACCTAATAGTTGTAGGAAATAGCTGTTTCTGAATCTGGTGGTGTGGGACTTAAGGTGTCTCCTGCCCGATGGTAGCAGTGAGAAGAGGATCCGGCCCAGATGGTGGGAATCCATGATGAAAGATGCCATCTTAAAACAGCATCTCGTAGATGCTTTTGATGGAGGGGAGGGCTGTGCCCATGATGGACCAGGCTGAGTCCACCACTCTCTGCAACCTCTTGCGTCCCTATGTGTTGCAATGGCCATATCAGGCCATGATGCAACCTATATTTTTGATGAAGCATGAACCATTCTGGTCCTCCGGGTAATGGTTTTTCAACAGTGTTTTCGTTAGGAGTTTTCAATTTTTTGTTTAATGATAATAAATGTGCAACAATATATTTCCAAGTCAAGATGCCGTGGGAAACATAAAAGTGATGATGCGGCGTTTCCCTATTTTTATAACCTATGACAGACTCTCTCTACATCAATCTCAATACCTTGGATTGCCCAGCAACTTCTAGACTCCAATGGTCCTCTTTCCACAAAACACTCAGTACATGTGTTGGGCCTCACTCCAAGGTTCTTTCAACAATCCACTTTGTATTTTATTTCCCTTTGTTTAAGATTTTTAAGAAGTATAATTACTTAAATATTCTGTAGAAGGCACAAAATATTTCAACTACATTCCATCACCAGAATAGATGCAAGGTGAGGAATTGAATTTGTTGGATGCAAGCTGGAAATTAGATTTCTGTAGGTTCTAATGGCTCTGACCTGACTAACTGAATGTTTTATTGTTACAGGGCAGACATGTTACTATGCTGTAGCAGTGGTAAAATCAAACAGCACGTTTAATTTCAAGCATTTGGAAGGCAAGAAATCCTGCCACACTGGTCTAGGGAAATCTGCTGGTTGGATCATCCCAATTGGAACTCTTCTGAGCAAATATCCAGGAAAATGGAATAGAGAAGACAACATTGAAAAATGTATGTTTTTGTTTCAGAATATTTTCAATGTTTGTACTTAAATTAGATGAGTGAAAGCAGCAAAGGGAATAAGTGGAAAACAATGGAACCTGCCAAGTAAATCAGATGTATTGGGTGAATGGGAAGGGTGAAGGTAGAGAGGTTGGATGGTGAGGGGGAGGATGTGTGAATAGACTGACTGTTGGCTAGAATATATTGGGTGATGGGCTTCACTGCTTCCACTAGATTTATCTCGTTTCCACTGCTCTAAATCCCCATGCGATATCTAAATAGTTGATAGTCTGATCAAAGCAAAGAACTGGATGAGTTAGAATTTCATCCAACTATGATATAGGAAAGATCTAAACCACCATTTTCAAACCCCATCATAAATATTGTTGCGTATTCTCAAAATCCTTTTCAGCTCTCCAAAACTGAAGCAGACTATTTGTAGACCACTTCCATTTTGAGTTTTGAATATTACACTCATTCAGTGCATATTTCTACTTTGACAAAGTCCCCAGGTGAAGTCCCATTGTTCAGAACATTAATAATTTTTCTCTGCAGGTGAATCTTTCAACTACTGTAAGTCTGCCATTTCTTCTTAACAAGGCTATTGTGGTGCATTCCCAGATGGCCTTTCCCATTGTACTTTCCTTTTAATGAATGATCCGATGCTCTGCCCCTATATCCGAGACCTATTTCCCCGTGTTTGCTGATCATCATTGGTTATATATCAAACAAAATCTCAGCTTTAAAATCCTCCCCTTTGTTTCCTCTACAGATGTGTGTCACCTTATTTCTATAATCATCTTCAGCCCTAAAAATTTTGAGACATTTGTGCTAAACCAGATCTGGCCTGTTGAGAATCACTGAGTTTACCTGCCTCACCATTAACTACCAGGAGTTCAGCTGCTTACACTTTAAGCTCTTAAATTTGCTCCCTAAATCGCTCCGGTTCTCTGCATTTGTTGTTTTTTCCCCTCTGCCATATCTTAAAACCTATCGTTTTGGCAAAGCATTTGGCCTTCTGCTCTAATGGGATAAAACAGCTCTGTTGCTAATGCTCATTCAGGGACTCACCACATTTCAAAATTGGCATCAGTCTCAGGTGCAGGCTGATAACTTCATGCGTTCCTTATGGAGTTCACTGCAAATTTCCACACTCTTCCCAGTTGCTCATGGAGCCTGTGTGGGATTGGCCTGGTGCAAGTGTATCAGTTTCATTCACCTGACAGTCTCATTCAAATGAATGAGATAAATCAGCAGCCTTTCACTCGTAAACTAATCACCTGAATTTATTCACATCATGTGTCTGAATATGTTTAGTTATTTCGGCATTTGCTTTGCCAATTTAGTATTTACAGATACTGAACTTTTTGAAATTTGTCTTATGGAATTTATTCTTCGCACTACAAATTAATTCTATTTTTTTCCAGTTGCGTCAGACTTTTTTTCTTCCAGTTGTGTTCCTGGTGCAGATAAAAATCAATACCCGAAGCTGTGTCAGAACTGCAAAGGAAGGAAAGAATTTAAATGCAAGCGATCACACGATGAACCCTACTATGACTACTCAGGAGCATTCAAGTGGGTATTCCATTTTTTTCTGCAAATAAAAATAATCAAATCTTTTCATAGGAGAATATCTTCTGCTCTTCTGTTATGGGACAGTTTCGTTGGGAATACATTTGGCTCTCTCCAGCAAGTTGGTGATGCTAATACTATAGCCAGTAAAATGTATAATTGAGTTTAAGGAATTAATGTAATCCAGCCAATCCTTAAGGATTTTTTTGGAACCATGTTACAAACTAGTCCCCCAGAATTCCTTAAAATGAAGGGGGATTGTTCTTCTTGAAACTTAGGTTGTTTGTGAAATAATCAGGGGAAAGTTTATCTTCCATTTTAGGATGTTTGAACCCAATGATAGGCATTTCATCCTATAATTTCAGATGTTTTAAACACAATTGTCAAGAGAAACAATGCACATGTACTGTACTTTACATGATGTCCAAAGTGTGTCACAGCCACATTATTTTGAAACATATTTATGATTTGAAAGGTGACTGTCGATGGGCACAGAGTGAAATCCATAAATAACTAAATCAATTGCTTTTGCTGATGTTGGCTGCCAGGTGAGCGTGGACCTTGAGAATGAAAGACAACCTGCTCTGTAAGAACAAAATGTCTTTGTGGTGTTTCATACTCATGTGGGAGGACATGTCTTGGTTTAAATGTCTCACCTGCAAAAATACATCTTTAGCATTGATGAACATCCTCAGCACCATACTGGAATGCAATGGGAATTTAGGAAGATGATGAGACCATTCAATAAGTATGTTTTACCAATATGTAATACCAAAGCTGTATTGTACATCAAGTTCATCTCAACATCTCAGTTCATGAAGGAGTTGAACAGCGCTAGAAAATGTCTGATGGAATTGTGATGCACTAATAACTTGTACAGGTCACACATAAAAAAATGTCTTCCTTTTATGATGAAAGTATTCATGCAGTGCAGTTGCTTTCTTTGTTAGTATTTATTTGTGTTGAGCACAATCATGAGTGGCTAACACTAGTTGAGATAGGATAGTGCTAAATGAAGCCTGACCTGCATCACTTGCAGGACATGTAATCATGCCTCTTCTGAGCAATTTAAGTCATGCTAAAAAAGGTTGCTGGAAGCCATGGCGGAACAGGAAAAATAACACATTTGTCTATTAGGTGTGGACGTGAAAAAATCCTAGTGTCTAGAGGCTTGGAAAGTTTTTCAGGTCTATAATTAGGTATGTTACAAAACTTACCTTCAGCGGCGCTGCAGTTCTGTCACTGCCCGTGTGCGCGACTTTGGCACCTTTGAGAGGGGGGCGGGTTTAAAATGCCGTTTTTTCCCAGCCTGTTGAAATCGATTTTTGTCAGGTTGTTTAGTTGCTGAAGAATAATCGCTCTGACATCGGTTTTATTAAGGGTTTTTTTAACTGCACTGGATGTTTAATAGCAGGAGTAAATTAAAAAATCAACTTCTAAAGCAGTCAACACCGACAACGGGGACGGATTTCACATACGGGACAGGTAAAGAAAGCCGTTTATTTTACATTTAAACGTGCTTCTTAGGATGCCTTTAATCAAAATTTTACGTTGCGAAAAGGTGACTTACGAACCCGCAGTATTTCTCCTGCCGATATGGGGTTTAAATTCACTGCAACCGCAACGTTCCAATCGATCGCGTTCCACAAAATCCCACTCGTAAGATGATTAAAATGGCCATTAATTTACGGGAATTAAACACTAAATTCCTTCCATTTGGCCTATAAATTCATGACAATGAGATTTAAAAATCATGTTATATTGTGAATTCTTGTGTGAATGTTATTTGGACACTTAGGCTATTTAAAAATGTTAACCTTTTCTTAAGAAATTGATAGATGTTTAGATCTAGTAATTGAATTTTGTAATTAGCTACAATTAGGTAACTAACTAATTATATGCTTTAATTTCAGGTCATCCAAATAGGATTGTTTCATATTTGTTTCAGAATGCTTCTATCTATAATAACTGAAAATTTCATTCAGTTCTCTTAATTTTTAAGAAAGTTATGGACTTTTGACTGTCCTTGATCACAGCTTTTGAGTTAAGTCAATGGAAAAGCAATAGGGAACTAGATGCTAATTTCCAAGTATGAAAATGGCCATAACTTTTTTAATACTGAAGATATGAAAGTGAATTAGGTGTCAAATTAAACTTCTTTTTGTGCTTTATCTGATGGGATAAATCGCAGACTTGATTTTTAAAATCTCAAAATTTTGTAACATTGCTACAGTAATGGATCAGAAGTGGGAGGAACCTGTCAATGAACTTGCAAGAGCTGAACGCTCAGGATTTGGATGGAGTATAGGAAAAGTTCATTGAAGTGATTTGGATATTCAAGGTTATGCTCATCTCCCCAATCTGCAATCAAACACACACTGGTCCATACAATACATCCTCAAATCTCATCTAACACAAATTGCCATCAGTCACAACTGATATTTACCAGTGAAATCACATATTGCTTCTCCTCTAAAACCCTACTGTAATCCAACCTAACCCTACCACTACTATAAAACTGATAATCACACCTCACTGTTGACACACTATCAGCTGCTCTTCCCTATTAATCATATTTTCAGTAGAAGACAATGGTATAATTGTATTTAATCGGTATTTAATGTTATACACTCCCCTTTCTCATTGTATAATTTGTTCTGATTCAGATTGCCAACAAATTCCCACATGGTCAGACCCCATAGTACTACATACCAAGAGGCCTGGGGAGCTTATGTCCTGTCACTGAATCTAATGCAGAGAATCACCAACTTAGACACTGGCACTTCACTTCACTCTAGACTTCTGTCATGAGAGCTCAGTTTACTGCCATGCAAACTCAATTGGTCAACTGATGGTTCCAGATACCAACACTCAAAATGGCTTTGGAGATGTAACAGCACTGCAGCAATCCATTGTTTAGTGTGTTACCAGAATGCTCAACATCAGTCTCCACATGAACATTGATATATCTAGTTTTACTTCACCAAAGGCATTCTTGACTCTTGGTTTCAAATTGTTAATTTGTTTCTAACATTCAATTTCAGGAGGAAGCAAAAGTTTTCTACAAATAATCATGAACCTCGTTCCCTATCTCAATCTCATCCTTGTTTTCAAAGCTCCCCCCCCCCTCCTTCTCTAATCTCCTCATGCTTTACAATTCAAGATAACTGCATTTCTCCAACCAGAATCTTATGATAATTCTGGAATTGAATCATTCAACCATGATACTCTTTCAAAAGATAGAAGTAGAATCTGTGCCCACCGAATCCTTCTGAGATGGCATGTCCCATCAAGATCTCCCTCCCTCTTCCCTTGTCTCTTCCAGCAATCTGACCTTTGGCCCATTCTTTCTTTTTGCTATCCTCTGGGCACAATGCCACAGCACCATTTCTTCATCAGAGAGGGATCATGGAACTCTGCCAACCCTCATCCCCCTTCACCCCCCCACCCACCATTTTAAAGCCATATCATTCACCACAGGACATGCTATTCAGAAAATCCCAACCATTATAATTACTGACCAAATTTATTTCTATTTAATCTCTTGCAAGACATTGAAGATCTTCTTGAGTAGGGTGGGAGTGGGGATGGTAATGGAATAGGAACAGCAATGATGGCGGGGGAGGGATCATAATGGGTTCATGTGCAGGGATGTTTCCTAATGTTAAACAACGTTTCCTGAATGTCATTAACATGCTGTGTTGACCAGATAGTCACATAGCACAACTGTAGCAGTCTCGCTTTAACATAATCTTAACAGAAGTATCAATATTACCATTTCATCTGAGTACCATTTGACACCATCTGCTAGTATGTGGTTTTGCAACCAGGATTTTTATTTTTGTTATTTCTAGGAGATTCAATATTAGAATTGTATCAGACAATCCCTTGGGATTTAGGATGATGTGTTCCCATTCCAGTTTTTGAGTTCTCGAGGTAGCTGAAGAAACCAATATGGGAACTATGTACTATTCCACAGATGTGGACAGGAGGTGCCGAATGAGATGAGCAAGCAAAGTTGGGGTGAAGCTTACATTTCACTGAGGCAGGGTCTCTGTGTGATTCCAATGTACGTCCGTGAGGTTCCCAATGCCATCCTTAATGCTCCTTCCCCATTTTGAGAATCATGCTTTGAAATTCCCAGGACATGGGATGTTGCACTTCAAGGCTATAAAAGGATTTAACGATGCATTTCTCCACACCCAAGCTGGCTGGAGAGATTTGTGAAAGATTAAATAGGTTATAAAGTAGATTATAAAGTGACATGCTAGATAGAGGGATCAAACTGATTCACAAAAACTAATTGGACTGGTACTCTTTTCAAGCTGCTTGGCAGAAGGTGCTGGAGATGTGGCCTTTGTGAAACACACCACAGTCCCGGGTAGGTAAATCTATTGAAGTTATCTGCATCGCATTATAATTCTGAGTTATGCACAGCATACTGTCTTCAAATCCTTACTTTCATATAACACATTTTATCTCACTTCTTTGCCAACTTTTGCCATGTTTTTCAATAGTTTGTCCTAATCTAAATTCACCACCATCTCTTCCAGAGTCTAGCAGTTGGGTGATTTGAATTTTTTTCTGAACATTTATCATCTGAGCTAACATTTTCTCTAACAGTAATTTCTAACATCCAATATAAGATTTAAATAATTACTTTTCTAACCGAAAAAAGTATTGTTTCTTCATATAAGTTTTTTTGTGCCTTTAATGGCTTCATATTCCTTTTGCATGAAATCCTTAGTCTCATTGAAAACATTCAGCTCTGTCTTAATATCTTTGCCAGAACTGTAATATTATGAACTGCACATGGACTGTGCAGTGTGCCTAGTTTTTCAGATAAAATATACTGACAAAGTGTTTCTTTAACTAGCAGTAGCTTCTACTTATTAGCTTTTCTCTACATTGAAAACAATAAGATAAATCCAAATGCCATCACTAAGGCAATTTCTTTTGTAATTTATTTGTCTGTGAAGAAGAGCCAGCTGACATATTGATATAATGATCTTATGATTATAAATGCCCAGGATATATTTTTTGTTGTGCGAACTGGGACTTGATTGAGGAATTGGGAGCAATCCAAAAGCCCATCTGGTAATATACGTTTGTATGGTATTTTGTAGCTGATCAGAAGCAAAACTACAAACTTCTTTGCAAGGATGGTACCAAAAAGAACATTGATGAATACAAGAGCTGTTACTGGGCAAGAGTTCCCGCTCACGCAGTGATGGTGAGAAGTCAGCCAGTTGACGATGCCAAGAATGAAATTATCTGGAAATTCCTCTCAAGAGCTCAGGTACATGTTTAAATGAAGCCTTACTTAATAACTGTAAACATATAGTGACTTAACTCTGACCTTAGAGGCCAGAAGCCACAGTCTCCAATTGGCACGTCAAAACGGATGTCAGATACTGTATGCATGCACCAGTTGAACCCTGTGCCTTGAAAGTCCTTTTATAAGATGCATTGGAGCTGGCATGATTTGATATGCAGCTGTAGGTCTGGCTCTCCTTTTTGCTTACAGTGATCTAGAGCATTCCAAAGTCTCCACGGCCCTGGTAATCTTTGTCAATTACTGAAGCAAACCAGAATTGTTCGCTGGCAGTATCAATGTCAAAAACACTATATGCAGACGTGATATGTAAGATTACTGCCACATAAAATCTATCAGAAATAGTCTGCATGGGATAATTGCTGTTCAGTTGGATCCTTTGCATATGAAAATGTAATGAATAGCTAGTTAATCTGTCAGAATACATAGCAGAGTACGGGATCAGCATCAGCTGTTTGGACAATGCCTGGAATATTTTCCAATTTATTTAAAGAGGTTTTAAATTCAGTACAACAAACGGCACTTCCAGCTCTTAGATCATTGTGGTAGTCATCTGAGGCATCTGAGGATATGACCAATGAACGGAATCAATAGAGATTAGGATTACTGTTACAATGGCAATGGTATTACTGTTTGCTGCACTGTGGTTAACTTTAAGTGCTTCAAGTGCTTCTAATTTTTTAATGATATCTTTGAATAGCATGGGAGACGGTCCTTTCTCCCGGTGTATGTGTCTTTAGCTGCCCTCTGGAAGCAGACAGAGCAAGCAGATTGTGGCATCAGTCAGCATACATTGCCTCAGACTTACCAACGTAGAACTCGATTCTCTGACTGTAAGCCATCATGAAATATGACTCTTGCAGGGATTTTGTGTTTAACCTGCACCCAGTATCTGGCCTTCATATGGGCATAGTTGCCCTTTTAATTATGGCTCGGATAGGAACAAACACAAAGTACATCTCTTATAGCAGTGGTGAGTTTCTCAAAAACATTGGTTTATTCATGGCCTTAACAGTGTGCACTGAGAAACATTCTGAGAGTACCCAAAATGTTTCTAAGATTCACAGCACCCACAGCATTTTTTTATTCCCAAAACACAATGCTTACATATGGATTTTTCACCTTTGAAACAATTCACCACTGACCAATGTTTAACCTTCTGTTCCTTATCATTGGAAAACAATTCCTCCATTTACCTAACAAATGGGTGCAATAGAGGCCACACATCCTTCACCCAATTCACCATTGATCAATGGCCAATCTCGTGTTTTCTGTCATTAGGAAACAATCCCTACCATTTTTGTAACAAATGGGTACACATCCTATGCCCAATTCATCATTGATCAACATTCAACCTGCTTTCGGTCGTTAGAAAACAATTCCTTTATTTATACAATAAATGGGTGCAAATCCTATGCCGATTTCACATTGATCAACATTCAACCTCCTGTTTTCTGTCATTAGGAAACCATTCCTCCATTTACCTAACAAGTGTGTACAATAAAGGACACCTCTCTTTCCCATTATATGTAGAATTTACACCTATTTAGCACCTTGTTCAACATCCTTATTGTTCCTTTCACTATGTTGGCATCTTTTCACATCATACTTTCCCAGTACATAAACTCTTGGATTAAACATATTACAAACTCATCTTTTTCAGAATATCCTACAGCAATGACTATTTAATTACCTAGTTTGTATGTGTACATGTTGAATCAAATGCAATCCAATATTTCATAGATCAGATATCTTACAAAACGTATTTTTATCATGTTAGATCATGAAACCCAAAATTCCCAGAATACTCTTATTCACTGTCCTTTCCAATGGTCCCTGAACACAGAGATGCTTGTTCACTTGTAGCTGTAACAAGAAGCCACATCTGCATTTAATTTCCTGTTGGGAACTAAGGCACTTAACTGTTTTTTAAATTTTACACTTATATTCTTAGAGCACTGATGGAACACATTTGGGCAATTATATTCACGTTTTTGCAAACTGTTTTGACATGACCTGAAATAGCAATACAAAAGTAGCTTGTCAGACTTGGGAGTATTGGTTCATGTTTTTTTGCTCAAAAATCTTTTGAGAATGCGTTAAAAGTTATTGTTGAAGTGGTTTCCACAATCGGGCTGGATTCTGGATTCCGCACAGTCAACAATGGACCATTGTGAGCTCCACAGCCACCAATGGACCATTGAGGGCTCCATCTTTCCTCGGTCATCATTGCATTTTATATATCTTTCATTAATTTGTTCTATGTGCCGTCACTCTTATTTCCCTTTCCCCTGACTCTCAGTCTGAAGAAGGATTCGACCTGAAACGTTACCTATTCCTTTTCTCCACAGATGTTGCGTGACAAGCTGAGTTACTGCAGCATTTTGTGTTTATCTTTGGTTTAAACCAGCATCTGCAGTTCCTTCCTACACATTGTTTTGCTTTTGGTTTGGGAGCTCAAGTCATAGGTCTGGTTTGTAAAGCACCCAAGAACACCAAAGTGCTGATGTTAAAATACGGAATAAGTGGCAAGATAAAGAGTTCCTACTAATAGTTAGACTTACTGTCCATCTTACTCATATGTAAAATACTGCAACTGTTGAAAACAGAAACAAACAGAAAATTCTGGAAATATTCAGCAAGCAGGCAATATCTGAGGAGAGTACATTGTCTTTGTCGATTGATAAATAACTAGACGAATGGTGATCGACTTGAAATTTAACTCACTGTGTCTGCATAAAAGTACTGTCTGATCTGACCAGCATTTTTTATATTTTACATTTGTTCCAACCAAGTTGTTAACTGATTAATAAAGCAGTGAAGCTCTGATAATGCGCTATCCAATTATTTGGAGATCCCTTTGTTGGAAACCTGCTTTCACACTCCCATTATAATACAGGATCCTGGTTCCCATATTTCTTTTAACGCACTGGGAACCCAGTTACTATGCTCCCTTCAAAAGTACTGGATTTGATGGAACATTTATCACACCATTGTGTAACCTAAAAAAAAGTGAAATAGAAGTTTGTTGGAGTATTAATTGGAATGACATTGAGTATTCTGGAAGATCTGCACTATTGAAATCCTGAGTGTGCTGAATTAACAGAACTTTGCAGTAATTAATGTGTTTTTGTGTAAAATTTATATAAACACTACAAAGCTTCCAAATACCTTGTTTTACAGGAAAGATTTGGGCAAAGTAGTACAGGTACTGAAAGTTTTAAGCTCTTCAAGTCAGGACCAAAACAGAAGGATTTGATGTTTAAAGATTCAACACAAAAACTGGTTCACCTCCCTAGTGGAATGGACTATCAGAATTATCTGGGCCCTGGCTACATCACTGCTATGAAGGCTATCAGGAAAGGTAAGTTGATTTGGTGAGAATTTAAAGTATTTGATTTTTTTTATCGTATTACTTTACATAGATTCTGACAGTGCCACTGGGTGTAACAAGAAGCAAATCTAAAATCCTTACAGGGTATGTGTGGATGGAGGAAGCGGCAAGATAACTGAGTGTAATGGATTATAATGGCTACTGGTGTCTGATCGTGTCAGAAAGAACTGCAGATGCTGGTTTAAATCAAAGGTAGACACAAAATGCTGGAGGAACTCAGTGGGACAGGAGATGGGGAAATGGGTGATGTTTCGGGTCGAGATCCTTCTTCAGACTGGTGTCTGTCGGAGGCGTCAGAAGCATTGCACCACTGCTGTGAGAGTCTCTGTGCCGAATTCGCCCTGGTGACCGGCATGGACCAGGCTGCGGCTCGGTGCATCCTGGAGGACAACCAGTGGCTGCTGGAAGTATATACCAAGCACAGGGTAGAGGCGGTGGAAGATAGTGGCCTTCAACTGGGGGTGGTTGGAGAAAGCATCCTGCTTGCCTGCTAGATTTTCACTTACTGTAACTGCAGAAAAAAAGTTCCCGATGTTGAGGGAGTCCAGAACCAGGGGTCACAGTTTAAGAATAAGGGGTAGGCCATTTCGGACTGAGATGAGGACAAACTTTCTTCACCCAGAGAGTTGTTAATCTGTGGAATTCTCTGCCACAGAAGGCAGTGGAGGCCAATTCGCATTGATGTTTTCAAGAGAGAGTTACATTTAGCTCTTGGGGCTAGTGAAATCAAGGGATATGGGGAAAGTGGTAATGATTTTAGATGAACTGCCATGATCATATTGAATGGCAGTGCTGGCTCGAATACCTGAATGGCCTATTCCTGCACCTCTTTTCTATGTTTCTATGCTTGGTATACGGCAATAAATCTCGACCACTTGATTTTGAACCATTCATGCATGGTGGAGGTATAATGTAGTCATAGAGTGATACAGTGTGAAAACGGGCCCCTCGGCCAAACTTGCCCACACCTGCCAACATGTCCCAGCTACACTACCTGCTTTTGGTCCATATCCCTCCAAACCTGTCCTATCCATGTATCAGTCTAACTGTTTCTTAAATGTTGGGATAGTCCCTGCCTCAACTACCTCCTCTGGCAGCTTGTTCCATAAACCATCACCCTTTGTGTGGAAAAAGATACCCCTCAGATTTCTATGAAATCTTTTCACCTTGATCTTAAATCTGTCCTCTGGTCCTCGATTCACCTACTCTGGGCAAGAGACTCAGTGCATTGAAATGTATATTTCGAATGCATTTTTGATTTCTCGAAAGTCTTACTTTTAAAAAAAGTAACGTTTCCACAAACTTATACCCCCTTTATTAATGTCATGGCTTGATGATTCTAAATTCAAATCAAAATGAAATATACGTCAAAAAGAGAACGCATTCTTTCAAAATACTCTGATTTTTTTCCCTGAGCTAAACATTATTTGTATGACTTTGCAAAATCAGGAAATGTTATGATTATTTCTTGTCCCTTTTTCCAACTACAAACAAAAAGAATGGCACTTGAAATGATAACACCTTTAAAAGTTTTTGTTACATTTTCTGTATCGTGGAAGGCACTGACGTTGATCCGGGGGGGGGGGGGGGGAGGGACTGGGGGTATGGGGGATATATCCACCCACTTTTTGAGGTGGGGGATGGCCTGTATTATTATCCCACAGTTTATGGAGGTCGAGCAATAACAAAAATAATAATCACCTGCTTCTATCTCTCATGTAGGCCCTACATTATCTTAAAAATACTTAAAATCACAATTCTACAATGCAGTAAAACATGATTTTAATACATCAAATGTCTAAAAGTCTCTACATCCCACACCCTCCCCCCACTTGGTCACTCCACTCCCTCGCCGGGTATCCCCAATGCCAGTGATCAATGATCGCTCACCCCCCCCCCAACCTTCAAAACGCTCATCGGCCCCTGCTCATGACAGATCACGAGGAGACGCCTGTATGGTCATGAGTAGTGGCCTGTACGGTCGTGAGTAATGGCCCAAAGAGTCGTACCTTGTTATGGTTGCCACTGGACTTTCAACCCGTTAAACATTTTCGGCAAAAAAAATGCATTAAATTGCATAAGTGGGACAGGCCCATTAGGATAACCCTAGCATGACTTTATCCCCATGGTGATTTGAAAATCTTCAACGATAATGACCTTAGTGGCCAGGGTTTAAAGGTGAGGCAAAGAACCTGGAAGGGTCTCTGATTTTTCACCTGTCCAATCCAATGCAATTGGGGGACTTTACAGCCCACGATGACATCTGTTCACTTTCTGCAGCAGGCTCTGGGACAGTATACATTGAGTAACTAACTTCTCAATGGCCTTTACCACCGGAGTCTTTTGGCAGCTTCTTTTTGTTTTGTCGTGCATTTAGATGCATGAACTCCTGAGATTGTTAATTTGTATATCAATCAGATTATGTAGCATTGCAATGATTCAAATGTAGCTAAGTAAGTTATAGTTTATTGGAAAAGATTATCGATCTTTTCTAAATGTTTGTGTTACAGAGAGCAGTGTTTCGGCTGGTTCCAAAATTCGTTGGTGCGCAATTGGTGAAGCGGAAAAAAAAAAAATGTGATGAATGGTTCTGGGCAGTCAATTGTGTGTTAGGTACCAGTGCAGAGGACTGCATCCAGCAGATCATGGTAAATGGCAACAAAGTTCTTCACAGTATTTTCAATGTTTATTTAATTGACCAATTAGGACAGTTTTCCATTTGCCTATGCTCTTCAATCAAGTACAGAGCACCATAATCTCTACCTAGTCACATTAAAGCAGTGTCATTAATTATAGCGCAGTATCAATAGAGATCCTGAGGTATGGGCAAAATGCTTCAAATATTACTGGTATATCTACTGACATTTATATATATATATATATATTATATATTTTATATATTATTTGAAGCATATATATATATATTACAAAGGCCTGTCCAATGGCAACTGGTCAGCCATGACATTTTAAGAATTACTAATAGGTAAAACTTCATAGTTCTGTTGTCATCATTGCAAACCCATTTTTGCACCATCTACCATCTCTTCATTTTTTGTGTGATGATTTGAACCAAAACTATCTATTCACAACTACAAGTGTACTGGAAGCAAAGTTTACCTACCTCCTCATGACATATAAGGAGGTCATTTCCACTCAGGTTTGTGCAAGCTCACGCAATAGACCCTCCCCTGAATATTATTTTTCCAGTAATGTATTCTTCTCACATTCCTATCAACTCCCCTCCAGATTCCGCCAGTCACCCACACATTAGAGGCAATTTACAGTCAACTAATCTACCAATTAGTAACTCTTTGGGATGTGGGTGGAAGCTGGAATACCCAGAGAATACCCACACCGTCACAGTGAAAGATTGCAAACTCTCCTCAGACAGCACCGGGTGTCAGTAGCTGTGAGACAGCAATTCTATGGAAGTAACATCAAGCAATCTGTTTATGTTTGTTACTGAATGTAATACTTCACACTTGTAATTCATTTGCCAAAATTTTGATCATTATGGATTTACTCAACACTCAATACTGACTATTCCATTTAAGCTTTTTAAAATGCACAAAAGCAATTATCTAACTATATCCTCTATTTTAACTGCAGTTTTCATTTCTAATGTTATCTTCCGAGGTCCCCTATATACAATTACAGCCAAATTCACCATAACTGGTGGGTTGTGTTTCTATTTCAGATTTCCAACATCTGCCATTTTTCTGTTTTTAGATTATTATTTCATAGAAACATAGAAACATAGAAATTAGGTGCAGGAGTAGGCCATTCGGCCCTTCGAGCCTGCACCGCCATTCAATATGATCATGGCTGATCATCCAACTCAGTATCCCGTACCTGCCTTCTCTCCATACCCTCTGATCCCCTTAGCCACAAGGGCCACATCTAACTCCCTCTTAAATATAGCCAATGAACTGGCCTCGACTACCCTCTGTGGCAGGGAGTTCCAGAGATTCACCACTCTCTGTGTGAAAAAAGTTCTTCTCATCTCGGTTTTAAAGGATTTCCCCCTTATCCTTAAGCTGTGACCCCTTGTCCTGGACTTCCCCAACATCGGGAGCATTTCTGCTTTGCTTTCCACATTGATTACATAGTCTCCATTTATTTAAGTTGATCTTCTATTCAATCTTATTGTTGTGATTTCAACAAAAGAAAACAAAACTTTAACAACGTTTCAATTTCTGCTCACCAAAATGTAACAACCTCTAAAATCCCTTCCAATTTGATGTCATATTCAGTTACAGTACATGAATAATTTCCAAGATGATATATAATCTTAGGTGTAGGTTTGCAGGTGATGTGTAGTTGGATGCAAACCTGGGCAATGCCATATGGAGGACAGGCTGTTGCCCATACAGCACGTCCCCCCTCATCACGTCGCTGATCGATCCAAAGGAACAGCAGGGCTGTTACAGTTTGGCACCAGCGCCAAAGACAGAGTGTCCAGTGCTGAGATCCTGTCTCACGCTGGCCTTCCCTGTGTGTACACTCTACTCAGCCAGTGCAGACTGCGGTGGCTGGGCCATGCCCACCGCATGGAGGATGGCCATATTCCAAAACAAATCTTCTATGGAGAGCTGACATCTGGGAGGAGAACCATCGACCACCCCCAGCTACATTACAAGGATGTCTGCAAGAGAGATATGAACGTGCTCGAGATTGATGTGAAGTCCTGGGAAAGCCTTGCAGCTGACCGCACGAGGTGGAGAGGTACCCTGAACCAACACCTCAAAACGGGGGAAGAGATACTGATGAATGCAGCGGCAGACAAGTGGGAACGCAGAAGGGAGCGCAGCAACTTCAACAAACCACAGGCTACACACAAATGTGACCTGTGCGACAGAGACTGTTACTCCCACATTGGTCTCTTCAGCCACAAGCGACGCTGCTCTAGCTGAGGTTTGGAGCAAGCAGCCAACAACTAGGATGCCTCACCCATGGTCAGTCATGACCGAGGGGGGCCTACTACATATAATCTTAACTTATTCAATCATTACTTGTTTGAAATATAAGCATGTTGTAAAAGTTAAGTGTTCCTGAATACTTCCCTTCTGGGGAGAGGCAGTAAAGTTTCAAAACTCGATAATTGATGATAATCCTGATAATCAGATAGCCAATTGTAAAATACAGAAAAGTTATAATTTACAGGCAATAATGGAGCAGCAGGGGTAATGAGTGAGACAGCTAGAATTTATCTTGATTGCCTAGAATGACTAACTTCATTAATCACGTACAAATGTGGAGAGAATCCTAAGAGATTTTGTTGTGAGTGGGAAGGGGAGGGAGTGAGACAGAGGGAGTGTAACAGAAAGAGGGAGAGTGTGAGATGCACAAAAATGATTTATTCCTTTGATTGCAGTTCGGCACCGCTGATGCAATTACTCTCGATGGTGGCCAAATCTACCTTGCAGAAAAGTGCGGTCTTGTTGCAGTTATGTCTGAATATTACAACAAAAGTAAGTATTGCATAAAGTTTTAAATAATTAACTTCACTTGATCTTAAATAACTTGAATTGTTGCATAAATCATTGAATGGAGGAGGTCTATGCATCAGCTCATGCAGTCCTAGCTCATTCCCATTCATACTATTGTTTTAAGAAGGAGAAGGTTGTACTGAGGCAATTATTGGATTAGGAAGAATATGCGTCACCAAAGATTTTTTATGTATCACTGATATGGTGAATTTAGGCTTATTCCTCTAATACTAAAAAAGGAGATTAGAAGGGCAAAAAGGGGCCAGGAGATAGCTCTGGCAGGTAGCATAAAAGGCAATCCAAAAGATTTTATAAATACATAAGGGGGAAAAGGGTAACTAGAGAGAGAGTGGGACCTCTCAGGAATAAAAGCGATCACCTCTGTGTGGAGCCACAGGAGATGCGCAAGGTCCTCAATGAGTATTTCTCCTCTGTATTTACCGAAAGGAAACACAGAAGGACGGAGGAAATTTGAAGCAGTCACTGGAAGTGTCATGAGAGCAGTCAGGGTTACCATCGAGGAAGTACTCAAGGTACAGTCGTGTTTGAAGGTAGACAAATCTCCGGGGCTGATCAGATATATGCGAGGACATTGCGGGAAACTAGAGAGGAAATTGCGGGAGCCCTGGTTGAAATTTATGAGTCGTCCTTAAATACAGGAGAGGTGCCGGAGGATTAGAGGCTGGCAAATGTTGTGCCTCTTTTCAAGAAGGTCTGCAGGGAAAATGCTGGGAACTATAGGCCGGTGAGCTTAACATCTGTAGTTGGAAAGTTACTGGATAGTATTCTGAGGGATAGGATATACAGGCATTGGAAGGGCAAGGGCTGATTAGGGATAGTCAGCATGGTTTTATACATGGGAGGTCGTGACTGATTTTTTTGAAGACATGACCAAAATGGTTGATGAGGTCAGAGCTGTAGATGTTGTGAACATGGACTTTAGTAAGGCGTTCAACATGATGTTGCATAGTAGGCTGCTCTGGAAGGTTAGATCTCATGGAATCCAAGGAGAAATAGCTGAATGGATAGCAAACTGGCTCCATAGAAGGAAGCAGAGGGTGTTGGTGGAAGGTTGCTTCTCAGAATGGAGGTCTGTGACTAGTGGTGTGCCACAGGGTTCAGTGCTGGGCCCGTCACTGTTTGTCATCTACATCAATGATTTGGATGAGAACATACAGGGCAAGATTAGCAAGTTTGCTGAAGATACAAAAGTTAGTGGTTTTGCAGATAGTGAAGAAGGTTGTGAGCGATTGCAACAGGATCTGGATCGATTGGCCAGGTGGGCGGAGGAATGGTTGATGGAATTTAATACAGAGAAATGTGAGGTGTTGCATTTTGGGATGTCGAACAAGGGCAGGACCTACACAGTAAACGGTAGGCCTCTGGGTAGTGTTGTAGAGCAGAAGGATCTAGGAGTACAAGTGCATGGTTCCTTGAAGGTCGAGTCACAGATAGATAAGGTGGTCAAAAAAGCTTTTGGCACTTTGGCCTTCATCAGTCAGAGTATTAAGTATAGAAATTGAGATGTCATGTTACAGTTGTATAAAATGTTGGTGAGACCATATTTAGAGTATTGTGTTCAGTTCTGGGTACCATGTTATAGTAAAGATATTGTCAAGCTTGTAGAGGCTTCAGAAAAGATTTACAAGGATGTTGCCAGGACTATGGGGTGTGATCTGTAGGGAGAGGTTAAGTAGGCTGGGTCTCTATTCCATGGAATGTAGGAAGATGAGGGGAGATCTTATCGAGGTATACGAAATCATGAGAGGAATAGATCGGATAGATGCACAGTGTCTTTTACCCAGAGAAGGGGAATCGAGGACCAGAGGACATAGGTTCAAGGTGAAGGGGAAAAGATTTAATAGGAATCCGAGGGGTAACTTTTTCACATAGTGGGTGTATGGGAAAAGTTACCAGAGGAGGTAGTTGAGGCTGGAACTATCCCATCGTTTAAGAAACAGTTGGACAGGTACATTGATAGGACAGGTTTAGAGAGTTATGGACCAAGCGCAGGCAAGTGGGACTAGGGTAGCTGGGACATTGTTGGCCGGTGTGGGCGAGTAGGGCTGAAGGGCATATTTCCACACTGTATCACTCTATGACATCTATAGATACTCCCATCTGTTAAATAACATCCTTCCCTCAATGCGTCTTGTCTATCGTGGACGTACCCCTGACCATCACGCAAACCAACCTCCCTTCCATTTACTCTATCTACGCTGCCTTGGCAAGCCCACCAGCATAATCAAGGACCAGTCTCACCCTGGTCACTCCCTCTTTCCTCTCCCATCAGGCAAGAGCTACAGAAGTTTGAAAATGCATACCTCAAGATTTAGGGATGGTTTCTTCCCAGCTGTTATCAGGCAACTGAACTGTCCTATCACCAACTAGAGAACAGTCCTGACCTCCCAGCTACTTCATTGGAGACCTTCAAACTATCTTCAATCAGACTTTATTGGACTTTATCTTGCACTAAATGCTATACCCTTTATCCTGTATCTGCACACTGTGGATGGCTTGATTGTAATCATGTATAGTCTTTTCATTTAATGAACAGCACACATCAGAAAGCGTTTCACTGTACACCGATTGAAATCACAAATACAATAATAAATTAAACTAAACTAATAAACTTGTATGTGCAAATTTTGAAAAGTTATTCTTCATAGATTTGATCCAAAGTTATGTTCTCCTACATCTTATATACAGAGAAACAGAGTTGATGCTTGGATTTTGTCATAACTAGGAAATGTGAATGTGAGAATTTCAAAGTTTTGCAAGTCATTATCTTGCAATTATTATTGAAAATTAAACTCCTTTCCTTCTTCTTACAGACAATCATGGGCCATGCAAACGTGTAGCAAATGCAGAAAATCTACGTAAGTGTTAAAACATTTACTACTTAGATATTACAAAGTAAGTAAAAGTATAGAAGGAGATACAAGGAACCGCAGATGCTGGTTTACAAGTATAAATTTGGGATGTTGTTACAGTTGTAAAATATGTTGATGAGAGTTGATTATTGTGTTCAGTTTTGGTTACCCTACGAGAGGAAGGATGCCATTAAGCTGGAATGAGTGCAAAAAAAGATGTACAAACATTTTACAAGAAATCAAGGACCTGAGCTTTCAGGAGAGGTTGAGCAGGCTTGGACTTTAATACTTGGAGCTTAGGACGCTGAGGATTGATTATTTAGAGATGTATAAAATCATGTGGGAAATTTATAGGATTGATGCACAAAGTATTTTACCCAGGATAGAGAATTACAAACTAGAGGACATTGGTTCAAGGTGACAGGTGAAAGATTTAATAGGAAACTGAGGGGGTAACATTTTTACACAAAGGGTGGTGAGTATATGGAATGAGCTGCCAGTGGGGGTAGTTGGGGCAGGTACTATAACAACATTTAAAAGACACTTGGACAGGTACATGGATAGGAAAGGCTTAGAGGCAAATGGGACCAGCTTAGATTGGGCATCTTGGTTGGCATGAACAGGTTGGCCATGTTTTCATGCTGTATGGCTCTATGAATCCATGTTAGGCAAGCTTTCTGACAGACAGGGAATTACAGTATGAAGGGATTGGGTGTCAGCATATACTGACATTCAACATGGTTTGAATGGAGTTGCCAAGAAGCTGGATGGGGTAGCCAAGAATAGATCATTGCCGAACCCATAAGTAAAGGTTCGGCATGAGATGAAAAACAATTGCTGTTGCTTCTGTGGTTATGACTGGTTCAAAGAAGGACGGGCCTGGGGAGCTGTGATCCCAGCCAGATGGACAAAATCGTAGGATGATTGTAGAAATATGATGAGGTCAGCCATGTCAAAACACTGACTGGCATTGAAGGGTGAGAAATCATTATTTTCATCAAACTCTAATACATCATATTTGACTTTGATAAGACTGCAATCTAATTGCGAAAAACAGAGTTCCTAAAAGAATGGAGGAAATAATTAGGAGGATACATGTTGTGAGGAGAGTAAAGTAAAATTGCAAAGGATCACAGGATGAAAAGTTATTTTCCTTTTCAGAGGTACACTAATGGTGGGTTCAAAGCAGAATAACTGAGCAAACATCAAGCAATGGAAGTCAAATGGCCAGCAGTTTGATAAGAACAAGAACTGCAGGGCATGTTCTGCAATCCATTCTCTGGCCGCTTCTTCAGATTTTGTCAGCTGTCCTGTTCTTCAGCCTGTTATAACATGCTTATCGACGAGATACTGACCAAGGCAGAGCACACGATTTGAACTAACCCAAGGTCAATAGCACTATTTTGGCGATCATGAAATTGATGCACTCCTATTCTACAGCTGCCTCTGAATATTGCAGCCGAGGGTCAGACTTGTTTGTATGATCAACGTTTGCCCTGAAAACTGATTTTGTTTTTCTGGAGTGAGATGTGATAATGACTACATTTGGTTCACTTTGAATTGCTCAGGAAATGCAAAAGTTTGTTTCTAGCCTAAGTCAGTTCTGTACTGATATCAATTTTGCATTGTAGTACATGGGATGATGCCATTCCCTGTGCAAAACACCTTAAGTCCGACTTTTGCCATTGACTTTACACATTATGCTTGCATTTCATCCTTTGGGTCAACTAGCCCTGACTTACACACTGCACCGACACTCTGTATCCAAAACCTAAGATGTTACCTCCCAGTCCATTGAAGCACCCAACACCCAACCTTCTAACACTTTGATGCAATGGATCAATGAGGCTCCTTCCATTTCATTGGCTAACAAACCTCCAGACATTCTGGTGGATTCTAAATACTTCCAACACAAATCCGGTTGCCAGTTGCAATCTTTGGCCTTCCTCAGTCATTTTATCATTCCTACATCAGCATAGGCCCGACACCCAACTCCACACTTCTGAATCTGATCAGCATACACATTGATCACTCCTCCAACCCTACCTTCCTCTCTCCTAACTCAGCAATAAATATTTATTTATTTTTCCATTGGGACAACCAAGTATTTTTGTGTTCATTACGCAGCCTCTTACTATGCCGTGGCCGTCGTGAAGGATTTGAGCCTAACCTGGGAAAAACTGAGGGGAAAGAAGTCGTGCCACACAGCCATTGGGCGCACTGCAGGCTGGAACGTGCCCATTGGAACCCTGGTTAAAGAGGGAAAGATCAAAGCTTGTGACATTTATAATTGTAAGTGTGATTCATATTTTTTTCATTGGTAAAGTTTTAAATTGATTGAGCTAATGTTTTTCTCATGTTCCAAGGCACAAATAATAAAAGCTGTTCCAGTCACTTGCTTTAATTTCCATTGCCTCTGTTTTCTGCTTCTTATCCTTTTCTTACTTCTATGTACAGTACTTCTCACTCACTTTCTGCCCTCTCAGTTTTGTACCTTGTTTTTGTTTCTGATTCTTCTCAACGTGCTTTTTTAAAAAACTTTGCACTATTTTCACTTTATGTCTGCTTCCTATTATCAACATTTCAAAACTCAAAGTCAAAACACACTTGGGCACAGGTGAATTTCTGGATCTGGTCGGCCAAAGCAGGCAGAGAGACGGTTGTTTCAAAGGTGCCAGGCATCTCTCCTGGTATGGAAAAACTAGGCATTTGCCTCGATCACCCTTTCAGATGATGATTTCAAGACTCCCCACATGTTCAACAAGTGATTAAAAAAATCTCAAATCTTCCCAATTTTTCCTTTGTTTGCCCCCCAGCTAGACCTCTCATAACTTTATGCGACTCAGTCAATGGTACCCTCAGTTTCCTCCAATTAAAGGAAACTGTCTGTCTCACAGTCTCTCCTCATAGCCATAGCAAGTGCTCTCATTATTCTCGAAAATAGAGCAGAATTATGTATAGAACTCTGCCTGTAACCTAATTTATGCAGTTCAGGAATGCATTCCTTGCTCTTGTGTTCTATGTCTTGATCAAAATGGCAAGTATCCTGCATGTTTTTTAAAAATACGCCTGATTCTCTCTGTTCCTTTACACTTCGTATCCTACCAACAATCAATCCCTTGGCCTTGTTTGCCTTGCTTAAACACTTTACCTCATATTACTTTAAATTGAATCCCATTGCTTGTCTCACCAGTCCACTGATATCTTCATGCTAGAAAATCTTTGCTCACTACCAACCACGCTACCATTTTGATGTCATTGCTAAACTTAAGTATCACCCCTACATTTAAATCCAAAAGACTTATGGGCCTGTCCCACTTAGGCGATTATTTAGGCGACTACAGGTGACTAGGCTGTCGCCACATGGTCGCTGGGGTGTCGCCTGTATGGTCACCTCAGTCACCCAAAGAGTCGTACCTTTTTTCTGGTTGCCGCTGAATTTTGAAATGTTCAAAACCTTTTGGCGATAGTCGGCGCCCTTGGGCTTGATGCCAACGATCGTAGACTGACGTAGGTGCTGCCGCCAGGATGGCGTAGGTTGTTGCCAGGTGACATAGGTTGTTGCCAGTGCTGACTTTGGTGAATTCCATTGGCGACTATCTACGTCAATCTACGTCAACCGGAGACAGGTACCGGCGATTGAATTATCTTAAGTTGTCTCCAATTGTCACCGACATGGTCGTACCTTGTGGACGTAGGCTGTCATAGGTGTGGTCATAGGTGGACGTCCTAATGAGTCGCCGGTTGTCGGTAGCTTGCCGTAGCTTGTGTTTCAAGGAACCCTGGTCACTCTTCCAGTAGAGAGGAGAAAAAAAAAATCAGCTCCACAAGCATTTGTGTTCTTCTCAAGTTGTGCTTCCCATTGTAATAGGTATGCCCTCTTTGAGAACTCCAATAGAATTTCCAGTTCGAAGAAGGACCTTGACCCAAAAGGACACTTATCCATTCCCTCCACAAATATTGCCAGACCTGCTGAATTACTCCAGCATTTTGTTTTTTGCTTGATATTCCAGCATCTGCAGTTCTTTGAATTTCCAGTCTGCTTTCCATCTCAACTGCTTAATGGTGCCACAAAGTCTAAAGATAGCACTGTCAGTGATGTGGCAAGTGCATAGTCTTAAAAATAATTTTATTGACTGGGAAAATTAACTGATTTTCTTTTTGAACGTAGCATCATATTTCAGTGCAAGCTGTGCTCCGGGAGCGGATACGTCTAATCCCAGACTGTGTTCCCTGTGCATTGGTAAGAAAATACCAACCGGAACACCACAAGATGTATGTGTAGCCAACACCAATGAACGCTACTTCAGTTACAGTGGAGCCTTCAGGTACAGTAATAAATCTTAATTTGTCTGAAATGCAGTGTGTTATGTGTTATGATTAATAATGGTCAACAATTGTGTCTACCTAAAGCTCCTCTTTAGTTGTCAAACACCCTCACAGTCTTTAGTGAAAACCTTGCAAAACTTTCCTCCTTTCTACAAAAATACTTTTATTTTGATTTAAGTAACCTTTTCAGTAGCTGAATACGAGAGAAAGGGTGAGATATACTACCCTTGGTATAAAAGTAATGTTTGACTGCATGGCCATCAAGGAGCCCTAGTAATATTGAAGTCCGTGGGCACACATATCCATGGCTGAAATCATACCTCACACACACAGTATGTAGTTAATGATTATTGCTTTTCAAAGTCCCATGATATATTCATATCGGGTTTTCTCACGAGAGTGCCCTAGGTTCATCCATTTTTCATTTACTTCATCAATGACTTTCCTTCCATCATCATGTTGGAGTGGGAATGTTTGCTGATGGTTGTTCAGTTCCATTTGCAACTCCTCAATGAATGAAGAAATTCATGCCTGCAAGCAGCATGATCTGCATGACATTTGGATGTGAATTAATAGGCAGCAAATAACATTTGCAACATAGAAAAAGGCAGATGATGATCATTTGAACAAGAGATGGTATTAACTCTTACAATTTGCAACCATTACCAAGACCCACACTAATAATATCCTAAGGTTTTACCATTGATCACAATCTCACCTAGACCAGTCACAATAAATTAGCTCACAAAATGGAAAAGGTATAGGAATGATTTGGTATGTTCTTTCCCCAGTTTTCTTTGCCCATTCCTGCTGGTTTTGGCTGGCAATCCATAGCCCAGTAAATGCCTTCAGGAGTGGGCATGGAAAATAATAAGGCCGTTTTTTTGGTAAATATATTGAAGCACGGTATATACACATCAAAAGATGCAATCGTTTATTTGCTCTACTCTGGACAGGCTGTTTCACTGTGTGATATTGTTACAAAGCAGCCACACCATATAACTCTCCGAGCACACTATGTCCACACATGAATGCTCTATGGTAACTAATTGTTTACATCTCCTTCAGGTGCCTTGTGGATGTTGGCGATGTTGCTTTCGTTAAGCATACAACTGTGCCAGAGAATACTGACGGTGTGTGTGACTTGCAAAAAAACATAAGAAAACGGCAGCAAGAGTGAACCTCTTGGCCCCTCAAGCCTGGGCCTACATTCAATGTGATCATGGGAAATCTGCCCCAAATCATCCTCTGTGCTGGTTTCTCATTTCCTTGATCTTTTAAAAATGTATCTGAATTTAATTTCCATAGGTAGATTTACAGGAACCCTACTTCAAATTCCACAATCGGACATTGGAATTTAATTTCAGATAATAATTTGGAATTTGAAATAAGAACCATGATAACCACGCAATTAACAGAATGTTTCTATTGTGATCATCTATTGTTGCCGTTACTTGATTTGACTCAAACCTAATTGCAGACACACGGCTGTGCCTGATTCTTGAATGACCTAGCAATGCCACTTAGGAATGGACAAGAAATGTTGGCTTTGCCAGCAATGTTCACTTCCAAAATAATGTAGCCATCTGTCATTTTTTCTTCCCCTTCCACTTAACCCAATGGTCATCTTTGTACATTCTCATTGTATTATATAATTAGCAAACTTAGATGTGTATGTTCATTGTGATTCTTTAACCCATTTTCAACATTCCCAGAATCTAGCTTAGAGTCTACTACTTTCTGATTTATAAAATGTCCATACCCTGATCTATGCCACAATAGGCACAGTAATTCTCCAAATAATCCGCTTTTGGAAGAGGAACAGAAGGATACAATTATACAGGCTGTGCAGCAGAATATGAGAAACTACCTACCAAAATATGCTGACCTTATTCCACTGTACATCACTGAGGGGGGATACATTTTGATGCCTTGATTTGTAATAGTGTCTACCAGGACTGCTGCAATACAGTACTCCTGATCAGAACATTTGGATGCTTAGCATTTGGCCATGAAATGTTGCCAAATGTCTGAATGCCACAACTGGCACCAATTAAGCCATAGACCTTTCATTGGCCTTAATTGCTTTAATCAAAAGAAAGGCACCTCATTATGTTCACACCATGCGCGAGAACTATTGCCTAGATGTTAGTTTGCATCCTTTATCTTGAAATTGATGCCACTGTCCTTTTCAACCAGAAATTTATTTTGGTTATTTGTGAGAGAATGATAATCGATGGAATTATTTTCTCAGGGAATGGAAAGCTAGATTGGAATCGGAATCTGACGTCTGGCAATTATCGTCTGTTGTGCCCAAATAACAATATAGCCCGTGTCGACAAGTACATGGATTGCCACTTGGCCAAAGTCCCAGCACACGCTGTTGTGACTCGACCAGACAAGAGGATGGAAGTTGTTGATTTGCTAAAAAAAGAACAGGTGAATACAAACTTTCCATGCCTGACTATATGATGCAGAGCGACTTCATAGTTGAATTGTACCGTGCTTTAAATCTTGATTCCTCCCAACAATGATTCATAGCTCAGACAAAAAGTCTCCAGCAAAACCCTGACTTGGTTTACTCTCCAAAACTCCACAGTTCACTTGTTACATTTAAATTTCACTATTTGATCAAAATACAATTCAGTTCAATTGACCAGCGCTTGTTTTCAAATCTATGACCTCAGAATCAGATGCTTGATATGTAAAAATATTTCACCTTAATTAAATTACTGTCATGACTTCTGCAATTTCTTTTGTACACTTTTGTTATATATTCAATGTGTATTTAATTTCTCTCTTTCAGATTAATTAAATATCACACTTACCTATTCATTAATTACCTTATAAAAATGGTAACTGGCCTCAGCTTAAGGTCTGGTCACTTGCTCACTCTTAGAAGCAGATCTGGAATGCACAATTTCTGTTAACAGGTTATTATCATGGTGACCTTGAGATTACGATCGTTGACCTTCATCGCATAAACCGGACACCCAGGACATTTTCCCATCTCTTCAGTCCTCAGAGAGGATAATTGAGATCGATATTTAAAAACATTTCCTTTATTGGTAATATAGATTGTCTGAATGGATTTCTCCTGAGATCTCTCTACACATCTTAATTTGTCCGAACATAAGTTGAGCTCTCTCTCCGCCTCCTCAACTCTCTCGTTCATGGGGGTCCATATACTGCCCTCTGTGAAAAGGAGAGTGTCAAAACTGAACCCGTCACTTTTTCCTTGCCTTGGTATATTGAGAGTAGGCTTCAGGCAGTCTTGAACAACAACCATTTTTTGATACCTAAAAACTTAATGAGATTGTTGAAATAAAAGCCCATTACACCATTAAAAGTCCAATGTTTAAATTACATTAGGATGTCTAGAGATATTGTTCATTACGTCAATCTGATGGTTATTTGTCCTGGTTATATATTTAGGTGTCAGGCATACGGAGACCTCAATGCATCTAACCAGTCCAACATTGTATTCATTTAGTGAATTTACGATAACTTTGGTGATCAAAATTAATCTTGTTAACCCAGTTAAGTTTCTTCACCAATAATGCAGCAAAATAAATTTATATACGTGCATGTACAGCATTCATTTTAAAACATATATATTTCAGAAAGTAGTTGGTCCTGTTGCTATGTTCAGTGTATGTAATCTACATGTATATCAATGGATAACATTTGTTGTTGACACCAGTAACAAGTTTGCTTCTTATTCCAGGAGAAATATGGTTTGAATGGGTCCCAGAAAAAAACATTTGAGATGTTCAGCTCTACAAAGCACGGAAAGGACTTGGTTTTTAAGGATTCTACACAGTGCCTCATTGAAATCCCCAAATCAATGCAATCAGGTCAAAGTTTCCTGAACAAAGAGTATATGACTTCCTTCGAAGCACTGAATAACTGCAAACCTCCAGGTAAATATTGATGAAATAGGAATGCATCAGCTATTGCACGTGTTTCAAGTAAGAGGTATCAGGGTTCACATCAAATACTTTCAGATCATATTTACTGCAGAAGAACTCTAGTGATACTAGGGTAGACAATTGGGCTTGGATGCAAGTTTCTTCTTCGTAAATAGTCAACAAGGACAAGGATTCCAAAGGGTGTATTTCTGTGCTGTGCAAGCCATGATTCTGTGACTGTAATATTCTCATTATTTGTGTAACAGGAACTATTAAGATTAATGAGGTTTCCTTAGGCTAGGGTTCAAAGGTTGACTTTTAGTGACTCCATCCATTCTCAAAGGGTCACAGAGTTGCTGAGCAGAGAAACACGTCCTTCTGCCCAGCACATTCATGCCCACCTTTTTTGATAACTACTCGCCATTAGGCTCATTTCCCTGTGTATCTTACCTATTCAAGTGTCCATCCAAAAATCTCTGAAAGGTAGCATTGGATTTCAAGATTCCAAGCAACCACCTTTCACTCCAGGCGCGTTAGAACTTTGCTTCCTTCATTCCCCCAATTGTTCAGTTTACACATCCTCACTCCACCTTGGCTTGTTTACTGCCACTTGTCTATTCATGTTGAACATGCAAAGAAATTTCCTCTTTACCTGTTGTAGCGTCAGGAACACCGACACTCGCAGTAAGATAAACTTGCATATTACATTTTATTTACAATACCAAGAAAGTCCAGGACAACATGGGGGCACTATCCTTTGCTGTCACCAGCGCATGTGTGGTGAGACTCATGAACTCGGGCTCTTCCCAGCAGCTCAGTCCTGGTCTTTGAAGAAGGAGGCATCCTCAAGAGGAAGCATTGCAGTCTAAGGTTTATCCTGGCAGCTCAGTTTTGGGCTTGAAGAGGCTGCATTGGCAGTCCCTGAGTATTCCTGGCAGCTCCCTGTTTACCTCAGTGTGTGGGCACTGTCCATCATTGTCAGTGGGCAGGAAGAGGCACTGGCAACGCAGGCTTTTCACAACCACTCAGTCTTAGTCTCAGTAGAGGCACTGGTTAGCTGGGGTTTCTACCTGGCAACTCAGTCTTGACCAGATGGTGGCGCTGGTGGTCTCGGGTTTGTCCCAGTGGCTCAGTCTTCCTTGAAACTGTGACAGGCCAACTCAACTAGCAGGGAGGCACCTCACTTTCTCTCCCTTCCTCTGTATCTTTTTCTTCATTTTCTTTTCTCACCTTCTCTCTTTCCCCCTCAGGCTAGAAAGCCCGGGCTGAAAGGAGTAGGCTGATGTGGTTCAGGTGTCCAATTCGATGACAGCTATTTGGACCCAGCTGTCACCAATGATGCTGGGGATTGGCCTCTCCTGGCCTGTCAGCCAGTGGTAGGGATCTGAGCGGCATCAAATGGGTGGTGTCACACTGTGTATAACACAATGGCTGGAATATTTAATAACAGCATTTTTGCAAAGGATGTCCAATGTGAGAACTATTTGAACATGATTTTAATTGTATAACACAATGGCTTAGAACATGGCGATATGTTCTAAATACCTGTTCCTTTCTATTCCAGCGCTTCTGAATATATGCTCCTTTGAGAAGTGCTGAACGCACATGTGTGACCTGCCAAGGCTTCGAGCACAATGTAGTCCAGAATGCCATTTTATATCCATCAGTCTGAATGCAATGACAACTACATAACATCAACTCAAATCCTTTGAATGTATTTGTGTCAACCATTGATAGCATGAATAAAGTATTCCATGGCAGAATCTATTTATGGTGGGAAGTTTATTTTAAACAAAGAGGAATACTTTCTAGTCATGTAAATTCCAAGATATCTAAACTTTTCAGTAACGATTGTGAAAGGAAATTGTTGGTGTTGAGAAGGGTCTTGTTCTTTTATTGGCATGATTTCACTTTTGTTCCAATTCATTCTGTATCCAAAAAAAGAACCAATTTTTTCTATAATGTTTAAAACATTCGGAATACTAACTTGGGGATTAATAATGTATAAAGGTACATCATCTGCATATAAAACAAATTATTGGAGGTATATTTGGTATTATATCCATAAATGCCTGAATGGGACCTGATACTCTTGGAAAGGGGTTTATGGCTAAAGCAAATAACATTGGGGAAAGAGCATATCCTTGTCTGTTACCCCTAGATAAATAAAATTTAGGTGAAAGCATTTGATTTGTCAATATCCTAGCTGTTAGATTAGTGTATAAAAGCTTCACCCATAAAGTAAAGGTTTCTCCAAATTGGAATGTTTCCATCACTGTAAAAAATATAAGACCGCATCTGGAGAAATAATTGTTAGATCTTCGTTTGCCATTCTCTGCGAATATATTATGTTAAACAAATATCTCAAATTATAAAATGAGTGTCGTTTGATCTGAAAGTGTTTATTTACCGATAACTAGGCTTAATCTACGAGCGAAAGTCTTAGCTAGTATCTTCTGATCCGTATTTAAAAGCGCTATTGCCCTATAGGATCCAGGCTCCTCGAGATTTTTATATATTTTGGAATTAATGTAATAGTTGATTAAGCAGGTTTTTGTGGTAAAGTCTGTTCTTTAAATGCATGAAAGGGCCATGTTTTTATGTTTCTAAATTCCCTCCTGTGTTTTCCTAAAATCTACGAATGCAGTAAAACAAAGAATCACATACATAAGATGAATTTCACTCCATGCCACTTGGCCCGTTATCTGACCTCTGACCAAAAGGATATCTCATCGCATTTGATTATATTTCCCTCAAATTGCTGAAATAAAAATTGAGCAGGAAATAAAAACTATGAGATCAGTTTGCAGTGATGTGGCCATTCTGGTGTCATCAATGATTTCCACAGCTACAAGTTACCCTCTTTTCCAGTGTTCCATCTGGGCCCCACAGTACCACACCTTCAAATCGTGCCAGCATGCCCCTCTTGCACACAATGACTATGCTGGGATGATATGTACAGTGATTTTCTGTGATTGTGGAGACATTTCAGTTCTTCCTTCAAAATGCATGGAGTTTACCCTGCACCAGCTGTGGTGATAAAGAGACCACCTCGGTTGTACAGACAATGGGTCTGCAACATTTTGCCACAAAAGATTTCTGCCGAGGGTTTGCTAAAGTGTTGGAGTATATCCCTTTATGTGCATTACTTGTCAGGTGGATCAGACTGTCTTCATTTAAATCCACTTGTGCATAGGCATGCGGACTAACCTTGTTTCATAAAATAACATACCCACCTAACAAAATTAACACAATTTAACATTGTTTTGGACAATTAACAAAAAATCTATCGCCACTGATATTGCAGTGGTTTATTTGCACCCCTGTACATGCTGTATTGCGGTCTAAGGTTAGATGCAAATGGACTGAAACCCATTGAAGGCAAGGCTGTTGCTGTCACATTGCTGTGTGGTTTCCTTGGTTGTTAAACCAGAATTAAGCACAATCCTGGTTTTGATGTTCCTGGTGTCCTGCTGATATTATGAGTGTTGGAGCCAACCAGTACTCCCAGCATTTCTTAAGATGGCCCCTCAAATAAACACTAGACTAGCAGGAACCCATTAGGTTCATGCAAATCCTGTCATGATGCCAGACAAGGTGATTGTGGGAATCACGATTCCAGAAGCTATAATTCCACCTTGCTATCTTTAATTTCTTACTAATCTATTACACAGGGGGTGGATCACATCTGACAGAGTAATAATAATAATAATAATACATTTTATTTTCGGGCGCCTTTCCAATCTCAAGGACACCTTACAAAGATTAACAGAAGAGAAAAAATCATAGTCGGAGAAAAATAAATAATAAGGACATCATCAATATACAAATTAAAGATAGAAATCGCTCCAAAGACACAAAATCAAAAAACACAATGTGAAGAGAGAGCAGCGGCAGCTAAAGCGCGCCAGCGTCCACTCTCCCTTCCGACAGCCAACTTGGACACAGACTAACATAGTAACTACATACAAAAAAATCATCCCCCCACAGTGGTTACCACTGTGGGGGAAGGCACAAAAGTCCAGTCCCCAACCCCAGTTCTCCCAAAAGTCAGGCCTATTGAGGCCACCGCTATTGCCTCTACGGAGGCCCGATGTTCCTGGCCGTTCTGGCCGGGTGGAGTTGCCCCGGCGTCGGGAGAGTCCTCACAGTGGCTGGGCCACCTGGAACGGCCACTTCCTAGCAGGGGATTGTTGGCTTCCGAAGCCGACAGGGACGCACCGGGTTGGAGCTCCCAGGCTCCCAATGTTGGACTTTGTGCCTTCCGCAGTTGTAGGGATCCTTTAATCGTGATTTCCAGCACAGATTCCAGACTGAAGGAGTCATCACAAATCTCAAGGACACTCTTTCATTCACGGCAGTTGTACAGTGTGTGTTTTGGCTGATTACAAAGAAAATACAAAATCAGACATTATCTTTTTTTTAAGACAGCCCTGAGTGCTCAAGGCTGCTGAAGCCCAGCTGAACTGGTACTTTAGACTCATTTCCTGATTTGAACTGAAGGTGTGTAGCTGGGTACACAAAAATGCTGGAGAAACTCAGCGGGTGCAGCAGCATCTATGGAGCAAAGGAAATAGGCAACGTTTTGGGCCGAAACCCTTCTTCAGATGATGGTGTCTAGTTACAGCTTCATGTTGACAGATGCTGCTATGTTAACCCATACTGTGCAACCCATTAAGTGAGAACGAAATCCTTCTGCTCATTGACCTGGATTTTCATCCAATTTGGCTCTCCCACTAATTACTTTTTGACTCAATTGTCAAAGGCAGAGACTTTAGACTAAGGTTAGTTTAGCCTTCCAGCCAAAAGACAATAGACAATAGATGCAAGAGTAGACCATTCGGCCCTTCGATGTGATCATGGCTGATCATCCCCAATCAGTACCCCGTTCCTGATTTCTCCCCATATCCCCCGACCGCTATTTTTAAGAGCCCTATCTAGCTCTCTCTTGAAAGCATCCAGAGAACCTGCCTCCACCGCCCTCTGAGGCAGAGAATTCCACAGATTCACCACTCTCTGTGAGAAAAAGTGTTTCCTTGTCTCCGTTCTAAATGGCTTACCCCTTATTCTTAAACTGTGGCCCCTGGTTCTGGACTCCCCCAACATTGGGAACATGTTTCCTGCCTCGTGCGTGTCCAAACCCTTAACAATCTTATATATTTCAATGAGATTCCCTCTCATCCTTCTAAACTCCAGAGTGTACAAGTCCAGCTGCTCCATTCTCTCAGCATATGACAGTCCCACCATCCCGTGAATTAACCTTGTAAACCTACGCTGCACTCCCTCAATAGCACGACTGTCCTTCAAATTAGAAAATTTCCAGATAAATGAATAAGATCATAAGCTCATTAGGAATGGGAGTAGAATTAGGCCGTTCGGCCCATCAAGTCTAATCCGCCATTCAATCATGGCTGATCTCGCTCTCCCTCCTAACCCCATTCTCCTGCCTTTTCCCCATAACCTCTGACACCTGAATGAAAGTGAAAAATGCAGATGTGGGGAATAGTGCAATGTTGTAGCTACAGCACAGAACACTGGCCACAAAAGACGGTAGATTGTGATGAGTGCAGAGGAATAACACATGGCTGTGATTGCAGGTCTGGATGAGACTGTGGTTGAAGAAAAGGAGAGCAGTGGAAATCATAAAGGGCATCACCTGAAGATTTTGCAGTGGAGCAGTGAAATCTAGGCAGAAGAGACTGAAGATATTGTAAAAGGAGGACAGCTGGAGGAACTCAATGGTCGTGCAGTATCTTGTGCAGGGAAATAGACAGTTAATGTTTCAGGTCAGGATCCTTCATCCACACTGGACAGACCACATGTCGACTTGAGAACCTTAATTTAGGTTGCGACAGTCAATGATTCAGATCTACATGAAGGGTCTCGACCAGGAACGTTGACTGTCCATTCCCCTCCACAGATGCTGCCTGACCTGCTGAGTTCCTCCAGCTGCTCTCCTTTTTTTTCCAGATTCCAGCATCTCTAGTGCCTCATAAATGTTGACCCAATGTGAGAGAACACCGATTATTCAAGTGGTGACTGATTCCTAAGACCTTGTGGGTCCAGGCTTATTCATATCCATCATGGCAACTTCAACCAGGTTACCTTTATGCAACCTGGCTGTCTGCTGAGATTTGGCAAAGGAAAGTGAGTCAGGGAGGGGTGCGTACTTGGCAAGGGTAGAGGCCCCAAGCAGTGGTTCATGCCATTCGCTTGGGCTTTGCTGAAACACAGATTGGTGAATGATATGGGAGGACAATGCAGGCAGGCAGGCAGAGACCAGGGTTTGGTGGGTCTGTTACAACACACAAGTCCATGGTGTGTTAGTGACTGACAGGTATCCATGTGTGGCACGGTGGCACAGCAGAGGAGATGTTGCTTTACAGAGCTAGAGACCCAGGTTTGATCCAGACTATGGGTGCTGCAAGGAGCTTGTACGTTCTCCCTGTGACCACGTGGATTTTCTCTGGGGGCTCCAGTTTCCTCCCACATGCCAAAGACACAACATTCCTGTCCACTGGAATATGTCATCCGAGCAGTTCCTCATGGAAAAGTTTGCATGGAGCACTTCTTGCTTGTAGTCACTGAGATAAATCTTTGTATTGAACGTCCTCAAGACACAGCAGAATAAAGAGCAGGTGAATCCTGTTGGGTGGCATAGAATGTGGATGGGATAGGAGAGCACCATATCAAATCCAACTTCTCCCATTGTGTACCCCTTAGAAAACATTCTCTTCTACCTCAGAGGCTGCAGATGGTTAAAATGTAATTTTCACATTCGCTATCATCATGTTCTACAAGCTCATCAGAAGCCCCCAAGGAAATTCAGGCAGTCACAGGGAGAATGTGCAAACTCCACACGGACAGCACCAGAGGTGAGGATTAAACACAGAACGCAGGGGCTGCACGGTGTTTTTCATTCAGATACAAAGAGTGGATCTGGACGACACATGGAGCAGCTAGTGGGGCTTTTTGCCGCACAATTCTAGACACCTATGGTGCTGTGTGTGTGGTGTTTGCATGTTCTCGCTGTGACTGCATGGGTTTCACCTGGGAGGTCTGGTTTCCTTCCGTATGCTAAAGTCACGTGGTTTAGTAGATTAATAGGCCGCTGTAAAATGTAGGTGATATTGGAAGGAGCAGGAGACATTTTTAACAGCAACTTGATGTTGCTCTGAATTACAGGCTTGACTGCAATAGATGGTGGATAAAGTCACGGAATCATACATCATGGAATCAGCCCCTTTGACCCAACTCCTTCATGGCAATCAAAATGCCCGGTCTAATCTAGTCCCATTTGCCCCCATTTAGGCCATATACTTCTAAACCGTTCTGCGTTTGGCCCATATCACTCCAAACCTTTTCAGAGATGTTTACACTCTTGGTCTTCAGGATGTAACTCACATGGTGAACAAAGAATAGTTCATTGCAAGCCAGTCTTTATTAATAGTGCAGGCATTCAATCATGCGTTATCCCAATGACTCTGCATTTAACTCATAGTGCTAGCTTGTTATTCATTACATTAAATTATAAGGTACTAGACTTGGATTCATTAGAACACAACAAAATAGGAACAGGAGTGTGGCGCCAGGTAGGCTGAATACATCTACTCCATTGTTTTCTCACCCATTTGTCAAGGAATTGAGAGATCGAAGATTTACATGGGACCCAGGTCCATTTCACATGCTAATGGATTATTATATGTATTTTTATGAGTTGTTCATTTCTAAGCTGATACCGAGAAGCCAACTTTTCTGCAGAACAAAGCAAAAAATCTATTATTTATCTTTTTCCAGTTCATCCTCAGCTAGCTACAGCAAAATAATATTAACAACTGATTAAAAACATTACAACCAGTTGTTCAATAATAAATAAAGATATGCTTAACCGTTTCATGGACCTTTGGCCCATTAAGTCTACATCAACGGTACACAAAATTGCTGGGGAAACTCAGCGGGTGCAGCAGCATCTATGGAGCGAAGGAAATAGGCGACGTTTCGGGCCGAAACCCTTCTTCAGACTGATGGGGGGTGGGGAAAGAAAGAAGGAAAAAGGGAGGAGGAAGAGGAGCCCGAGGGCGGGCGGATGGGAGGGTGGGAGGAGACAGCTAGAGGGTGAAGGAAGGGGAGGAGACAGCACGGGCTAGCCAAATTGGGAGAATTCAATGTTGATGCCATAAGGACGCAAGGACCCCAGACGGAATATGAGGTGCTGTTCCTCCAATTTGCGCTGTTGCTCACTCTGGCAATGGAGGAGACCCAGGACAGAGAGGTCGGATTGGGAATGGGAGGGGGAGTTGAAGTGCTGAGCCACCGGGAGGTCAGGTAGGTTATTGCGGACTGAGCGGAGGTGTTCGGCGAAACGATCGCCCAACCTATGCTTGGTCTCACCGATGTAAATCAGCTTACATCTAGAGCAGCGGATGCAGTAGATGAGGTTGGAGGAGATACAGGTGAACCTTTGTCGCACCTGGAACGACTGCTTGGATCCTTGAATGGAGTCGAGGGGGGAGGTAAAGGGACAAGTGTTGCATTTCTTGCGGTTGCAACGGAAAGTGCCCGGGGAGGGGGTGGTGCGGGAGGGAAGGGAAGAATTGACGAGGGAGTTGCGGAGGGAGCGGTCTTTGCGGAAGGCAGACATGGGGGGAGATGGGAAGATGTGGCGAGTGGTGGGGTCACGTTGGAGGTGGCGGAAATGGCGGAGGATTATGTGTTGGATTTGCCGGCTGGTGGGGTGAAAGGTGAGGACCAGAGGGACTCTGCCCTTGTTGCGTGTGCGGGGATGGGGAGAGAGAGCAGTGTTACGGGGTATGGATGAGACCCTGGTGTGAGCCTCATCTATGGTGGCGGAGGGGAATCCCCGTTCCCTGAAGAACGAGGACATTTCCGATGCCCTGGTATGAAATGTCTCATCCTGGGAACAGATGCGGCGTAGGCGGAGGAATTGGGAGTAGGGGATGGAGTCTTTACAGGGGGCAGGGTGGGAAGACGTGTAGTCCAGATAGCCATGTGAGTCAGTGGGTTTGTAATGTATGTCGGTCAGGAGTCTGTCCCCTGCGATGGAGATGGTGAGGTCAAGGAATGGTAGGGAAGTGTCAGAAATCGTCCAGGTGTATTGGAGTGCCGGATGGAAGTTGGTGGTGAAGTGGATGAAGTCAGTCAGTTGTGTGTGGGTGCAGGAGGTGGCACCAAAGCAGTCGTCAATATAGCGGAGGTAGAGGTCGGGGATGGGGCCCTGGTACGCATCGAACTCCTTAAGTCTACATCAACCATTGATTGCCCTTTCACACTAGTTCTACATTATCCCACTTTAACATCGCTCCCTATACACCAGGTGCAATTTACAGTGGCCAATCAACCTACAAACACATGCATCTCTGGGATGTGGGAGGAAACTGGAGCACCTGGAGTAAAACCATGTGGTCATAGGGTTATAGAGTGGGGAAACAGGCCCTTCGGCCCAACTTGCCCATGCGAACCAACTATTTACACTATTCCCACCTTCCTGTACTTGGCCCCCATCCGTCTAAACCTATCCTATCCAAGAACCTGTCTAAATGTTTCTTAAACATTCAATAGTACCTGTTTCAAATACCTCCTCCGGTAGCTCATTCCATACACCCACCACCCTTAAGTTAGCCCTCAGTTTGTTATTAAATCTTTCCCTCCTCACCTTAAACCCATGTCCTCTGATTCTTGATTCCCCTACTTTGGGCAAAAGACTCTGTGCATTTACCTGATCTATTTCCCTCAGACCACTATTAGAACACCCCTCATCTTCCTCCACTCCAAAGAATAAACACCCCTCAACCACTCCATTTTGCTCAGGCCCTCAAGTCCTGGCAACATCCTCATAAATTTATTCAGTACCATTTCCAGCTTGACAGCATCTTTCCTATAACATTGTAACCAAAACTGAACACAATATTCCAAATATGGCCTCACCAAAAACTTATATATACAATCATCCCCTCCAAGCTGGTTACCAAACTCGCAGAACTGGGTCTCTGCGCATCTCTCTGCAATTGGATCCTCGACTTCTTCATTCACCGACCACAGACTGTTCGAATTGGTGGAAAGGTGTCAGCCCCGATAACAATCAGCACAGGAGCACCTCAAGGCTGCGTGCTCAACCCCTGCTGTACTCACTCTATACTCATGACTGCGTCGCTGGTCATAGTACGAACTCCTTCTTCAAGTTTGCTGACGACACCACTGTTGTGGGTCGTATCACTGATGGGGACGAGTCAGAGTATGGAAGAGAGATCGACCGACTGACCAAATCTGGCCCTCAACACCAGCAAAACCAAGGAACTGATTATGGTCTTTGGAAGAGGTAGGATGGGGACCCACAGTCCTGTTTATATCAATGGGTCAATGGTGGAAAGGGTGAAGAGCTTCAAATTCCTGGGCATGCACATCTCTGAAGATCTCTCCTGGTCTGAGAACACTGATGCAATCATAAAGAAAGCACATCTACTTCCTGAGAAGATTACGGAGAGTCGGTATGCCAAGGAGGACTCTCTCTGACCTCTACAGGTGCACAGTAGAGAGCATGCTGACCGGTTACATCGTGGCTTGGTTCGGAAACCTGAGCGCCCTGAAGGAAAAGACTACAAAAAGTAGTAAACACTGCCCAGTCCATCATCGACTCTGACCTCCTTACCATCGAGGGGATCCATTGCAGTTGCTGCCTCAAAAAGGCTGGCAGCATCATCAAGGACCCACACCATCCTGGCCACACACTCATCTCCAACTGCTTTCAGGTAGAAGGTACAGGGACCTGAAGACTGCAACGTCCAGGTTCAGAAACAGTTTCTGAACCTGGACCAGGCTATTGAACTCAACTCAAAACAAAACTCTGAACATTAATAGCCCATTATCTGTTTATTTGCACTTTATCTGTTTTATTTATTCATGTGTGTATATATTTATACAATGGTATATGGACACTCCGATCTGTTCTATATTCATGCCTTCTATATTCTGTTGTGCTGAAGCAAAGCAAGAATTTCATTGTCCTATCTGGGACACGTGACAATAAACTCTCTTGAATCTTGAATCTTGAACCAATGTCTTACATAACTGGAACATGACTTCCCAACTTCTATTCTCAATAATCTGACAGATGAAGGCCAATGTGCCAAAATGCTTTTTGACCACCCTATCTACCTATGACATCACTTCAAGGAACTATGTGCCTACATCCCTAGCTCTGCAACACTCTCCAGAGCCCTAAAAGATGTAGTGTTGGTCCTCCCCTTGTTAGACTTCCCACAGGGAGAACGTGCAAGCGCCACACAGATTGCACCCAAGGTCCAAATCGAACCCGGGTTTCTAGCACTGTAAGGTAGCAGCTCGGAAAATCCACTGTTCTGGCCACAAAAGGCAATTAACTCTTGAGACCAGGCATCTCCTTATTCATCTGTCTCCATTTATCTTCCCATCATACAAATCTTGTTTCGTACCATGTTTTATTTAGATATACCTGCAAGCCAAGAGTCACAAAGCTATCTGGAAGTGCAGTCTTATAGAAGAATGGCACCTTGTGCATTGTTCCTTGGTGAGACTTAGGTGGGTGAGATGCTTAGCAGAAAAGGTTCCCTGCCAGGACTTTCCTTTTCTTCAGTTTTTCCCAAGGTCTCTTCCCTTTACCCCATGTACTGCTGCCCAAGGAAACGTCTATTGAACCTCCCACATCTTGAAGTGGTTAGATTTTTGTTTTGCAGTAGTCTTAAACCTAGGTAGAAGTCTTTCATCACTTGCACACACACTTCCTTGTAGACTTTTACACTTTGAAACAATACATGGAGAAAGGATCATTGGATAATTGTACAAATAAGGAGAAAGCAATCAGCAATTAACCAGAAAATTAACCTCCTTTAATTAACTCCAGAGGATTTTGCTGCAATTCTGCACATATTCAGTTGTGCAACCTTAAGAGGGGGGATCTGTTGCATAGTGTTTTTAGAGGGTCATCGAATAGGTGATGTATTCTAAGGTCATAAAATAATAATGTATTCTTTTTAATATGACAATTTGATACTTCTGGCATCAAATCAGCATTGGACATTATGATCGTTTGGCTTTATGTACTTGGCATGGAGATTTACTTCATGCTTGCTATCACTAATGTCTACATTTTCCCAACATGCCTAGATGTCATTTTGGAGCTACCTGTATAATTCATAGCACTCCGAAATTGATGTTACTGAGTCCGAAATGTCATCTAGGAGTTGCTATTATAAAGAGTGCTACTCTCTTTCCCTGCTATTAGTAAACAAGTATAAAGTAGGAAAAAGAAACTAAAGATCAAAAAGAAGGCAGAGGGGGAAGAATTGGGAAATTACAGGGAAAATCAAATCACAAAATAAATTGCAAAAGGAAGGAAAGTAAATAAAAAATATGAAAAAAAGAAAATCAATCAATAGCCTCAAATCTGAAAGGGTTAAGTACCTAACAAAAAAAACCATACAAAGGATAAAGGAACATGGTTGAGTGGTTACAGAATTGCCAAAAGAAAGCTGAAAGATTGCCTCCCTAACTATGTAAAAAATATGTGACACCTTTAAAATTTCTCATCCCAATACAGATGACCAGAAATTGCATCATTTTTGTGATTCAAGATAATATTTTGCAAGTTGAAAGAGAGGACGGAATGTTCTGGAATAGGTGTATAATGAGTTTGCATTCTAGTGTCACACACAAACATCCCTACACAGGGCAAGTGGACTTCGAACTTAAATAGCCAAAGCCAAAAAAAAAACAGAGAAAGAATAGTTGAATAAATTAAATAAATAAAATGTTTGATGCAATGAGGGTAACCAAAAGACTAGGATGAAACATAGAGAATCAAATGATAGGAAATATGTTATCTAAATGCCCAAACAATATTGTTTGCACTTATTAAATGAACGATTGTCTAGAATTAGTAGGAAATCCCCTTCAAGTTCCCTTAGAGATTATACTCTGTTCCTTCCCTGCATTCCTTGTGAGTTAAACAAAGGTGTATTTGTAGGTAGCACAGGTGGGTTGAGTTTCGGTAAATGTACCTATGAAATATAACCCAAGCAGACCAATGTCAGTGTATCTCATTCTGCCAACTTTGTAAATCCTAGACTATATAAGGCAGCAAACAACCCAAATGTTCTGCAACAAACTTCTGCCCAGCAGATTTGTGACTGAACCACGGAATCTCTCTATTCCAGTTTGGCAAGATGATTTATCTGCGCACTGTTATACTCGCTGCAAGTATTTGTGAGTATTATGTTTGCTTTGCTGGAATTTTAATTGATGCTATTTTTCCACATGGGTCATTCATTGCCAGATATAAAGAAACATCCTAATTTGTTAGTTCCTTAGTTAAATATGAATCTCCTTTATTACAATGATCCAGAATAAACAATTGAAGCAAGGCTCACTCAGCTGGATGTCGGAGTCATATGAAAGATAGCAGATGAGCTTTTTCTGGTGTCCCATTTAAAAATATTTCCTCATCCAACATCACTAAGACGGATGAAATGTTCATATTTCATTTCTGTTTATGGGTACTGGCCATATTTGGGTGATGTTTTACTATTTACTATGCTAAAGCACCATTTCAAAAACATTTTACGGTTCGCATCATGTTAGGCTGAACATCAAGAGAGTAATTTCTCTTCATGTGTGATGCATGCCCAATGGAGGGCATAGGAAGATATCCTCCGAATGTTGCCATATTCAAAAGTGCACCACATCTTCAATTCCGCTTCAGAGTAATACCATAGATTTTGTGTACACGTCTTTAGAACTTTTATCAGTGATTGCAAGTGTGTCAGGCAGCTAGAAAAAATAATTTGCAGAAAATACTGAAATTACGATAAAATCTCAAAAAGATATGGGATGGGGGAACAGAATGTGCAACATATAGAAGAGAGAAGACATAACTACACAGAATGGAGAGGGATAATATGGAGGCAAAATGACAATTAAAGAAGTTTGGAAATACAATAACAATAATGTGAGAGAAAACAGACAGAAAATGAGAGAAAGAGGGAGAGTGATATGTGAGAAAAAGAGCAATTATACAGAAATAACTGTTGCATATGAAATAAATTAGGTCTGTGAAAATTAGTTGAAATTACACATGAAAGTGAGAGCAGAAATAATGAGGTAAGAGAACACATAGAATAGAAAAGGTGCATTTTATATCATGAACAGAAACAGCTAAGGCATGAGAGAGAGAGAGAGAGAGAGAGAGAGAGAGAGAGAGAGAGAGAGAGGGGTAGAGAGAGGGGTAGAGAGAGGGGTAGAGAGAGGGTTAGTGGTAGAGGGCTAGTAGTTGAGCGCTCACTTCGATTAGCGCTCTTCGCTCTCCTATCTCTCTCTCTCTCCTCTCATCTCTCTCGCTCTCTCCTCTCTCCTCTCTCGCTCTCTCTCTCTCTCTCGCTCGCTCCTCTCTCCTTCTCTCTCTCGCCTCTTCTCTTTCTCTCTCCTCTCTCTCTCTCTCTCTCTGCTCTTCTCCTCTCCTCCTCGCTTCTCTCTCTCTCTCTCTGCCTCTCTCTCCTCGAGCGTAGCACGAGTTCTCTCTCTATCCTGTTTTCCTGCCTGTTCTCCTTAGCGGAACTCAAACTTGTGATTATGTAATGGAGAATATCATTGCGTACAGCACTTTTGGTGACTACTCATGACCATACAGGCGTCACCCCGTGACATATCTGTATGGTTGTGAGTTGTCGCCCAAAGAGTCGTACCTTGTTCTGGTCACCGCCGAAAAAATCCCGTAAGTGGGACATGCCTTTTTGAGGATTAAGGAGATTTGGTATATCAACAAGTACTCTCTGAGCATCTACCGGTGTATGGCAGAGAGCATATTGACTGGTTGCATCCTGGCCTGGTTTGCCCAGGAATGAAGGGGATTACCAAGAGTGGTCGGCATTGCATGGTCAATTACAGGTACTGACCTTCCCACCATTGATAGGATCTATAGAAGGCTCTGCCTCAAAAAGGCAACCGGTATAATTAATATTGCACACCACCCTGGCGATGCTTTCATTTCACTCCTGTGATTGGTAAAACAGGTATAGGGATCTGAGAACCCTGATGACCACCAGGTTCAAGAATAGCTTCTTCTCAACAACCCTCATGCTCTTAAACAGTATATAAAAATACTAACTTCAACTATGAACTATGCATTGTATTTGGCTGCGTGAAGGACTTCAAGTATTTTGCACCAGTGATGAGGTTTTAATTTATTACATTTTGCATAGTATATATTAATTATGCGTATTGTGTTTAAAGGCCTGTTATACTGCTGCAAGTGAGAATTATTGGTACATATGACAATTAACACTCTTAATTTTTGAAGCTTGTATAATTTCTGAGCTACCTCTCTCTGAGCTAATTGCTATCTGATGCTCTTTATCTTTTTGCAGCCCTTTTAGTTGCGGATAACCAGTTGATCACCTGGTGTACAATCTCCACAGCGGAATTATCGAAATGTACTGATTTGAAAAATGCGATGGAAGATAACTTTAAATGTATAATGAACGACTCGGTTGAAGCTTGTTTTTCTGCTATTAAGGTAAAAGTGTATTTAGACTTGTCCTAAGTTAATAATCTAAACATTTAATTACATGGGTTACTTTACCACCAGAACAGTAGATGTCACTGCTTTTTATAATTCCATCTAAACTGTGACTGTCCAGGATCAGTGAACGGAAGTCCCCTCTGTGTTGGTCCCTTCCTCTAAAATAGTGAACTGTTGGTAGAAGAAACATTCGTCGGAGAGCATTCTTGCCTCTAGAGTGTAAATTCCAGCAGGTATCTGCTCTTTGGCATGCTGAGGCGATGTTGGGAAAAAGGATTCATTATTGAGGATGTTCAATAGCCCTGGACCCAGATTGAATGTATCTCCTTAATAATATGTGAGTACTTTCCCTTTATGTTAAACACTGGTTGGAATTACACATACTACTCAAGGTGGCAATAACTGCAAGAATGCAGATGAGCTTGGAATGATACTGACTATCCTCAGAGTGAAAAGGTTGCCTCTGAGGTCATTCTCAATTGAATCTTCTCCCCTCTCACTTTAAGCCTCTGCCTTCTTGTTTTAGAATTTTGTACCCTGGGAAAAAAAATGGTGAGCATTCACTTTATCCATATCTCTCTTGAATAAGTACACCTCAATAAAGTCACCTCTGAGCCACCCATGCACCACAGCAAAAAGTTCCAACCAATCAACCTCCCTATGATTCAGACCCACAAGCTCAGATAACATGCTGGCGAATCTCTTCTGCCCCCTTTCCAACTTAATGACATCTATCTATCTGTCTATCTGTCTCTAAAACTCTGATCTTGTTATCTTCCAGTTTGGCGGTCTTTCTATTTGCGCAAAAGCCGTTCTCGATAGTGCTACGATTTTTCGCTAGTTCACTCACCGTTCCCCTGCGCTGTGAGTCCACCAAGTTTGGTTCCGATCGGTTGAATGACGTAAATGTTAGCGAGGTTTAAAAATATTAAAAACCACGTGTGTGCAGATCGATCTCTTCTGCCAGTCAGCGCCGCGTGAATTAGTCTCTTCCCTGTCATTCCCTGGGGCAGTCTGCTCCTTCCTGCGCCATCGCGTCTTTACTGGAGGTGAGGATGGCCGGCGGAGGTTTCCAACCGGACATTCAAAGGGACCCGAAGCAGCCCAGCCCCAAGTAGCCCAGCCTCGAGCAGCCTCAGCCCCGAGCAGCCCAGCGTGCGAGACCCAGCCCAGCCCAGAGTCGGTGACCCATCCCAGCCCGAAGTCAGAGATGTTGCCGATGTCGCCAAACGGAAAGCGGAGACACTGATCCCGGCGGAGGAGAATGACCCCATCGTGAGTCCCCATCGCACCGCCAATTCCAGCCGCTACCCCTCTGGTCCCGCTCGCTGGCTCCTCCCACCCTCCCACGTGATGACCCCCTCTTCCCCATGGCTCTTCCCCGTCTTTTCTCCGAGCTCACTCCACCCCCGGCCACACACCCCTCTCCCAACAACTCCTCCCCACCTACACACCCCTCTCCTCCCACATAACCACCCCCGCTTACACACACCCTCCCCCTCACAAGACCCTCTGCCCTCATACCAACCCGCCCACACACACACACACACACCCCCCGCCCACACACGCACCCCCCCCCACAACATCCCCCGCCCCCACACACCACCCCCCTCACACCCCCTCACACACCCACCCCCACACACCCCACAACCCCACACACCTCCTCACACACACACCGCCACCACCGTCCCACACCTCCCCGCCCCACAACCCCCCTCCCCCCAAAACCCCACCTCCCTCCACAACCCCCCCCTCCCCCACAACCCCCCCCCCCCCCACACGCCCCCCCCACCCCACCCCCCCCCCCCCCCACACACCCCCCCTCCCCAAACCCCCCCCCCCCCCCCCCCCCCCACACCCCCGCCCCCCCACAACCCCCCTCCCCACAACCCCCCCCCCCACCACCCCCCTCCCCACAACACCCCCCCTCCCCACAACCCCCTCCCCCCACCCCCCTCCCCCAAACCCCCCTCCCCACCCCCCCCTCCCCACCACTCCCCCTCCCCCCCCAACCTCCTCCCCCACCCCCCCCCCCCAGCCCCCACAACCTCTCCACCCCAACACCCACCCCCCACAACAACCCACTGCACCCACAACCCCCTTCTGCCCCCACAACTCCCCCGCCCTTTTTTATGATGGGAGGGTAGAGAAGAGGGAATGACCAGGATGAGAAAGGTCCTTGACCATGTTGGCTGCTTTGCTGAGGCAGCGTGAATTGTAGATGGTGTTGATAGTGGGGAGGCTGGTCGGCATGATGGATTGGATTAATTCACAATTCTCTGCAATTTCTTTTGTCTTGGACAGAGCTGTGATGCACCCGGATAGTATGCTTTCTACGCTGCATCTGTCAAAGTTGTTAAGAGTCATTGGAGACATCTCCTGAGGAAGTAAAGGAGATCTCCTGAGAAGTAAAGACATCTCCTGTGGAATTAAAGGCTTTGTTGTGTTTTCTTGACCCAAGCTTAAAGTGGTTGGTTCAGGACAAATTGTCAGTGATATTTACACGTAGGAACTTGAAGCTCTCAACCATCTCCACTATGGCACCGACGATGCTGATAGGGGTGCTTACTTCACTTTGCTTCCTCAGATCAATAAATAGCTTCTTCATCTTGCTGACGTTGAGCTACCCAGGATTAGGAAGTCTTGACAAAACAATAGTGAGCTGGATTTTATGAACACAAAAACATGAAATAAAATTAGGAATAACAAAGTACAAATCCTAAACTTACTGGAAAGAGAAACAGTTATTGTGAGAACCCTTTGGTATAGGCTGATTGAAGAAGACGGGATATGCAGTCTATTTAACCGCCTTCACATTTCTAATCCTCAGACTGGAATTGCAGATGCCATAACCGTTGACGGGGGAGATATATATAAGGGTGGTCTTTTGCCGTATCCACGTCTTAAGCCGATCGTAGCTGAACATACTCCAGGTAAAGACTTATCAAATGATGCCAACAAAACCATGCCTGAAAATAAGAGGGAAAGTCACTGTATTATTTAAAACAACTTCCCATAAGGTAATCTGCTATCTGCATGTGATTCCAGACCACAAAATGTGTTTGTCACTGAAGTGGTCCGTTAAGTAATTCTGTTGTATGAACACCACTTCTGAGGTCTGAGTTAAACCGGGAGTGACAATGACAAATCACAAACTGAGCATTGACCTGCTTTCCAATCCATATGCCAGACTTGTTGGTATCTACTTCAGAGTAAAATGGACCAGTCTACCCAAATCACTGGGTGCAGTTACAGCAAAGGCACTCTCAACCCAATTAAGGATGCAAGGACCTCATTACGAACATCTGAGTTGAGGGGGCTGTTCCACAGTTTAGACAACCAACAACTTGTTGTAGTGAACCTCAAAGAATCATACCTTAACATCAATACCCTGGACACCTCTAGTCAAGTCAAGTCAAGTCACTTTATTTCTATAGCACATTTAAAAAACAACTCTCGTTGGCCAAAATGCTTTACATTGGTGGAGGTACTAACATTATACAACCTCTAACCAAACTTCTCAGTCTATCCTGTCTCCCTTCAAGACAGACAAGGTATGCTCAGAGAAAAGTATGCCTTCAGGAAAAGAACATGACAGGCTTCTCTCTGGCCATCCCTATACCACTGACAGACCCCTCTCCAGTTATTCTATAACCAGTGAGTGACTCCTCTATAATCGTCTCTCTAACCTGAGATAGAGGCCTTATCAAAGTCGCCGAAAAAGTTGTGTAAGTGGACAGGCCTTTTAGTTTAGTTTAGTTTAGAGATACAGCATGGAAACAAGCCCTTCAGCCCACCGGGTCCATGCCAACCAGCGATTCCCACATATTAACACTCTCCTACACACTGGGAACAATTTTTACATTTACCAAGAGAATTAACCTACAAACCTGTATGGCTTTGGAGTGTGGAAAGAAACCGAAGATCTCTGAGAAAACCCACACAGGTCATGGGGAGAATGTACAAACTCTGTTCAGACAACACACGTAGTCTGTATCGAACCCGGATCTCCGATGCTGCAAGCACTGTAAGGCACCAACTCTACCATTGCACCACCTTTCTACAGAACTATGTAATTCTTTATTGACACACTTTGAGATATTTGACCTTCAAATGTACATCTGAGGTTTTCAACAGATACCACATGCGTTATATTTTATGAGCAGAATAACAGGAGTATCAGAATTATATTTATCAATGGTTCCAACATAACTGATGGTACATTGTATATTACTGCAGGAGGATCCTGTTACTATGCTGTTGCAGTGGTAAAGAAAGGAAGCAACTTCCAGTTCCAAGAACTACAGGGCAGAAATTCTTGCCATACGGGCCTGGGCAAATCAACTGGCTGGATTATCCCAGTAGGAACTATTTTGAAATACAACCTAACATCTTGGGATGGAGTTAGCCCCATTGAACAAGGTAAATTGTGGAACTTCTTTATATTCTCAAAAACTATCTCAATATTTATAATTGGCAAGATAGAAGACTGTGATATAATTGAATTCAATAGCATGCACAATGCATTGGCCAAGATATACTGCAATTATACAGTGAATGACATAGGATAAGCAGAAGGATATGTAGAAAGAGACAGGTACCAGTCACCAAATGACCAAGCTATGATGACCCTAATAAATCTTGGTGCATGCAATGATAGTATGGTATAATCTTGCAGAGTTGCATGAATTGCTTAACATCTTATCACTGACTGAGAACACCTGAAATTATAATGTTTAGGAAAGAACTTCAGATGCTGGTTTAAACTGAAGATAGACCCAAAATGCTGGAGTAACTTAGCAGAACAGGCAGCATCTCTGGAGAGACGGAATGGGTGACATTTCGGGTCGAGACCCTTCTTTAAACGGGTCTTCTTCCAAAGAAGAAGGGTTTCAACCCGAAACGTCAGCCATTCCTTCTCTCCAGAGATGCTGCCTGTCCCGCTGAGTTACTCCAGCATTTTGTGTCTTCCTGAAGTTATAATATGCACTCTCCCATTTCAACTTACCATTACGTGCAATGAATCTGAAATTCTGACCCATGTTTCAGGATCTGAAATGAGATTTTAAAAAAGTTCCTTTTCAAAACACAGGCTTGATTGCAGATCACACATTTATCTCTAGGGCTAAATAAATTAAGGATTGTGGTGATGAGGTATCCAATAATATCTTATTCTTGTATTCTTTACTGTAAATATTTTTCACTTCCCTTCTCTCTTGTTGGTCTTTCAAACTTGTTGGTTCTTCATTTGATTCTCACATGCCCTTCTCTTTATTTCCTTTCTGTCATACTCCACATTCAGACTTCCAGATTCTTTCCTCTCTCTTCTATATTTTGTCTCTTTTTTGTTATCTTCTTTGAGGGCCCACCAGGTCCATTCCCCTTGTTGATTCACTCCCTCTTGTTTTGGTCTCCCACCTCTCTTTTGCCTCCCAGTTTCATGTCTCTTTTATATTTTCTCCGTTTTATACCATTGCCTTTTTGTACTTATTAGTGAAGTGAAAGCAGGGATGGAAAACCTGGCTCCAAACACAGGTTTAATGGAAGCATCTGAATCTACTAATGATGGACAGCAAAGAGTAGGCTGAAACATTGTTGCTGCAGGCTAGGATTCCCACAGCTAAGCTGGTGTGGAGGAATTAGCTCAGCGGCGGGTTGTCTCAGACATAATGTGGAAGGATAATCTCTGGTTCTGACTGCCTTGACCACTATTAAATTATTAGCTAGATCTTAGACTACCACAGCTAGTTTTAGTTTTAATATAGTTTTAGAGATACATTGTGGAAACAAGTCCTTTGGCGTTCCGAGTCCACAAAAACCACAATCACACGTACAGTAGTTGTATCCGAGACAAATTTTTTAGAAGACAATTAACCTACAAGCCAGCATGTCTTTGGAATGTGGGCGGAAACCGGAGCACCCTGAGAAAACCCGTGGTAACAGGGAGAATGTACAAACCCTGCACAGAGAGCAACTGTAGTCAGATCGAACACGGGTCTCTGGGTCTGTAAGGCAGTAACTCTACCGCTGTTCCACTGTGATGCCTAGGGCGGGGGGTGAGGTGGGATTTGCTGAGTGTAGGACTGTTGCAGCCAAAGTGAGAATGTGGAGATTCACACACCAAAAACCTGGTGCAATATTGCTTTGCTGAGGTTACTTCATTCTTCCACTTTTGATGGGCCCCTGTTTTAAACCCCTGTCCCACTTTCACGACCTAATTCACGACCTCAGACGACCTTAAATGACCTAAAAAAAATCAAGGTCGGGGTAACCTGTGACCTTCCATGACTATGTGTACGACCTCCTATGACTATGTTGAAGACATCCCACGACTATGTTGAAGACCTCCTTCGGCTATGCTGAAGACTGGCTTCGACTATGTACGTTTTACTGCTGTTTGTAGCCCTTTTGCTTCAGCAGCCTTTTAAGAAAGGCAGAAGGGGAAGAGCAATGGTGAAGAGGAAGCACAAGAAGAGGTCTCAATGGGTGAATGGAGATGATGTGATGGACTGTTCCAGTACACCAGATGACTGGAAGAGAGTGGCGCTGGTCTTTGACAAAAGATGGAACTTTAAGCACACATGTGGGGCAGTGGATGGCAAGCATGCCATTCTTGTCCCTGTCCCTGTACCCCTCATTTTCCTTTTCGTACAGGATGGCATTCTGCTGGAACAATTCCTCCAGGTCCCCCTCCTGCTGCCTGGTGAAGGTGTAGGGCATAACCTTCCTCCAGCCCTCCACCACCACCGATGGGGCATCTGCCTCTGATGCTGTGTCAGACACAGGAGAAAGGGCTGCTTTGCTGCCTTCAAATGAGGCAGTGAAGGATGGGGTGGTGGTGGGGACATATACTACCACCCTGGTCTCCTCCTCCAGGGGTCTCTCATGCAGGGCTACCTCCTCCTGCAATATCAGCTCCTGTGGCATCACCTCCTCTTGGGTGGGAAACACCTCCATGGCCGTTTTTTTTAGGGTTGTGCCCTCCCCCTGCACTGCTGCCTTTTTGGTGCCATTTCTAAAACACAAGTCTTCTCTCCAAAAAACTCTCCAGCTATGAATGAACATGCCTTGGAGTGACAGAGGTGACGTTCTGCTGTTTAAATAACCTTTTTTCTACCGGAGCTATTACCTTTGACTGCCTCCGACCACCTACAACTACCTACGACTACCTATGACTACCTACGACTAGCATCACGACCTACTACGACCTACCTACGACCTATCTATGACCTACCTACGAGTAAAAAGTATCAATATTTTCCATGACGACCTTTTTTTACTCATGGACACTTTTTTATCAGGCTAGAAAAAACGCCGCGACCTACTTGATGGCACGAGTACCTACGACTAGCATCACGACCTGCTACGACCCACCTACGACCTCCTACGACCTCGTGGCGACCATGCTGCGAGTATGAGTCAAGGGCAAACGGCAGAGGTTGTGAATTAGGTCGTGAAAGTAGGACAGGGGCTTTCGGCTGCTTCTCCCATGTATGAAATCTAATCCTCACTTACTGTATTTTTGTTTCCAGTTGTGGTTGATTTCTTCTCCGCCAGCTGTGTTCCAGGTGCCAAGGCAACTTTCCCTGAACTCTGTAAGCAGTGTATAGGATTAGCTGAGAAACACTGCAAACGATCACATGAGGAACCTTACTACGATTATTCTGGAGCCTTTCAGTAGGTGTTTTTAAATCATTACTGTTTCTGTAGAACAGCAAGATACATTTCTCTAGTTAGGTTCAGGTTTATTATTGCCTTGTGTACCGAGGTACAGTGAAAAGTTTTGTTTTGCATGTTATCCAAGGAAGTCAGAAAATACGATCAAGCTGAACTCAAATACAACAGGTAGAGCGAAGGAAGAGATACAGAGGGTGGAATGTAGTTCTTGGTATTTTAGTGCACCAGCTCCAAAGACAAAGTCCAATGCCCGCAATAAGTTGGGTGGTGAATCGGACAATACCCTAGCTTAAGGAAGGACCGTTCAGAAGCATGATAACAGAGGGAAATAAGATGTTTCAGAGTGTGGTGGTGTGTGCTTTCAAGGTAGACACAAAATGCTGGAGTAACTCAGCAGGACAGGCAGCATCTGTGGAGAGAAGCAATGGGTGATGTTTCGGGTCGAGACCCTTCAAGCTTCTGTATCTTTTTCCTAAAGGGAGTGGGGAGACGAAGGAATGACTGGGGTGGGACAAGTTTTTGATTATGCAGATAGCTCTCCCGAGGCAGTGTGAAGTGTAGATGGAGTATTCTTCTTCTTATCGAGTCCACACACAAGATTAGAAGTTGTTCAGCCAGAAACTGAACACACTTCTCGGCATCTGTCTTGTCGCTTCTCGTGCTTCTTGTGAGTGGTGGTGGAAAGACTGGTGGAAACAGGGCCGCGACGTGAACATTCTTTCCTTGGCCCCGTTGATGGAGTCAATGGTGGGGAGTCTGGTCCATGTAATGGACTGCACTACATACACAACACTCTGCAATTTCTTGCGATCTTGAGCAGAGCTGTTCTCAAACAAAACTGTGATGGGACCTGACAATACGGTTTCTATGATACACCTGTAGAAGTTTGTTAGAGTCATTGGAAACATGCTGCATTGCCACAGTTTCCTGAGGAGGTAGAGGCATTGGCTGTTGCTTGAATGAGGTTGGTCCACAACAGATGGTAATATTTACACCAAGGAACTTGAAGCTCTCAACCATTTTCACTCCAGGACCATTGATGCTGATTGGGGCATGTGCACCGCACTTCCTCAAGTCAATAAGCAACTCCTTCATTTTGCTGACTTTGCAAATTGTGTGCACCGTAGCCCAAACACATTCTAAACCTCTTTGTTTTTTCCTCCAGTGAATATTAAACACCCATTGAACAATTTCTCCAAGGTTAAGTTATGGAAAACCTCTACAGTCAGTGATTTTGTTTTGACTCATTTAAATAAATGTTGGAACGCATTTTGTGTGTAATGGAACAGCTGTGTGGAAAGCACATATAAGTTAACGTTTCAGATGAACACCATTAAGCAGAACTGGGGGAAATTTTGAGTTTAACATAATTCAAATGAAATATAGTAATGAGCAAAGGCAATAAGTGTGTGCATGTGTGTGGGAGAGATTGGGGGTTCTATAATGTACACGTGGAAAAGAAGATGGTTAAATGGTAAATTATTCATCACAGAAACTCGGGACATTTTTAAAACATTTGGGCCACATCTTGTGGTCTAAAGTACTTTGAGGATCAAAGACAACATTGGCCAAATCCAAAGCTAATGCTTTCGGATAGATCTGGAAGCCAAAATTGCAGCAGGAATTGGCTGGGTCAAGCAACTTGACCCAACTATCCTCAGCAGTTTGATTCAACGCCTCTGTCATTCAATGTTCCAGGGGCAATGATCAGTCAGAAAGTCCACAAAATACTTTACTTCCATTCTGCTGCTGTTGGAGCAGGTTGGGTGTTGGCAATGAGTCACTCTCCTTAAGATCTCCGAAGAACCTCTCCATTATCTACAAGCCTTGTGAGTAAAGTGATGTAATAGCTCAACAGTTAGTGGAAAATACAGCTCCAATGTTAAATTAATAGGGCAGTTCAATCCAGGGCAAAACAATCTGCTTGATTATCACCTTGTTTACCTGCTGACATTCATTTAGCACCTTTACCTGGTTGCAGTGTATCCTCACACAGGCTGCATTGTTGTAGCTCATCACATTGTCTTCAATAGTGGCTCCCAAAGCTCCACTGATTAGATATTCAGGGACATTAGGTACATGCGATCCCCATCACTTCCAAGTCACATACTGTTCTGATATGAACATACCTTGCTTTTCCTGCATCACCTTGGGGTAAAATCCCAGAACTATCTGTGAGTGCGAAAGGCTTCACAAATGGACTTTGGCCATTCAACAATTAGGCTAACCAGCACTATCTCAAACATAACTAACATTTCAATGGAACTTTAATGTCACATTTACCAGTGTGAAATTATTTTTTGCATGCAGTTCAGTAAAAGTTTTACGATATACGACCACATCTTAGATTCAATACAAGTGTAGAGGAATAGTATACTGAGACAATTCATAAGAGTTTGCACCATTTTCAAGTCCAAGTTGTTATAGTTGCAGAATTCTTAACCTGGACTTAAAGGCCTGTTGTCCTGGCAGCATTGCAGGGTTGGCCTGTCCAAGCAAAGCTGCTGGTGTGCCCCACTGCTGCTCCACCACTCTGTGCAGTTGCAGGTTGTGTCTAGTGCGCACGTCCTGCCTCATTGTGCGGCGCCCGATTCAGCTGAGCCTCAGGCTGCTACAGGGCCTCCAGTGGCCCACTCCACTGTCGAGGTGCACTATACTGCTTCCCGCAGGCGATCTGTTTACCGACTCTTTGTTCCTTGCGTCCGCCGCTGCCATCTTGAATCTCATTACCCTTCTATCCAGGCCTGGGGTATGAGCACGGTTGAGCTTGGTGGCTTACCTCTTGGGGATGGGTTTCCTGGATCCACGGAGGGAGAGCCAGACCTGCGGCCGAGGGAGAGGCGTGGCACCATGCTCCACCGCATGGCGCCATGGTCAGCTCGGGTGATATGTGCTGAGCCTGTTAACAGATGTTCTTGTATAGGCATATAGTTAGTTGCCGAGAGACTGAAGAGGAAGCATCTTTTGTACTTAACCTGTATGCCAATTTCCTCCTTTGGTTCTCTGCTTTCGAACGCATCCTTCCTTTTATCTCCTTTCTTGGTAGGGCAATGTGAAAGACGGTGGTGAGATTGCGTTGTTTGTGAATACTACGGGGTATAGTACTTATAATATGATGAAAGCTTGCCTGCATTGCAGGAGGTTTGTTTGTTATGTGGAAATGTTGATGATTTTATAGGTTTCTCTATATTTTGCAAATTTTTCATAAATAAATACAAAACACTTACAATAATTGGCATGGAACCATCTCTGATTGCATTTTCCTCACAGTTTAATCAATGTTGTGCAGGTTATTTATTATATCACAGAGCCCCTTTAGGACTCTGGGCATAGACATGACTGGCTCTTTATGGAAATTGATTTACCTGGTTATTTCTTGCCAGATGTTTGAAGGATGGTCAAGGAGATGTGGCCTTTGTGAAACACAGCACAGTGCCAGGTGGGTGAATCTATGCCAATTATCTATGTCTCTCGCTCTTCTCGAACACATCTAAGGTAGACACAAAATGCTGGAGTAACTCAACGGGACTGGCAGCATCTCTGGAGAGACGGAATGGTGACATTTTTGGGTCGAGACCCTTCTTCAATATGTCACACATATTCAAAGGTTTCAAAGGTTTCAAAGCTCTTTTATTGTCACATGTACCAATTAAGATACAGTGATACAGCCATTAGGAAAAAAAAGCAACAAGACACACAACTACATAAAAGTTAACATAAACATCCACCACAGAATCCCCAAACAAAAACATACAAAAATGTCCAATCTTCTTCCTCTTTATTCTCCCGCGGTCGGGGCACTCGAACCATCCGTCAGTGCGATCGAAGCTCCCGCAGCTGGAGGTTGAAACCCTTGCGTCGGGGCGATCGAAACTCCCATGTCGGGGTGATCGAAACTCCCACGTCGGGGTGGTCGAAATTCCCACGTCGGGGTGGTCGAAACTCCCACGTCGGGGTGATTGAAGCTCCCGTGTCAGGGCGATCAAATTTCCCACGGCTTGGAGTTCCAGAAAGTCGGTCGCTGACCAGAGACCACGAGTTCCGTGATGTTAAGTCCGCAGGGACCCACGGTTGAAGCTCCGTGGTCAATCCCTGGCAAAGGGATTGTGGCTCCACGATGGTAAGTCCTGCAAGCACCCGAAATCGGTCTCCAGCAAAGGCCACCAACTCCTCGATGTTAGGCTGCAGTGCGGACAGAGAAACAACACGGTAAAAAATCGCATCTCTGTCGACGTAAGGGATTTAAAAAACGTTTACCCCAACCTCTCCCCCCCACATAAAACAAACTAAACACTAAAAACATACATTTAACACATACTATTTAAACGAAGAGAAGTAAGGGACAGTCAGAAGTCGGGCTGCACAAAATAAAGTGCTTTAGGAAAGAACGTCCCTTTGTTTTCTATTATCATTTTAGTTTTACAGATAAGGCTTGAAAACAGGCACTTCTGTCCACACTGATCATTATCATCCATTCACGCTAGTTCTATATTATCCCACTTTCTCATCCATTCCCTACACACTCGGGGCAATTTACAATGGTCTATTAACCTACAAACCCACATGCCTTTGGGATGTGAGAGGAAACTGGAGCACCTGGAGGAAATCCACATGTTCACAGGGAGGACGTGCAAACACCACACTGGCAGCACTGGAGGCCAGGATTGAACCTGGTGCAGTGAGGCAGCAGCTCTACCAGCTGTGCAACAGTGCTACGCTGATTCATGAGCATCATTCACTAAACATCTTATAATTAACAGCTGCTTTCTCCTATTGATATATCTATGATCAGGATCTAAAGATTCACAATGCTCTGACAGAAGAAATATCTTAATATCTCCATCTAAAATAGGCAACCCCTTATTCTGAAACAATGCCTCCTAATTTTGGATGTGCATACAACCATCGCCTCAGTATCCACCATGTCTGTACACTTCTGAATCTTATTTCAATGAGATTACCTCCATTTCTCTACAGTCTTCAATGCAGGTGGGTGCAGTGGAAGCCTTTGAATGTGGGAGCAAGAGGATATGGCCATGAAAGGGACTTACAGCAACCTCATTCCATTGATGATCACATTTATACTTTTATATTTATTGAATCTTAATATATGATAATTACGGTCGTGCCTGAACTGAGACAACGAATAAGGAGGCGTGCTCAATCTTATCTGGAGGATTATTCCCATGCCTTGTTTCTATTTCCAGCTGCTGAGAGGAGTGACTATGAGCTCCTATGTCTAGATGGCACCAGGAAGCCTGTTATGAGCTACAAGAATTGTCACTGGGCTAAAGTGCCAGCTCACGCAGTGGTGGCGAGAAGTGGTGATACTGAGAAAGCGAAGAATGAGGCCATCTGGAACTTCCTATCGAAAGCTCAGGTATGAAGGAACAGTGAATGGTTGGAGTGTTTCACTTTCCCTTCTATGTCAGTTCCAGTTTTAGTTCAGAGTTGGTACCTAAACTTCTGAAAGAAAGCACAGCTTGTGTTCACTATTAGCAGCATTATCAAAACAACATTCCATATGCTGCATAGAATTTCGTCTTTTCAGCCCAATTGTGCCTGAGCTGATTCAAGGCAATGTGAATTATATGTGCTTTACTCTTTTCTTATATCGTAGAATACTTTTCCAAAATTGATCTAATTCTTTCACACATGCAATTCATTTAACGTCTAAGCCCCTTTGGAAAGAGCCCCTTAGGAAATACCAGAGTAACATTCCTACAGACCTGGAACTTCAATCTCTGATCTGAAGCAAGGGATCACAAATACATCTACTTTACATATACGCGACTGAAGTCAATTGTAAGTAAGTGCAATGTATGGTAATTTCTTAGAATGTGACCTCCTTTCCTTGGCCACCAAACAATTGAAATTATATGAAGGAAGGATTATTAAGGGCACAAGGACATTAGATAATAGGAGCAGGAGTAGCCCACTCGGTCCATCTAGCCTTATCCAGCATTCAATATAATAATTGTTGATCAGCCCCAGCCCCCCCATCTCTGTAATAGTTCCAAGTGTTTAGTTCCCTCATCTTTCAAATTTTTTTTACATCTATCTATCTATCTGTCTATCTGTCTATCTGTCTATCTGTCTATCTATCTATCTATCTATCTATCTATCTATCTATCTATCTATCTATCTATCTATCTATCTATCTATCTCTAAAACTCTGATCTTGTTATCTTCCGGTTTGGCGGTCTTTCTATTTGCGCAAAAACAGTTTGTGATAGCACTACGATTTTTACCAGTTCACTCAATGTTCTCCTGTGGTGCGAGTGCATCAAGTTTCCTTCCGATCGGTTGAATGTCGTAAAAGTTAGCGAGGTTTAAAAATCTCACAAAACGCGCGTGCGCAGATCGATCTCATCTGCCAGTCAGCGCCAGGCGGATTAGTCTCTTCCCCGTCACTCCCCGGGACGGTTCTCCCCTTCCTGTGCCATTGCGTCTTTACTGGAGGTGAGGATGTCCGGCGGAGGTTTCCAACACGACTTTCGGAGGGACCCCAAGCAGCCCAGCCCCAAGCAGCCCAGCCCAGCCCCAAGCAGCAGCCCAGCCCCAAGCAGCCCAGCCCCAAGCAGCAGCCCAGCCCCAAGCAGCAGACCAGCGTCGGAGACCCGACCCAGCCTAGAGTCAGAGACCCAGCCCATCCCAGCCCAAAGTCGGAGACCCAGCTAAGCCAGAGACGTCAGAGACGTTGCCAAACGGAAAGCGGAGACTTTGATCCCGGTGGAGGGGAACGACCAGTGACCAGTGTCGGCTGTGAGTCCCCATCGCACCGCCAATTCCAGCCACTACTCCTCTGGTCCTTTTCGCTGGCTTCTCCCCCTTCCCGCATTGCCCCCCTCACCCCAAGGCTCTTCCTTCATCTTTTCTCTGAGCTCACTCCCCCCCCGCACACACACCCCTCTCCCCCACAACTCCCCCGCCACACACCCCTCTACCCCACACAAACTCCCCTGCAACACACCCCTCTCCCCCACAACTCCCCCGCCCACACACCCCTCTCCCCAACACAACCATTACCACCCACACACCACTCCCCCCACACATCTCTCCCCACACACACTCCTCCCCCCACATGCCCCCCCACCCACACACACCCATCCCCCTGCCCACCCCCTCCCACCCCCCACATATACCTCCCCAACACACACACCCCACACACCAGCCCCCACGTACCCCGCTGCCCACGCACCCCGCCGTGTACAACCCCCCCCACACCACCGACCCCACACACCCCCCCACACACCCCGCTTCCCACATACCCCCGCCCACACACCTCCCCACACACCCCACCACCCACATATCCCTCCCCCCTCACAAAACCCCCCCGTCCCCACCACAACATCCACCACACACCCCTCCCACTGTTCACACACACCACCCCCACAACCCCTCTGCCTGCACATCCCTACCCCCCCACACACACACCCCACCCACACACACACCCCGCCCACACACCCCCCCGCACACACACACCCTCCCACACACACACCGTTCCTCCCACATCCCTCCTCCCCCCCCCACACTCCTCCCACCCACATACACACTTCTCCCCCCCCTCCCAACCTCCCTGTCCACACACACCCCTCCTCCCCTCCCTCCCCACATCCCCCCTCCGCCACACCCCACTTCCCTCCCCTCCCACACATGAAGAGGAGGGGGAGGAAGTGCTCCGGGATGAGGGGAAATGAGCCGTGCCTGCGCAGTTAGGGGCTATGGGTGAGTGGTGGAATATTGTGTTTGGGGAACAGGTGAGTGATGGAATATTGCGTTGGGGAATGGGACTGTGACTCATGTGTTAGGCCCCACTTTGTCTAGTCCTCTTTAAATATGTACAATGATCTACTACTGACATATTCACACTTCTTGCAAATTTTATACTCTACCTTATCAGATAGTTCTTCACTTTCTTTAGAGGTTTCTTGCTGGTGATTCACCAATCAGCAGGATTTTCCTTGCTTCCAACCTATTTTTGAGGAAACCTAAGATTTCTTTGAAGAGCTTACAAAGAAAATATTCCTAATTGAGAGACTGGTGAGAGTGGTGGTTCCTGGATTGTCCTCCTCGAGCTAGAGAAGGTTAAGGAGAAATTTAATACAACCTTTCAAAAGGAGATAAGGAGGAATTTCTTTAGTGGGAGGGTGGAGAATCTTTGGAATTATTTACCACAGAAGGCCGTGGAGGTCAAGTGAATGGATATATTTAAGGCAAAGATAGATAGATTCTTGATGAGCACAGGTCATAAGTAACAGGAGCAGAATTAGGCCATTCTGGCCATTAAGTCTACTCTGCCATCCAATCATGGCTGATCTATCTCTTCCTCCTAACTCCATTCTCCAGCCTTCTCCTCATAACCCAGGAGACCTGTACTAATAAAGGGTTCCCAAGCATGAAATCTTTACAAATCCTACATTGATGGAGATAAATTGAGGGCAGGGAGAAAGTCTGAAGGCAGGGTGAAAAAGAAAGGTTTTGTGAAGTTGGTTAAAGGAGATTAGGGGAAGGAAGATAGGTGGACTCAGAAAGAGCATTCAAGAATAGAATGTTTTAATTTGTTTTGTTTCATGTTCCTTTATTTTATTTTTGCAATACCGATATTTTGAAGTTTCATATGAGTTGGGAATCTTTGCTCTCAGCTAGGGATTCTAAATGCTGGAATCAGTTTGCAGAAAAGTTGTAATGAAGCATAAAGTATTACTTGATGATGATGATGATGATAATGATGATAATGATGATGATGGTGATGATGAGTATTAAATACTCGGAAGGGTAAAATGTACCTGCTATAGTTCAAAGGTTATTTCCTGCCTCCTCTTTAAAATATTTTACATAATAGCTACTCTCTTGTGTTTCTTAGGAATTATTTGGGCATAAGATGAATTCATCATTCAAACTCTTCGATTCCTCAAAATATGGGCAGAAGGACTTGATGTTCAAAGACTCAACACAGGAATTGGTTCACCTTCCCAGTGGAATGGATTTCTTTATTTATCTTGGCAGTGATTATGTGCATGCTATACAGATCCTTGAAACCAGTAAGAGTTTGTTTTGGATAATATTAACAGAAGAGATTCTTGGGGTTGGGATTATGGGTGGCAATTGCACTGTGTAGATCCTGGGTCCTGGCCACAGGCAGCATTCAGAGGGAGGTTTCATAGCGTGGCAGAAGCTGCATACTCTGGAATCCCAGTGGAGCAAAATGTGCCTGCCCAGTCCTTAAGTACTGAGTGTGACCATCCTTCCATCCTTCCCATCGACTCCATGTACAGTGCTGACATCAACACCCACAAGGGCAACGTTGTACTGGCACCACACTAATTATCGCCACACTTCTTTACACAGGTTTGTAGGTTAATTGGCTTGGTAAAATTATAAATTGTCCCTCGTGTGTGTAAGATAGTGCTGGTGTACGGGGATTGCTGGTCGGCGCGGACGCGGTGAGCCGAACGGCCTGTTTTCGCCCTGTATCTCCAAAACTAAAAGTAAAATACCAAAGAATTGCTTCCTATAATTAAGACAATAAATTTTCAGTTATCACAATGGGAAACATATTAAATTATCGAGAATGGTTCTAATGATCAGTTCATTAATGTGTAAAAATTTCAAAATTAATTACTTTAGCACTGGTTGCTGACCTTACTGGCTTCCATGACTTTGAGGATTTAACCTCAGTGAAGAGTAGTGTGGGTATGGGATAAGCCAGTGTCAGTTCTAATGTGGGCCACTGATGAAGAGACAGGTTTAGCTCCACCAGCTGCCTTCTTGCCTATCTTACCCAGGAGAAGGTGCATGGGAAGCTAAAAGGGCTGAAGGTGGATAAGTCACCTGGCGTCCTAGGGTTCTGAAAGAGGTGGCTTTCGAGATTGCAGAGTCATTGACAGTGATATTTCAAGAATCACGAGAGACAGGAGTGGTCCCAGATGATTGGAAAATTACCAATATTGTTCCCCGCCGAACAAGAAAAAAGCAAAGCACAATAGTGGGAACTATAGGCCGGTTAGACTGTCTCTGGTGATTGGTAAGAGTTTAGAGTCCATTATAAAGGATGGGGTTATGGAGTACTTAAGAAGTTCACGATTAATAAGCCAAAGTCAGCATGGCTTTCTGAAGGGGAGGTCTTACTTGACAAATTTGCTGGAATTCTTTGAAGAAGTAAATAGCAGGACAGACAAAGGAGATATTGGTCACTTAGATTTTCAGAAAGTTTTGATAAAGTGTCTCACGTGAGGCTGCAAAGGAAGATGAGATCCCCTATAACCCAGGGCTGATAGTGGTATGGATAGCAGGTTGGCTGGATGGCAGAAGCCAAAGAGTGGCAATAAAGGGGTCTTTTTCTGGTTGGCTGCCATTGATTAGCGGAGTTCCGCAGAGGTGGGTGCTGGGGTCACTACTCTTCACGTTGTGTATTAATGAATTGGACGAGGGGATTGAAGGCTTTGTGGCCAAAGTTTGTGGATGAAACAAAAATAGGTGGAAGAGCTGGTAGTGTAGAGAAAGCAGGGACTCTGCAGAAGGAATGGTTCGCTTGGGGGAGTGGGCAGAGATGTGGCAGATGGAATATGGTGTGGCAAAGTGTGGAGTCATGCAATTTGGTAGTAGGAATAAAGGCGTAGACTATTTTCTAAATAGGGAAAGAATCCAAAAATCAGAGGTGCAAAGGGATTTAGGAATATAAGTGCAGGATTCCCAATATGTTAATCTGTAAATTGAATCGGTGGTAAAGAAAGCAAACAATACTGGCATTTATTTCAAGAGGGCTTGTAAACAAAAACAGGGATGTAATGCTGAGGCTCTATAAGGTGCTGCTAAGGCCGCATTTGGAATATTGTGAGCAATTTTGGGCATCATATCTGAGGAAGGATGTGCTGGCTCTGGAATGGGTCCAGAGGAGGTTTACAAGAATAATCCCAGGAATGAGTAGGTTAACCTATGATGAGCATTTGTCAGCATTGGGCCTGTACTCGCTAGAGTTTAGAGGAATGAGGGGGGACCTCATTGAAACATACAGAACAATGAAAGGCTTGCATCGAGTGGATGTGGATAGGCTGTTTCCACTAGTGGGAGAGTCCAGAACTAGATGTCATATCCTCAGAATTAAAGGACATTCATTTAGGAAGGAGATGACGAGAAATTTATTTAGTCAGAGGGTGGTGAATCTGTAAAGTCCTTTGCCTCAGAAGACTGTGGTGGCCAAGTCAGTGGATATTATTAAGGCAGAGATAGATAGATTTTTGATTAGTACAGGCATCAGAGGTTATGGGGAGAAGGCAGAAGAATGGGGTTAGGAGGGAGAGATAGATCAGCCATGACGGAGTAAAATTGAATGGCCGAATGGCCTAATTCTACTCCTATCACTTATGATCTAATGACCTTATGAGTGCTGAGGCCAACATTATAACTCAACTAAGGGGAGGCACGGTGGCACAGCGGGAATGTTTCTGCCTTACAGCTCCAGAGACCCGGGTTCGGTCCTGACTGTGGGTGCTGCCTGTATGGTGTTTGTACGTTCCCCCCGTGACTGTGTGGGTTTTCTCCGTGAGCTCTGGATTCCTCCCACATTCCAAAGATGTACAGGGTTGTAGGATAATTGGCTTGAGTAAGAATTGTAAATCGTTCCTCATGTGTAGGATAGTGCCAGTGAATGGGGATAGTTGGTCGGCGCAGACTCAGTGGGCCAAAGGGCTGTTTCTGAGTTGTATCTTTAAACTAAACTACTGTCCATTAAGGTATGCTATCCATCATAAAATTACTGTTTATGCTATATTAGTGATTTAAGGCCTGACAAATAGTGTGTGTAAGATATTTGGATGGGGAAAAGTTATTTGACCAGTGGTTCCAGAGGTCTTGTCCTCTAGGATCTACACCCAGGTCTGGCTCAATTGCAGGATGAGACACTCCAGGAAATGTGAGGGTTACATTCCTGAAAAATGTCTGTAGACTGGTTTTCCCTTGACAGAAACAAACAATTTCCCCAAAAATCAAGATTGCCTGAAATGTTAAGCCTTTTCTTTCTGATGTACTATTTTGTTTCCTCTCTTACTGCATTGTGAAATTGTGTCTGATTTTCTATACTTACCCACATGGTATCACTCAGCATGCATCCCCTGTAGTTTAGTTTACAGGTACAGTGCGGAAACAGATCCTTTGTCCCACTGAGTCCACGCCGACCAAGTGGATCAAACGACTTTGAAGTGTGGGAGGAGCCAGTTGTTTATGTCTCAAAACATTTTAATATTATGTATAAGACTGACAAAGCATTGATGGGAGAAATTGTGTCAGCTGGATTTCCATATGCCTTCTGAAGCCGGGGAAGCTCCTGTATTTGATTCAAAATTAGATGCTGTGATTAGCAACAAGCAGAATGATAGAAAACATATTACAGATGGCATCGTCCATTTTTGCTAGGGCATTTCCATTTTCCTAACCCTGTATAGTGAAACATGGGATCCTCCACTCTGTATACCTTGTTTCTAAGTGACCTTCACCAATGAGGCCAATGGCCGGCAATGCTGAGACATCACTGCACAATATAATGCTGGTGCTGTGTAATGTAATGCCCCTGTTCCACTTAGGAAACCTGAACAGAAACATCTGGAGACTTTCCGCCCCACTCAAAGTTTCTATGCGGTTCCCGGAGGTTGCAGGTGGTTGCCGGAGGTTGCAGGTAGTGGAAGCAGTTAGGGAGACTGACAAAAACCTCCAGGAACTGCACGGAAATCTTGGGTGGGGCTCAAAGTCTCCAGAGGTTTCCGTTCAGGTTTCCTAAGTGGGACAGGAGCATTAAGGTATTCCGTATCACCAGGTTATTGATCCAGGGACTCACAAAATGATTACTGCACCAATAATGTAATCCATTGGCGAAGAATAATGATTCATTCATCATGACTGTGTTGCAGCGAACAGCAGTGTTTTGAATATTGGAAAGATCCGATGGTGTGCTATTGGCGATCTTGAAAAGCAGAAGTGTGAGAGCTGGGGATCAGTACGTTGTGTGAAAGGCGAAAATGCTGAAGACTGCATAAGACAGATCAAGGTAATGACAGCAATGTTTAATCAAGTATTTCAGGTGGTTGACCGAATACAATATACTCAGCAGGTCAGACAGCATCTGTAGAGAGAGAAAAACGGTCAATGTTTCAGATAAATTAACTTTCATCAGAACTATGTGTAAAAAAACAAGATGGATACAAAATGCTGGAGTAACTCAACGGAACAGGCAAAATCTCTGGGTAGAAGGAATGGGTGACGTTTTGGGTTTGGACCCTTCTTCAGACAAAAAAACAAGAATGTATTTTCTTCTGTCTGAAGAAGGGTTTCGGCCCGAAATGTCGCCTATTTCCTTCGCTCCATAGCTGCTGCTGCAGCCGCTGAGTTTCTCCAGCATTTTTGTGTACCCAAGAATGTATTAATTTGTGTAGAGGGGAAGTGTTGGGATTTTACAAAAAAGAATAAGTGTGAAAGGGCAGAAACTTTCCCAGGAACCAGTCCAATGAATCTTCACTGCACTCCCCCTGTAGCAGGTATATTCTTGGTTAGGTAAAGAGACCAAAAATTGTAATAGTAATTGTAATTGTAGTTAATTTATTAGCCAAGTTTGTAAAAACATACAAGGAATTTGATTTGCCACACAGTCATACCAAAAAAATCAACAAGACACACAACTATATAAAAATGACCATAAACGTCCACCACAGCGCACTGTGATGGAAAGCAATAACGTATAAACTTCTTCCCTCTTTTTCTCCCATGGTCGGGGCAGTCGAACCATCCGCAGTCAGGGTGATCGCTCCCACAGACGCCGATCGAAGCTCCCGCGTCGGGGGGATCGATGTTCCCGCGATCGGGCCGATCGAAATCCCGAAGTAGATCTCTAACCAAGTGACGGCGAGCTCCACGCAAGCTCCCACAGTTGGATCTCCCGAAGTCGATTCCCAGCAAAGGAACTGCCAGCTCCATGATGTGGGCCTAAATGTACACAATCCCTCTGGAACAATCTCACTAATGTTGAATATATTGTGATAAAGTAACTCTCGCACTCAAATACTCTTCAAATACAGGCCAATAGAAGAGCTTCAAAAACAAAAAGCATTGCTAAGAAAAGACATCAAACCTCTTGCAAATCACAATTGATTCAATGGTCAATGGTCAATGGTTTATTGATTGTCATGTGTACCATTCACGGTGAAATACATTTTTTCATTAGGGTCTGCAAGACTATCCCCGTACATAAGCACAATCGCCCCAATTAGTGCAGTATGCATGGAGTAGCTCGCCAAGTCCATATGCAAGAGGCGCCATTTTGGCACCATTTTACAGTCAGAGTTGCAGCTGTCCACAAAGGCCCGTTGCAGCCATCTCCTCCTCCATTTCGGTCGTCCCGCCAACTCTCTACACCTGGTCTTCGTTCCCCAGAAGGGGCCCTTCCCACAGAAAACCTCGAGGGCGTGGAAGGTAAGACATCCTGGTTCCTCCCACCCTTTCCCCAGGCCCTTTGTCCAGCTTCCGCCACTGTTTATATCGATCCATGATTGCTTTTGGAGCAGGAGAAACAGAAGTTCCTACTGATTGATGACAAGTACGGAGAGAACTATGGGTTTAGGCTGCAGATGAACGAGAGACAGACTGGTGGAGAGAGTAAATACTGTATGTTCTGTTGTTTCAGTATGGAGATGCTGATGCAGCAAGCTTTGATGGAGGAGAGGTATACATTGGAGGAAAGTGTGGCCTCGTTCCAGTTATGGCAGAGTATTATGACAAAAGTAAGTGTCCTCTACAATGCTTTACATTGTTATCTTTATTTACTTTGATTAATCAACCTCATGTGAAGGAATATCTACAAGAAGAATGGAAAAAGAGTCAGTCTGGGCTTCTTCTCACTTGTTTCATTTGTACATTTGCACATTGCAATGTATGAATGCTGAACTGCAGTTTTAATTTCTTGCAATTTCACAGCGTCATGGTCTTCTGATTTCATGATAAATTTGGTCTAGGTTTAACCCTCTATCAGCACAACAGGCACCCCTGCCTCTTGGTTGCCCTGGTGTAACTTTGCATAAGGTGGTGTGATTTGTATAGTTTTCTATTTATCATAGTTTTCATAAATATTCTGGCAAATCTGGAAAATCACAGCAGTTTCACAGAAATGCCTGCTGCAAACTTCTATGAAGTAGTTTAGTTACCCTGTTCTCAGGAACCATCATGATTACAATGTTGCAATTTGTATGAATGAAAAAAACCCCCTCTAATGTATTGTAGTATCTGTCTGTGTGCAGATCAGGAAAACTTCCTGGAGAGGTTTTCTTCAATCATCATCAGGCTTACAAAAATGATTCCAAGAATGAGTTGGTTAGCATATGATAAGTGTTTGACAGCACTGGGCCTTTACTCGCAGGAGTTAGAAGTTTGAGGGGGGGACCTCATTGAAACTTACAGAATAATGAAAGGCATAGATAGAGAGAGTGGATGTGGAAAGGATAGTTGCACTGGTGGGAGAGTCAAGGACCCGAGGTCACAGCCTCAGAATTAAAGGGCGCTCTTTTTGAAAGGAGATAAGGAGGAACTGCTTTAGTCAGAGGGTAGTTAATCTGTGGAACTCACTGCCACAGAGGGCTGTGGAGGCCAAGTCAGTGGATATTTTTTAGGCAGAGATACACAAATTCTTGATTAAAACGGGTGTCAGGGTTTTGGGGAGAAGGCAGGAAAATGGGATTAGGAGGCAGAGATCAACCGTGATTGAATGGCGGAAGAGACTCAATGGGCCAAATGGCCTAATTCTACTCCTATAACTTATGAACGTGAACTTGTGCTGGACATGACTTTACGCCTTTCAATGGACATAGAGTAATCATCTTATTTTCTATCCATTTCCTCTACAGCTAATCCTGATTCATGCAAACCCACAGCAGTCAACACTAAGATACGTAAGTATTAAAATATTTCAATGACTACTCAATTCTCTGTGACTCTGTAATCACTATTGATAAGCCCTTTTTCTCTGCACTTTTCTCACACAGTCAAGTAATTATTTGTTAATGAGCCTCACATACATTGCTGCATTAAAACAATGCCACGCTGCAGATTATGCTCTTTAATATGTCACAGCCTTGGCGCAATGCCGGAAATGCAATTGCATTGACAATACAGGAAAAGTTAGGTAACCCTCCCGAGGGTGAGTCTCCATCAGGAACATTGGATCCAAGATAAAAGGTTGAGAGTGATCTCAGAATTAGATTCTGGGATATGGGAGCAAAAGATGATAAAAAATGGAGCTTAATTTCAAAAGATAATATCCATTATCACAGTGTTCCTCCGATGTAAGTGGATGGAAAATAATGGGAAACCAGCATCTGCTTGGTTGTGATACAAAAATCATTGACTATTGAACTGCTTGATGACACCGACTTACCAAATTCAAAGATATGGAGAAACCATTCATTGCACTCACAACCTGGCCATCCTTTCTTCTCTTCCCTGCTGTCGGACAGATGATACACCAGCTTAAAAGCATGCATGTCCTGATTCAAGATCAGCTTCTTCCCTGCTGCTATCAAATTGTAGAACATACCTCCCATATGCTAGCGATGAATCCCTGATCTTCCAATATACTTCACTGCCACCCCGCACTTGTTTTATCTGCACTTTCTCTGTAGCTGTAACACTATATTCTGCATTTTCTTTATTTTCTCTTTTGTACTCTCTAATGCACTCTTGTACAGCATGATTTATCAGGATAACAAAAGTTTTACTGTATCCCAGTACACGTTGTAATAATAAACCAATTACCAATTATGTTTGCTAAACAAAATGTATTCTAACATTGTACCTAATTCTCTCCTTATGCTATAGCAATGGGTGTAAAATGCACTGCAGCATATTAGTTATTGGCCTAGTCTGTACAAATTGATCTGGTACATGAGTTCAAATGCCACCAATGCATCTTGGGGTATTTAAATTCAGTGTGGAGTACAGGAAAGTACAGTTTGGTGAAGTCTGTAGTAAAATGCAATTATATGCAATAGTGACTAGGAAACTACTGGATGTAAAAACACTTCTGTTTCACTGACAGCATCAATCTGCTAGAGGAATCTAACGAGTTGAACGGCAACGATGAGGGGAGGAGGGAGGAATTATCGATGTTCCGTGCTGAAAACCTGCAGTCTCATGTGCCTGAATCTGGCTCTAAATACTTCTCTCATTTCCCACAATAGTTACCACTTTGTTTGTGTTCATTATGTAGCCTCTTACTATGCGGTGGCCGTCGTGAAGGATCCGAGCCTGACCTGGGAGAAACTGGAGGGGAAGAAGTCGTGTCACACGGGAGTCGAACGTACTGCAGGCTGGAACGTGCCCATGGGAACTCTGGTTGGAGATGGAAAGATCAATGCATGTGACATTTATAATTGTAAGTGGGATTGGAGATTCCTGATGTCTTTTGGTGATTTTCTTTAAATAGTTTGAAATACTCTCTACCTGGGGACTTGCCTTAACTGTGCGGTGAGATGAAGTGGTCTAGCACTGAAGCAGGAAGTGAAAGTGCTAGGATTCTTCGAGGATGTTGCCTGACCTTTTCAGCATCCACAGCGTTTTCTGCATTTACTTCAGATGACAATAATGATGCCACTCCTGACAGTCTTTGACAGTAGGAAACCTCCCTGTTGGCAGAGATTTCCCCTCGGCCAAACCTAATGCAACTCTATTCCAGTGTCTTTTTTCAGAGGCAATGAAAGTGAAATGATTTTTTTTGAAGACATCAGTTCAAAGAAAGTTAACTAAAACTTTAGAGCACAATTAATAAAAAAAATAAAATCTTGCCTAAAATATGGGCAGCAGCAGCAACAACATTGAGGATGGATGGGTGAAAGGCAAGAATGTGCGGCAGGGTGTTGCAGTGTTGAGCTGCTGCCACGCAGCGCCAGAGACCTGGGTTTGATACTAACTATGGATGCTGTCTGTACAGAGGTTGTACATTATCTCTGGGAGAACGTTTTCTCTGGGAACACCGTTTTTCCTCCCACACTCCAAAGGCATACACGTTTGTAGGTTAATTGGCTTTGGTAAAAATTGTAAATTGTCCCTAGTGTGTAGGATAGTGCTAGTGTGTGGGGATGGCTGGTTGGCATGGACTTGGTGGGCTGAAGGGCCTATTTCCACGCTGTATCTCTAAAACCTAAACTATAACTAATCCATGGACCAAAAGTGTGGGGAAGGCCGACAGGACAGGGAAGAGAGCTATCAACGTGTTGGTTTCTTTGTATTCAGAAATCCAAATACATTCCAAATATCAATATTGGAGCGGATGATAGACGACATGAGGTTCAGGAGGCTTCACATGGCCCCAATATTATGAGCAGCTGCTCTGCTGACTTCCTAACTGGCTGTTTTGCATTAATATTTACCACCTGGAGGGGGTGTGGGAGTCTCATCACACATCAGACCTCGAGCTTGATTCAGCACGTCCTGCAGAAGCAGTCCGTCAGAGACCAGCTTTAGAAGAGGCATTCAGTGGGCAGTGGGATCCAGGGTTGTGGGACTGGGACATTATCCTGGGAAGTTGCCAGGCAAAGCTCGGTTGGTCCTGCAGGTTCTGTGCTACGGATAAGAAGATAAGTGGACTGGATTAAACCATGGACCAAGATAATACTGAACTTCCTGACTCTTTGTGTTGTGTCAGTGAATAACACAAGTGAATTGTTATTAGGATCAGATGATCTACAGTGACAATGTGATGTTATAAACCAATGAGGAATGATATAAGCACACTGGCTCTGAAGATTTATTCATGTTAATTTTCTTTTTGAATAAAGCCACATATTTCAATGAGAGCTGTGCCCCAGGAGCCAATGCTGCCCTGTATCCTAGACTCTGCTCCTTGTGCATTGGCAATGAGATGTCGATAGATAAGTGTGCAGCCAACAACAATGAGAGGTACTTCGGCTACAGTGGAGCCTTCAGGTAAATAAATGACTTTCATGATATACCTTTCACAACCTCTACACATGCTTCACAGCCAAGAAAATAGCCTTAGTGTTTAGCTTGAAGTGTAAGAAATTCAATAGGCAGGTTCTTCACAGCAAAATGCCAGGAAAGCAGTGTTCTGATAATGAGGGGCAGCATACCTACACACCTAGTTGAGCTGCTGCCTCACAGATGGGTTCTTTATTGAACACTACCTTTGAAGAAATGCACCTTCAACAAGTGCATCCATCTCTGGCAGTAACTGGACATGTGAACTCACCATCTACACACCATCACTCCCTGTAAATTATTGGAACTTGAAGTAAACATAGAAACCAACAAACAGTTGCAGAAATTTAGTAACAGCCAGAAGAAATGAATGAGCCATCAACGTGTAAGTGGCTGATTATCCCTTTAAATGTTGCTGTTTGGTCAGCGAGGGTGTTTTTTGTTGCTCTCTATACGTGAGGTTTCCTGAGCCAGTTAGCTGCAGCATTGATGTCTAGAATGCCATTTTGATCTCACCGTATGACGATTGAGATCATAGTCTTCCATATCTGCACAATCCAGCATATGTTAACTTCCTCAGCAACACGCCATCTGTCAAAGCGTGCCCATTTCATTACCATTCAGCCCATTAAGTATATGCTAGCTCACAATCATAGTCCCTCGCTAATTTTCATCGTAATCGGTTCTCCCACATTTCCATAACTTCCACTCAGATTTTAATTGATTACACACTCATGCAAATACACCTTATTGAAGCTCCAATAAATGTGTGGCAACAATCCTAATTTCTCAATCTCATAGTTTAGGCTAATATTTCATTGAAGTTCTTATACTATACACAGCACTTAAATACAAGTCAACAGCTTCATAGGATAGGCAAGGAAAATTTCATTACATTTGATGCAGCTATTTTTGTAATTATGATTTCTCAATGAATTTGCTTAAATCTCTAACAGATGCCTGGTTGAATCGGGTGACGTTGCTTTCATTAAGCACACAACTGTGCCAGATAACACTGATGGTATGTACAACTCTTGGGACATGTTTAACATGCATGTCAGAAGTTATGCCTTCAGTTCCTGGTTTGTGCTGAGTTGGATTTTTCAGTGCCTGAGCCAAGAATGACAATCAGAAGTGAAGATGGTTTGTAGTTGGAGAAAGATAGCTTGAAAGTGCTAGTGAATACAGGCAGAACATATCAAATGGGTGATGTTTCGGGTTGAAACCCTTCTTCAGACTCAGTCATTTTGTGTCTATCTTCAGTATAAACCAGCATCTGCAGTTGCGACAGACAGACAGATGGATAGAGAGGGTTTGTTAGTAGGTTCAATACTTACACCAGGCAACCGAAAAAGGGACCACATCACCCCGATCCTGGCCTCTCTCCACTGGCTCCCTGTGCGGTTCCGTATAAACTTCAAGATCCTCCTCCATGTCGACAAAGCCCTCAATGGGCTTGCCCCCACCTACATAAAAAGTCTTCTCACCCACCACTCCACCTCCAGGCCCCTCAGATCGGCCGACTTGGGGTTGCTGAATATCCCACGGTCTAGGCATAAGCTCAGGGGCGACCGCGCCTTTGCGGTTGCAGCCCCTAGACTGTGGAACAGCATCCCCTTTCCCATCAGAACTGCCCCCTCCATCGACTCTTTTAAGTCAAGACTAAAGACTTATCTATACTCCCAAGCCTTTCCTGACGTCCTCTGAGTGAGGGCTACATGTATATATGTATGTAGTTTGTTTTGTTGTGCTATTCTTATAACAAATGTAAAGCACTTTGGCCAACGAGAGCTGTTTTTTAAATGTGCTATATAAATAAATGTGACTTAACTTGACTTGACTTAAAATAGGAAAATTCAGTATTCATACCATTAGGTTTTTAGCGACCCAAATGGAATATGAGGTGCTGTTCCTCCAGTTAGTGTGTGATCTCACTCTGCTAATGGAGGAGGCCCAGAATAGAAAGGTTTATCTGGGAAATGGAAACAGAGTTAAAATGGTTGACAACAGGGAGATTCAGCAGGCCTTGGCGGACTGAGAGCAAGTGATTGGTGAAACAGTCACTGAGTCTACCCTTGGTCTCACCAATGTAAAGGAGGCAATATCGCAAATATCTAATGCAGTAGATGAGGTTAGAGGAGATGCACTTGAACCTCTGTTTCACCTGGAAGGATCGCTAGGGTCCTTGGTTGGAGGTGAGGGACCAGGTATAAGGACAAGAGTTCAGGGGATGGTGTCAGTGTACGTTTACAACAAGTACTGCTTGATGCAACCAACAAAAAGGCTGGCAAAGCTGGGGCCCTTGCGAGCGCCCATGGCTTTAACTTTAACTTAAAGGACTTGAACAATTTGAGAAGCTATCTGCTGCAATAAAGACTGCAGAATGTGTAAGAAGATTGCTATTTGAATCACTTTCACTCACAGGGAATGGAACGATGGACTGGAACAAGGATTTAACCTCTGGTAGCTACCACTTGTTGTGCAAAAATGGGACGATAGCCTCTGTTGATCAGTTCCTGGACTGTCACTTGGCTGATGTCCCAGCACATGCCGTTATGACACGACCTGATAAGAAGTTTGCAGTGCTAAATCTGCTGAAAAATGAACAGGTGAGGATGTGAACCATTTTATTATCCAGCTTTATGCACTTGAAAATTCATTGGAATTAGGGCAGGGTAGAAATCACACTGAGGTTGACAACACCAGAGAGTAATCAATTCAGATTGACATCCAACATTGAATGACTAACTGGTGGGTGACTGTAAGGTTCAGTCAAACCATTTTTTTTAAATCAAAATTAAATCTATTCAATTATTTACAATAATAATGTTTATAAAACAAATAATAACAACACACCCACCATCATTTTACAAAAATTACTAAATATTCTTATTACTAAATATCAAATGACTATGTTACAGTCCTGATTCAGGATACTGTTAACCCCCCCCCCCCCCCCCCCCCACGGTGCTCAGCAGTCCCGGAAATCCCCCCATGGTGCTCATGGACATCGCATGTTCTTTCTCAAGGGACACAAGGGAACAGGCGTAACCCTGGAAAAGGGACAACTGTTTAACTCTCGTGTCAGCATCATTAAATTGGACACATAATCAAAAAGGCATTGTGTTGAAATAGAAATCCAGCTCTAGTTGGCTGGTCATTTGCTCTTTCCTCTTAAACCCCAGGGAACAAAAGGGTTAACATAGATAGCTGTGGTACAGGATGTAAACCAACATGTTTATTGTCCAACTCTAGAAAATGAAAAGTCCATTGGGGTATCTGAGCAAAGTGGAAATTACCAAAGGTTGGTGCCACCAAACAATGGTTTACAGATTAATCAGGCCCACACAAAAAAAATGGAATTCAGCTTTCACAATCTCTTCAGTGGACAGCTAGCTAATATTGGCCTGGACATTCTAGAATCATGCTTCATTATTTCTGGCCAAAATAGAGTCCTTTTTTCAACAAATATGATACGATACGATAGAACTTAATTTATCCCAGGAGAAAAATTGATCTCCCAACAGTCATAAAACACAAAATACATGAAACGTGAAACATGAAATTGAAGTGACGAGTGGAAAGGATTGGGATGTGCAAAGATTGGGGAGGGGGATGGGGGGGGGAGTCAGTCTACCCCACGATAGAAGAGGGAGTAGTTTGATAGCCACAGGGAAAAAAGGGTCTCCTTTGCCATTCTGTCCTGCATCTTTTTTTTTTTTTTTTTTTTTTTTTTTTTTAATATAAATTTATTCAATTATTAAAAAATAATATTACACTACAATAAAACAAGCCAGAACCCACCACCATAATACAATACAAACATGTAACAAACTACTATACAACTATGATACAATCCTTATTGAGGATACATTCAACACCCTGCGGAGCCCAGTGGTCCCAGAACTCCCTCAGGGTGCCCGCAGACAGGGCGTATTCCCTTTCTAATCCCACCCGGGCACGGGCGTAACCCCGGAAAAGGGGCAGGCAGATGGCTCGGGTAGAGCCCTCCACCGTCTGGCGCCGTGACTCGTGGATGGCCAGCTTGGCCAGGCCCAGGAGCAACCCAACCAGGACATCTTCAGCCCTCTGTCCTGCATCTTGGTGGTACCAGTCTGTTGCTGAAGGTACTCCTCAGGTTGACCAGTGCACTTCTAATTGAAAAGGGTTTTTATACCACTCCAGGCATGAGCCATTAGCGTTTGGGTTGAAGTTAATTCCATCGCAACAGGGTGATATTACATTCGCCACAAAGTGCGACACAGTGGCACAGCGGTAGAGTTGCTGCCTTACAGAGCCAGAAAACCAGGTTTGATCCTGACTAGGGGTGCTGTCTGTACAGAATTTGTATGTTCTCCCTGTGGCAGTGTGGGTTTTCTCCGTGTGCTCCGGTTTCCTCCCACACTCCAAAGACGTACAGGTTTATAGGTTAATTGGCTTCAGTAAAATTGTAAATTGTCTCCAGTGTGTGTAGGATAGTGTTACTGGTCGGCATGGACTCGGTGGGCCTAAGGGACTATTTCCATGAAGTATCTCTAAACTAAACTTTACCATTTTTAATGCTTTCCTGAGATTAAGAGATTTAAAGGTGGCAACACCATGTCAGTTCCATTTATCCTCACGAAGGATGAATTAAACATGAATTGCAAACAGTGACAGCTAAAGCCTTGCACAGCTCAATGACATTGGCTTCATTGTAATTTGCCAGATTCACATTTACAGAATTTGCCAGAATCTGTTTGAACACAGACAGGTGTGCAAATATCATATCACAAATAACTAGTGGTTTTCTGAATGGGGGATTTTATAGGCAACTCAAATTTTTTGACATCAATAAATGTCAACGACATATTCTCAGCATAGACTCCAATCCTTTCACATTGCCACAACATACCAAGATGATCTGCAATCTGCAATGAGGCCCAATCAGTCACCTTTCTCCACCAATCTCCTTTGCCTGGCTGAACTTGTTCTTATATTGAACAACTGCTCACTTTCTCCAGGTTAAACGCCTACATTGTCCTTATCTTCCACTCTATCATCCTCACCAATTTTCACCACCTTTAATGTGGTTCCACATTTTCCCCTTCACTCCCCTTTCCACTTTCTGAAGGGACTGTTCACTCAGAGACTACAGTTTATTCTTCCTTCTCTACCAGTCACTTCCCATCTCATGTTCATAAGTTATAGGGCCAGAATTAAGCCATTCGGCCCAACAAGTCTACTCCACCAGTTTCCTCTCAACCGCATTGTGCTGCCTTCTCCCCATAACACCTGACACCCTTATGGGCCTGTCCCACTTAGACCCCCCCCCCGTACGATAATGTCTACAACAATGTCTACAACAACGTCAAGCTATGGCAAGCTACCGACAACTGGCGATCCATTAGGACGTCCACCTACGACCACTCCTACGACACTCCTACGACAATGATCCACGACAAGGTACGACCCTGTCGGTGTCAACTGAAGGCAACTTAAGACAATTCAGTCACCAGTACCTGTCGCTGGTTATTGTAGGTAATTGCCAATGGAATTCACCAAAGTAAGCACTGGCGACAACATACATCATCCTGGCAACAGCACCTACATCAGGCTACGATCATTGGCGTCAAGCCCACGGGCGCCGACTGTCACCAAAAGGTTTGAACATTTCAAAATCTAGCGGCAACCAAAAAATATGTACGATTCTTCGGGCAACCGAGGAGACCATACAGGCGACACTCCGGCGACCATGTGGCGATAGCCTAGTCGCCTGTAATCGCCTAAAGAATCGCATAAGTGGGAGCGGCCCATAACTAATCAAGATTCTATCAATCTCCACCTTAAACATATCCACTTACTTGGCTCCACAGCCGTTTGTGCCAATGAATTCCACAGATTCACCACCACTTGACTAATGGAACTCCTCTTCATCACCTTTCTAATTTTACATCCTTTTATTGTGGGGCTATGGCCTCCTGTCCTATACTCTCCCACCAGTGGAAACATCTTCTCCACATTCACTCGATCCAAGCTTTTCACCATTCGATAAGTTTCAATGAAGTCCCCCTCATCCTTCCAAACTCCAGCGAGTACAGGCCCAATGCAGTCAAATGCTCACCTCATGACATCTCAATGAGATCTAACACCTGCCCTTTTAGCTCTTTCCTCACCATCGAATGGCCCAATATTCCTTCCATGAGCATCAGTAATTCACTTTCACTTTTTTAGTATACTGTGTTCAGTGCTCTTCGTCTCCTCTAGCTTGCAGAAAGCAAATGAAGATTGAGTCATCGCTTTGCAGAGCACCTTCATTCAGTCCACAGGGGTGCCCTAGACCTTCCACTCACCTGTCACCTTAATTCTCCATCTCATTCACACTTTGACCTTTCTTCCTTTGTCCTCTTACAATGATATTCAATGTGAAGTTGAGTAACAAAATGTCATCGTCTATTTGGCCGCAACACTCAGTACTGAATTTGTCAGTTTCAGGTAAATAACTCCCTTTGTTCCTTCACTGAAGTGGCAAAACCTTTAAATTTCAATTTTTTTTCTCACTCACTTCCGTCTCCAACTTCATTACTTAACGCAATTTTTACTTTGACATCCTCGTCTGCACTTTATCATAGACATTCCCACTGTCCACTCCGTCCTTCCCCTTTTTTTATAAACACCAATCTTATTTTCTCCATCTTCCATCTCTGGAAGGATCCTTAACCTAAAAACATTAACTGTGCTTCTCCGTCCCTAAATGCTGCCTGACCTGTCGAGTGTTTCCATTTTCTGCACTTGTTTTGGATTTCCAGCATCAGCAGATTTTTCTCCAATTTACCCGAGGAAGATTTTCTGGATTGCTTTAGTAAAGGTGGGCTCTAAGGATCCTTTTCATGGTATTGGAATGAATCACCACACCAGGTGCAGGAACAGCTACTTTACTACATTCAACAGGTTCTTGAACTAACCTGCACAACCCTAATCCTACCTCATCAACTGAACTTCCATGGACTTGTTTCCTGTTGTGTTTTTATACTGATGTCTTGTTTTTTTTTTTTTTTTCTTTTCACCGTCTCGTATGTTTTCCGTATTGCCTGATGGCGAGGCAAGATTTTCATTGCACCTGTACCTCACCGTACGGGTGCACGTGACATTAAACTCGACTTTGACTTGGCGTGACATGCTTGCTATCAACACCAGTAACAAGTTTATTTTTTATTCCAGTTGAAGCATGGTCGCAATGGATCCATGCAGGGCAACTTTCAGATGTTTGGCTCATCAACATTTTCAGGAAAAAACCTACTTTTTAAGGATTCCACTCAGTGTCTCATTGAAATCCCCCAAACTAATTACGAAGACTTTCTGGGTGTTCGCTACATCAATATTGTGGAAGGACTCCACTCTTGTAAATCTCCTGGTAAGTAATAGTGAAATATACCTCCAAGTAATTTCCCCCCATAGATGGTATGTTTTTCTTGGATATCTAAACTCATGTATATTCATTCCAAATTCTCCTGGCTCCTGAAACTAAAGGAGGGGTAACAATTGGAGATAATAAGTAATGGTGCATGTCTATTGAATGCAGATATTCTTCTGCTAGTGTTTGAGTTTGGGTGTTGGGGAAATACATCATGCTCAGAGACAGCACATCTGAGCTGGTGTAGACATGTTGAAAAATCATATTTCTGCTCATGGTGTCCTTGTACATCTGGAGCAAGTATGCTGTTCGAATAGTGTCAAAGGAGGAAGAGTGTTCCTTTATTTAACTGTGTTTAGTTGATGGCATAATGTAGAGGAGACAGAGTGAGTGGGGTGGACTTTATTCTCTAACTAACATATAGTATACCTGACTTGGAAATGCTGACTTAAAAAATGCCAGTGCTCAACTCTTCACCACTAATTTCACTCACCTGGCAAAAATCAAATAATCAGAAAATAGACTATATTAAATTATTGCCACTAGAGCCAATTACAGGGAGAACATTGCTACCATGTTCTAGGTACTGGTTGCTCTCTATTTCAGATCTCCTTGAAGCATGTGCCTTTAAAAAGTGCTGATGACTTGACCTACAGTTTCATCTCATGACCTGGAATTCTCCTGCTCCCCACTGGATGCCTGCTCGAGTACAACATCCATTGCACATTTATCTAATTAATCTTTAGCATTTCATAGATGACCTGCAAAACGGTGAGCTATATATCACACTGCTGTGTTAAAAAATATATATCTTTCTGCAAAATGTAATAAACTATAATGAGTACACTCATATCTGCTGTGCTGTTTTACAACTGTAATAGAGCGCTTCACTTTTCAAAAATAATTCTTTCCAGTATGTTACTCACTGCTTCTGCACAGCGATGCAGCTCCACAGGTAAAATATAGTAGATGTTTTATTGCTCAAGTGACAGCATGCAATTCCAGTCAATGAAAGTGACCATAGAAAACAATAATCAAAATAGAAGCATTTCAAGTCCTTCCCCTGTCCTTTTATTCAGCATGCCAAATTATCGAATTTCAATAGGATGTAGCAATTAATTTTCACCATCATGAATCTCTATAAATGTAGTTTGCCCGTTTCCCCTTTATGACTCACATTGCTAAGCTGCTTGAAACTCTTCTTAGAAGAAATGTATCCAGAATGCCAAAGCAAGCCTTTCTGATGTGTTTTATCATCTGTTTTCCTAACTTTCCCATATGTGGTCCAGCTTCCAGTCACTAATCAATTGTATTTTATTTGGTTTCTGGCGGATTGATTTATTCTATCCACCATGTCCACACAACTGCTGTATGGCAAGAAAAGGAATTAAATTGTTCGGGCTTACTAATTCTTGTCAATAACAGAACAGTTTATTCCCAAGATGCAGTAACTGCAAATATTTCTTATTTTTGCCTAGAAGGTACCATCTTTCTGTAATTGGAATGCAAGTACCTAGTTATAATTGACCATTTTTTTTGTCTTCTATTTTCAACACTAGTTTGTGGCTCAAGTTCATATTCTAAGGGTGGTGGGAACAAACTGCGTGAGGAGGTAGTTGAGGCAGGGACTATCCCAACATTTAAGAAACAGTTAGACAGGTTTGGAGGGATATGGATCAAACGTGAGCAGATGGGACTAGTGTAGCTAGGACATGTTGGCTGGTGTGAGCAAGTTGGGCCGAAGGACCTGTTTCCACATTGTATCACACTATGACTCTATGATTACAACAAATAAAAATGCTTATTGCTAACTAACTCTTTATTTCTATCCTCACTTGTTGAATTATTCACCCAGAGTGTTGCGTTTAACAGAAGTTACATTTACAACTTAAAGTTAATCCTAAATCCACCCCAAAGGTTTATCACCAGAAAATTAGCTAAAAAGGTAACTTTCTAACAATGCTGTTAACATAGTGTTTCATGTGCCCAAAATTTAAGCTTTCACAAAGCATGGTGGGAAAAGGTCAATATTTCATAAGGAAAAAAAAAGACAAAGTGCCAGAGTAACTCAGCAAGTCAGACAGCATCTCTTGAGAATATGGCTAGGTGACATTTCGGTTTGGCCCCTTTGTCAAAAGGGCACCAACCCGAAACGTCACCTATCCATGTTCTCCATAGATGCTGCCTAATCCATTGTACTTCTGCATGTTGTCTCTTTTGTATAAACCAGCATCTGCAGTTCCTTTTATCTCAAATTTTCCTCAGCAATATTTTACTGGTAGAGCAGAGATCTAAATAACCCAACCACCAATATTAAGGGAATTCAACTTTTGATGTCAGAATGGTGACTATGTATGGATGAGAAAATAATGGAATAGATGACCTCTGTTCTCTGACCATTTGATAAATGATCTAAGAGCCATGAGGTCTCAGCCTGGTATGGAGGAATTGTGTAACCAGATATATATCATTTACAAGAGGGTTTGGAAGGATATGGGCCAAGTGCAGGCAATTCGAACTACTGTCGTTCCGTTACGCAAATCGGTTGGCATAGACGAGTTGAGACAAAGGGTCTGTTTCCATGCAGTATGGCTTTATATAGATCAAGACGCTAAAGGGGTGCCTTCAGCATGAAACAACGGGATGCAATCGGGGTGAGATTATGATACTGAACCTTCCAGTGCTGAGGGGCATGCAAGAAGCCTATGCGGCAAACTGGCAGAGCAATGCACATGGGGAAGTAACTGTCTTCACCTTTTCGATTAGCTTGATTGAGAAATAAGGGTTCTCAGCATTCAGGAAGTGCAGGAGTAAATCTATGAAAGAGGGAGCATCAGGAACATGGAGAACAACAACCCAAGAATAACTGGCTCAAGGAGGTGTCCACATTTGGAACCTAGAAAAGACTACAAACTACTGAGGCAAATTTAGCCTGTTTACCTCATACAATAGACAATAGACAATAGGTTCAGGAGTAGGCCATTCAGCCCTTCGAGCCAGCACCGCCATTCAATGTGATCTGTATTTTGAGTATTAATAAAGTCTAAGTTTTACTCAACTTTAGTTGGTGTATTTCTTTGCCGTTATTATTTGGCATCCACCAGGGGTAAAAGGATCAACAACAGCGAGACCACCTGCTGAGAGAGAGGATTAGATACAATGGTTAAAAGTTGTGTTTGGAAAGATGGCAGGATTTCAACACAAAAACACAGATCCTCTGTTGTTGCAAGTCAGCTAGGAGTTAATGAAATGGAAATATTTCCAATTAATGAAGACATCAAACAGCTCCAGAAGCTCCTTTAGATCCTTGTGAATGGAATGAATGAATCACTGGGCAGCCAGCAGGAAATGTAAATACAAGCATCGCCTCATTCAGAAAGGCCTTACCCACATGGATGTTGACGCACAAACCAGACCACGCTAGCAAGGTTGACCATGTGTTTTATTCTTGGGTGTCTTGCAGTGAGCTGTACCTATTGCAAATTCTTCATAGAGGTGTACCAACCACTGAAAATTATTAAAATGAATAGCAAGTTGATGAAGCTAGCATTAATAATTTCAGGACTTCACAGTGGTAAGGAGAGACTCAACACATCAATGAATACATGCTTGAAATACTTTCACTGAGTTATTCAAGGCAGTAATTGTAAGGTTACAGTACATATAAATGGAGACTGTCAACTCCACAGCCCGGTTTAATCCCATCCACTTCTACCATAATTTCATGCCTGGAGTCTGTCGTGTAACGACTTGTATCTGGTGTTAAATTAAAAAACTGCGATTAAACTCAATTTTAGTGAGCATTAAAGAACATCTAATTTGGAAACCAACTCTCTTGAATATTTTGGGATCTCTATCACATGAGTAGGCTATTTGGAATAGATAGGGTAAATGTACAATATTCCCCTGAGTTGGGGAATCAAGAACTAGAGGACATAGTTTTAAGGGGAGAAGGGATGATTCAATAGGAACCTGAGGGTAACTTTTTCCTCTCACAGAGGGTGGGTGGTAAATACCACGAGTTGCCCAGTTGAGGCAGGTACTATCACAACATTTAAAAGACATTTGGACTGGTACAGGGATATGGCCAAACACAGGCAGGTGGGGTATTTTGGTCGCCATCCATTTGTATGCTCTATGACATACGGGTTTAGCTGTGAAATCTGTGGTTTCCCATTTTCAGAGGTCAAGTTTAATTGCAAAGAAGCAACACCGTTCTTGAATGGCTGTGACGTTTGCCAACAAGGAGAGATGTGGCAAAACAGGTTGTGAGGACACAAACTTTTATGCAAAAGAAGATTGGTTGCTTCATTAAGTGGAGAAAAAATATTTGTATATGGTGTTTAATGTTGGGAAATGTGAGGCAACCTAGTTTGGCTGTTCTTTTACGGGACATTGGTCAAGACTACTTGCTTACTTGCCCAATTTCACAAACAAATATTTCAGCAGATAACCTGGCTCGCATTGTGTACTGTAATGTCTGTGCACAGTCTATGCCATCCTCAGTGGCCAGCAGAGGGATCAGCAGGTACCGTGACGTGACGTTAAACTGATCTCATCCGCCTGTACATAATCTGCCTGTACTACCATATCTGCCTCCACAACCCCCCCCCCCCACCCCCACCCCCCCCCACCCCCCCCCCCCCCCCCCCCACCCCCCCCCCCCACCCCCTCCCCCGGAAATGTGTTCCAGGCTCCCAACACTGTCTGTGTGAAGAACTTGCCCTGCACATTTCCATCAGAATGTTCTGTCTCTCACAACATAGTTATACCCTCTAGTGTTGGACATTTCCATCCAAGATAAAAGGTTCTGATGGTCTACTTTATCCTTGCCTCTCATAATCTTATATACCTCTGTAAAGTCTCCCCTCAACCTCTGATGTTCCAGAGAATACAACCCAAGTGTATCCAACCGCAGCTGAAACCCTCTTATCAAAGGAGCATTTTGGTAAACCTCCTCTGCACCATCTTCAAAGCCTCTGCATCCTTCTTGTAATGGGGCAACCAGAAATGCAGATAATACTCCAAAGGCCGCATTACCAAAGTCCTACAGAGCTGACTTCCTGACTCTCATATTCAATGTCCCTGGTAATGAAGGCAACCATACCATACCACCCTATCTACTTGTGCTGCCTCCTTCAGTGAGCTATGAGCGGACTCCAAGATCCCTCAGTACATCAATGCTGTTAAAGGTTTCTTTAACTGTATACTCGTTCCTTGCCCCTGTCCCACTTATGAAACCTGAACGGAAACCTCTGGAGACATTGTGCCCCACCCAAGGTTTCCGTGCGGTTCCCGGAGGTTCCCAGAGGTTTTTTGTCAGTCTCCCTACCTACTTCCACTGCCTGCAACCTCCGGCAACCACCTGCAACCTCCGCGAACCGCACGGAAACCTTGGGTGGGGCGCAAAGTCTCCAGAGGTTTCCGTTCAGGTTTCCTAAGTGGGACAGGGGCATTACATTCAACCTCCCCAAAGTTCAACACCTCACACTTGCTCGGGTTAAACTGCATCTGCAATTTCTGCAGCTGATCTATACCTCGCTATATCTTCTGACAGCATTCTTCATTGTCTCAACCTCCAATTTTTGGTGCCGTCTGCAAACTTACTCATCAACCCATTTACATTTATGTCCAGGTCAAGTATCACAAACAGCAGAGGTTTCCAGCGCAGACGCCTGTGGAACTCCACTGGTCACAGACCTTCAGCCAGGGTATCTACCTTCCACCACAACCCTCTGCCTTCTATGAATAAAAGGCAATGCATCAAAGGCGATTCATTGAATTTTGGGATAAAGTATCTATATCTGTAGTACTTCCAAAGATAGATACAGGCAGGGTACACGGAGTTGATGTGTAGAAAGGAACTGCGGATGGTGGTATATACAGATATTTGACATAAAGCTGGAGTAACTCAGCGGGACAGGCAACATCTTTGGAGAGAAGGAATGGGTGACGTTTCGGGTTGAGACCCCTTTTCAGACTAGCTAGGGATAAGAACAATGAGAGATATAGACGATGATGTAGAGAGATAAAGATTGCAGGGCCAAAGACCTCGGTTCGATCCCGACTATGGGTGCTGTCTGTACAGAGTTTGTACTTTCTCCCTGTGACTGCTTGGGTTTTCTCTGAGATCTCCCATAATGCTACAGGGGAGGGTTTAAACTAGATTGGCAGGGGGGGTGGGATCTCGTGCAGGACAGAGGCACGTGAGAGGCTAGAAGTGGGTATGGAGGGTGGTCTAGGAAAGGTTAGTGGAAAGAATAGGCAGGTGAAAGGTGGAGAGTGAGGAAGGAGGGTTGGTTTAAACTGCACATATTTTCATGCAAGGGGCTTGACGGGTAAGGCAGATGAACTTAGGGCATGGATAGGTACGAGCGACTGGGACATTGTAGCCATGACTGAAACCTGGTTGGTTGAGGAGGATGTCACGGCTGAAATTGTTGGTTGAGGCGGATGTCACGGCTGTGTTCAGAGGTGACATTACTGACTGTTCATCTACTGAGGCTCTATCGGTGGAGCTGTGGAACAAGAAAGGGACGATCACCTTCTTGGGGGTGTACTACCGAATAGTCAACGGGAATTGGAACAAATGTGCCAGTAGAGTGTAGACAGCTGCAGGTCAAATAAGGTTGTTGTAGTAGGGGATTTTAACCGTCCCAATATAGACTGGGAAAATCATAGTATGAAGGGTTTAGATGGGATGCAATTCCTCAAAAGTGTTCAGGAGAGTTTTCTTAAGCAGTATGTATAGGCCCCCACACATGAGAGGGCAATGCTGGAGCTAGTATTGTGAAATTGGGAGGGGCAAGTCAGTGAAGTGTTTGTGGAGGAGCCTTTTGGGACCAGTGTCCACAGTTCGATTAGGTTTAAGATAGTTATAGATAGGGATGGAGACAGTTCACATGTTAAAATGCTCAACTGGGATGAGGCCAACTTTGAGGGTATGAGAGAAGGTCTCGCTCAATGTTGACTGGAGCAGGTTATTTGAGGGGAAAGGAACATTGGCCAAGTGAGATGTTTTTAAAAGTGTACTGAAGAAGGCTCAGGATGTGTACGTCCCCGTTACAGTAAAGGGCAAAGCAGGCAAATGTAAAAAGCTTGGCTGACGAGGGAAATTGAGACGTTAGTCAAAAACAGGAAGGATGCATGGGACAGGCATAGGCAGCTGGGATCCCTGGAGGAGTTTCAGGAACTAAGGAGTATACTAATAAAGGAAATCAGAAGGGCAAAAAGGTGCCAGGAGATAGCTCTGGCAGGTAGCATAAGGACAATACAAAGCATAAAAGGCAATCCAAAAGATTTTATAAATACATAAGGGGGAAAATGGTAACTAGAGAGAAAGTGGGACCTCTCAGGAATCAAAGCGGTCACCTCTGTGTGGAGCCACAGGAGATGGGCAAGGTCCTCAATGAGCATTTCTCCTGGACGTGTCTTGAGAGCAGTCAGGGTTACCGTTGAAGAAGTACTGAAGGTACTGTCGTGTTTGAAGGTAGACAAATCTCCAGGTCCTGATCAGATATATCCGAGGAAATGGCGGGAGCCCTGGTTTAAATGTACGAGTCGTCCTTAAATACAGGAGAGATGCCTTCAAGAAGGGCTGCAGGGAAAATGCTGGGAACTATAGGCCGGTGAGCTTAACATATGTAGTTGGTATGTTACTGGAGAGTATTCTGAGGGATAGGTTATACAGGCATTTGGATGAACAAGGACACATTGGTTACTTTTTTTTTGTTCAAACCATATAACCATATAACAATTACAGCACGGAAACAGGCCATCTCGACCCTTCTAGTCCGTGCCGAACACGTATTCTCCCCTAGTCCCATATACCTGCGCTCAGACCATAACCTTCCATTCCTTTCCCGTCCATATAACTATCCAATTTATTTTTAAATGATAAAAATGAACCTGCCTCCACCACCTTCACTGGAAGCTCATTCCACACAGCCACCACTCTCTGAGTAAAGAAGTTCCCCCTCATGTTACCCCTAAACTTCTGTCCCTTAATTCTCAAGTCATGTCTCCTTGTTTGAATCTTCCCTACTCTCAGTGGGAAAAGCTTATCCACGTCAACTCTGTCTACCCCTCTCATCATTTTAAAGACCTCTATCACGTCCCCCCCTTAACCTTCTGCGCTCCAAAGAATAAAGCCCTAACTTGTTCAACCTTTCTCTGTAACTTAGTTGCTGAAACCCAGGCAACATTCTAGTAAATCTCCTCTGTACTCTCTCTATTTTGTTGACATCCTTCCTATAATTAGGCGACCAAAATTGTGCACCATACTCCAGAATTGGCCTCACCAATGCCTGTACAATTTTAACATTACATCCCAACTTCTATACTCAATGCTCTGATTTATAAAGGCCAGCACACCAAAAGCTTTCTTTACCACTGCGGATTGATTGAATGGTCTGTTAAGCGGGCAAATAACTGAATACTGAGCACTGACCACAAGGGACATCTTTGGAAATCACTACAGAGCTCTATCCTTCATTAGACCAGTACAGGTCATTCTGGTGTCCCTCATTTCAGAAGGTCTGGGATTAATGTTATCTAGGGACCGATTAGGGGAACAGCAAAGGTAGCTTTCATCATTTGAGGGAAGAGTGGGAAATGCAAAAGGTTTGAAATCGGTTTCTGAGAACAGATGTTACATCATCTTTCTAAACTTACCACTATTAAAATGATGACAACATCGCAAACAATTAAACTTGCAAAGTTAAAGCAAAACACGTCCGAATTTCCAAACTCAAAAGTTTCTTGAATTGCCACATTTGGTTAATTTTTTGAGAAGTCCTTGTGAAATCCTCAGTAAACAGAGTCTCTGCCAGTTGTTCGACTATTAAAGGAGAGCTAGAGCATAGACATCTCGTCAGAGCTGCTCAGTGCCCAATCATTCCTCTCTTCCGATGGTCTTTGAACATGTTCGTCAGCATGAGGTTGCTCTTCACAGTGCTGCTTTCAGCAGTTATTTGTAAGTCATGAGATTTAATTTATTTTCGCTTGCAGTCTGGATTTTCTCAATCTGTACAGCTCTTGTTATAAAGCAGGGTCTGACATGTGTGCAATTTTTGCCTAAATGTGAACAGTACATTCACGTGGATGTTGTTTTAATGTTTAAATCAACAAAGAAGCTTGACTCATTGTGCTCATTCTCCCTCACTGTGAAGAAAACTATTAATGATTGACAGTTTTTGGGTTTAAACTGCATACTGTTTGTGTACCTTAGCATCCCAGTACAGAACTATTTTTATAGATTTTTGTATCCCAATATAGATATACTTTTTATCCCCTTGTACCAGAATTTGAACATGTATTTATATCATTTTTGTATTTCTCCACCTCAGATAGGTACATTTAGCGCATGTTTGTAGCTCAGTACATGTATATTACCCAGTACATGTACACCACACATGGCTTCCACCCAATTCTTAAATTCAATTATAATTTATTTCTTTACCTATTAAATGTAAGCGAACTATTCTTATTGTTAATTACCTTTTAATTAATTTTGAATTGCATATTGACATTTTTAATTCCTCGGTAGGTATTATGTGCAGCTCCCTGCATTTGGGTGAAACATAAACTCATTGGTGTCACTCGGGATGCCATGACACTATTCAAACAAACAAGCAAGTGTTTAGTGTCCAAGCCAACATTTGATACTCAAGCTAAAACTGATTCACATGAAGTTGTCTTTACTTTCATTGTTCCCTGAACCATCAAGCCATGAGGAAAAGCAGTGCAATTCAAAAACTACTCGGATGGCAAGGGATTAACAAGACATATGAAAGGAGTGTTTAAAGATGGGACAGGCTTTGAAATGTTAAGTTAGAGAGAGATGTACCATTGGATGATGGGCCATGTGTGTGGGACAGGCCTCATTGATGAAGTTTACACAGGAACATGAGGAGAAACAGAATAAGTGTCTATGATCCCTCATCCCTGCTCCACTATTCACGGCTGAGCTGTTACCTCTGCGCGTCTGTCCTGCCCTCCCATGTCCTTGATTCCATTAATAGTCAACAAATGGTTTTATGTGACACATTTTTGATGTGACACATTGATTCAAATAAACAAGCTCTCTACAACTCGACTGAGTTGAGCTAGCCATGGTGAAATGAAACCAATGTTTGACAAAAAAACAAAAATTGGACATTGGGAAACTTTTAATGGAGTATATGCTTCAAAGTAGAGGCAATATGTTTCAGGATACTTCAGATATGGATGGAAGGTCAGTTGCAAGACTGGCATCTACCAATATGGAAAATTGCCCGAGTATGTCCCGTTCACAAAAAGTGGAACAAATCTAACCTGGTTAATTACCCCACAGTCGATCTATTCTCCTTCTTAACAAGCTGCTGTTATCGTCATTGCCATCAAACAGCAATTGCACATCAATAACCTTCTCAACAATACCCAGTTTGGGTTTCACCAGAACAACTCAGCCACAGACATCGTCAGAGCCTTGCTCCAAATGTTGAACAAAAGAGTTGAATGAAACGGAAAACCAAAAAGCTGCAGACGTTGGAAAACTAAAACAAAAACAGGAAATGCTGGAAATAATCAGCAGGTCAGGCAGTATTCAGGGGAGGAATAACAGAGATAACGATTTTGGTTGAAGACCCTTTGTCTTTGGTTGCACTAAGGACGTTGGGCTTTTTTCAATAGTATTGCGGTTATTAATTTATTGCATTTATTGTTTATTAAATGTAAGCGAATCCGGAAGTGGCGGCGCTGGGAACGGCTGCGGCTCGCCTGCAGTCCGTTTGTCTTTTACTTTTTTGTGTTGTTTTTTTCATTTTGTCTAGTTACGTTTTTGGTTTTTAGGTCGTGTTTATGTGGGGGGGGGGGGGTGAAACGGGGCTTGCTGTCTCTCCCTTCGGGGGAATACGACCTTTTTGTCGTATCCCCCTTCTCTGCCTCCGTCTACGCTGAGGCCTAATGGCGGAGCTGGCGACCTCGGGACTCTGGAGGCAGCTGACAGGACTCGCCCTGAGCTCGCTCCCGTGAGGGTGGCCCAGCCCGGGGCTGGAACTGCGCTCTCGTGAGAGCGGCCTGGCGAGGGGCTGAGAGACTCTCCCGTGAGGGGCTGTGGCCCGTCGGAGTGGCCCAGCCCGAGGGAGAACGGCACTCCCGTCGGAATGGCCCAGCCCGAGGGTGGAACGGCACTCCCGTCGGAGTGGCCCAGCCCGAGGGTGGAACGGCACTCCCGTCGGAGTGGCCCAGCCCGAGGGAGGAGCGGCACTCCCGTCGGAGTGGCCCAGCCCGAGGGAGAACGGCACTCCCGTCGGAGTGGCCCAGCCCGAGGGTGGAACGGCACTCCCGTCGGAGTGGCCCAGCCCGAGGGAGAACGGCACTCCCGTCGGAGTGGCCCAGCCCGAGGGTGGAACGGCACTCCCGTCGGAGTGGCCCAGCCCGAGGGAGAACGGCACTCCCGTCGGAGTGGCCCAGCCCGAGGGAGAACGGTACTCACGTGAGGGCGATCCGGCTCGGGGCTGGAACGGTGCTCCGGTGGCTGGGACGGCGTTCTGGCGGCGGTGACCTGAGTCCTGGGTTCAGCCGCGGGCCAGCGGCTGCGTGTGCTGGACTGGAGGGCGGCAGCTTCGACCACCCCCGGGCCGCGGTGTTTGAACCGGCCCGTTTGCGAGGTTCGGTGAGCCGCGGGACTGTTGTGCCATCGCCCGGTGGGGAATCGCCTCAGCGCAGAGGGAGAAGAGGAGGGAAGAGACAGTAACCCTAAGATTTTTGCCTCCACCACAGTGAGGAGGTGCTTGGAGGATACACTGTGGTGGATGTTAATTTGTGTTTATTGTTGTTTATTATTGTATGATTGTATGTATGACTGCAGGCACGAAATTTCGTTCAATTCAATTCAATTCAATTATATATTATCTATGAGTATTGTGTTTACACACCAGTTATGTTGCTGCAAGTAAGAATTTCTTTGTTCTGTTGTCGACACATATAATAATTAAATTGATTCTCTTAACTCAATGCTTCATAAGAGCTGGAAAGGAGATGAAAGAATGTTTTTAAACTTCAGAGACTATGGGGAGGGAGGGGGTGACTGATAACTTAAGACCACGATGACCATGGGAATAGACTGCAAACAAGGTTATCTGGTCAATTAGTGAGTAGAAGTGAGAACATAGAATTGAATTGAATTGAATTGAATCCTTTATTTGTCATTCAGACCTTTCGGTCTGAACAAAATGTTGTTGCCTGCAGCCATACATGTAATAATAACAACACACAATAAACACAAATTAACATCCACCACAGTGAGTTCACCAAACACCTCCTCACTGTGATGGAGGCAAAAGTCTTAGAGTTACTGTCTCTTCCCTCCTCTTCTCCCTCTGCGCCGAGGCGATACCCCACCGGGCGATGGTAAGTCAGTCCCGCAGTTCAAGCTCCGCGGCCCGGGGGTGGTCGAAGCTGCCGCCCTCCAGTCCAGCGGACGCAGCTGTTGCAACGGGTGCTCTGGAAAACAGGCATCAACCTGTGATCTGCGAGCTCCCGACATTGTCATCCACTGGCCCGCGGCCGAGCCCCGGATCCAGGTCGCCGCCACCAGAACGTCGCCTCAGCCGCCGGAGCACCATCTCCGCCCCGCACTGGGCCGCCCACACGGCAGCGTCTCAGCCCTGCACCGGGCAAAAGAATATATAATACAGAGCAACAAGACATGTCCTGCAGGTTAGGCTGGGATGTCCTCTGTTTCCAGAGAAATTAAAGAGTGGAATAAAAGAGAGGAAAACAACAAGAATGTAGCTGAATTACAGTAGTGAGGTGAGACCGACTACTCTTGACATCAAGCCAGAATTTGACTGAACGTAGCATTAAAAAGCCCTGGCAAAACTAAATCAGGGTCGGGCTAGAATGCACAATGATTATGTTGATGTTAGCTCATGAAAACGATGTTGACAAACTATCAATAAATGCAGAAATGGTGGGGACAATAAATCCTTGAGTGTCCTTGATACTCTTTAAAGGCGCCCATAAATAAAATAAAATAAAATAAAAATAAATAAAATAAATAAAATAAAAAATAAAAATAAAAATAAAATAAAAATAAAATTTATTATTATTATTAATAAATGGATGGATAATTAATAGGCAAGGAATAGGGAAGGATGGCTGTGCCTGGCGGATGATCCTGGTCCAAACTGGTTGATTCCAGGACACGAGCCGAAGAAAGGACAGTAGTAATAGAATGGCTTGCCATGATCTTCCAGTCTTCCTAGATACTGGGGAAGATGCCAGAGGATTGTCCAATAACAGGCAGAAAGCCATTGCTGGTAACTACAAATAGGTTTAACCTCATTGCTTGGTAAGATCTTAAGAAACAATAAATAAGAGGAAAACTTGACAGACCCTTAGGGAATTTAGGTGAGACAGCATGGATTTTGAAAAAAATGGACTATATTATTGCAGACTAGTAATAAAAGGAGTCAAAGAAATCGATGCACATGTGTGAGAAAAATTGTTGCACAGAGGAATAAGAAGAGTCAAGTCAAGTCACATTTATTTATATAGCACATTTAAAAAAACAACTCTCGTTGGCCAAAGTGCTTTACATTTGTTATAAGAATAGCACAACAAAACAAACTACATACATATATACATGTAGCCCTCACTCAGAGGATGTCAGAAAAGGCTAGGGAGTATAGATAAGTCTTTAGTCTTGACTTAAAAGATTCGATGGAGGGGGCAGTTCTGATGGGAAAGGGGATGCTGTTCCACAGAGGAGGGTGGGTGGGAGGGGGTGGGTGTATGGGATTGCTCCCAGGGAGCCGGCATGGATCCAGTGGGCCTCCTTCTGTTTGTGGTAAAATAAAATTAGCTCTTGAAACAAGAAGACACAGATCAAGGAGATTTAGGGGAATGTGAGGAAGAACCGTTTTAGTAACTCTAGAGACTGATTTGAAAGGGAAATTGGATTAGCGCATAAATTCACAAATTCATAATAAAATGGTGAATACGAGAAAAAAGCAGTAAAAAGAATGGGTATTAGTTTAGTTTAGTTTATTGTCACATGTAATGAGGTACAGTGAAAAGCCTTTGATGCGCAATAAACTCAACTAACGTTAAAGGCGCAATGTACTATACTAACACGACTAACTATATAGCAGGAAGGATGGGGGAGGTTAGACATATATTTTAAATACTAAATACTAATTATGAATTACTTAACATACAGGTAAATGAAAAGTGTCATTATTGACGAGGTACTTTAACCCATAATTTCTTTAATTTTAATCCAAATCTTCTACCTTCCCTTTTATTTTATTCTATTTTAAACTGTTCAGCGATTAATTGACCTGATATGATAATTTTGGTAACAATTAGAGGGAACCGACTAACGTTGGGTCAAATTCTAATAGGGGGACAAGGCCCAGTGCATAATCTCATCGACGGAGGTCAATTTAAAAACAAATCTAGCTACCTTAGGTGGCTTTTTTGTAATTTATCGCTTTTTTGATAAATTACATTCACTTTTTTTGTTTATTCACAATTATTTGTTGTATGACTTAACAATTTTTATGTACACTTTATTTTATGTTTTTCTCTTTCCCTTAATTATGTTTAATAGTGTCAGGAGATGTAGAACTACTGTAGAAATTATGAAGGACAACTCTGGATTCGGGATTCCGAGGTACTTGGCTGCATCACATGAATCATACAGTCTGGTAATAATAGCCAATGCAAGATAATAGTCGAATAAATATCGGAGGTCTCACCTTCTGTAGTTGGAACATCAGAGGTGCGAATGAGCCGATTAAAAGGGGTAAAATTCTGGCACAATTAAAATCATTAAATATGGATATTGCTTTCCTACAAGAGACACATCTGAAACAACAAACTCAGATCAGATTAAGGGCAAATTGGATAGGTCAAACCTATTACTCCTCATTCACCTCTAAAGCAAGAGGCACGGCTATTATAATTCGGAAGGGTATACATTTTAAATTAAAGAAATCTATATCTGATAAAGAGGGAAGATATGTTATAGTCACGGGAGAAATTTACAATACACCATTAACTATGATAAATATTTACGCGCCTAATTTTGATAACCCACAATTTTTTAGGAAAATAATAGATTTAATCGCAGAGCATAATTATCAAAATATAATAATGGGGGGAGATTTTAACTGTGTTATAGATCCATACTTAGATAAATCAATAAAGCTAGGGAAGCGTCTTGTTAAAACTAAGACCTGTGAATTTTTAAATACTTATATAAAAAATAATAACATAGCTGATATTTGGAGAATAGCAAATCCAAGTGGTACAGAATACTCATTTTATTCATCAGTTCACAAAACTTATTCGCGAATTGACTATTTTTTATTGGACACAAAATTAATCCCGTATACGAATAAACCATCATATCATAATAGTATTATTTCTGATCATTCACCATTGACTTTTATACTTAAAATTGAGGGAATGCCGAGTATAAAACCTTTTTGGAGATTCAATGTACATATATTAAATAACCTGCAGGGTTATGAGTATATAAAAGAACAAATAAAACTTTTTTTCGAAATAAATGACACGCCGGGTATTTCTGCACCGCTATTATGGGAAACCTTCAAGGCATATATTCGCGGCGTCATAATTTCTTACCAAAGTTTTCAAAATAAGGAAAATAAAAGAGAACTTCAGCGGATAGAACAGAAAATAAAACTACTAGAACTGGACAATGCAACTGACCCAACCATAAATAAACATAATAAGATAACTTTATTGAAATATAAAGTCAATAGAATACTATCGGCTAGAGTAATAAGATTATTCCAAATTACAAAACAAGCACACTTCGAATTTGGGGATAAGCCACATAAACTACTTGCGAGGCAACTGAAGCAACGAGAAAAGGAAAAAACTATTACTAAAATTAAATCGGATAAGGGTGAGTTTTTAACACTGCCTAAGGATATTAACAAGAGGTTTGCCCAATTTTATCACAATTTATATACATCTAAAATAAATACAGATGTAAGTAAAATTACAAATTTTTTAGATAATTGCAAGCTCCCAAAATTGGATAGTTTAGAACAAGAGCAATTAGGAGCACGGATTACTAGTGAAGAAATAAAACAAATAATAAACTCACTGAAAAATGGGAAGACCCCAGGACCAGACGGTTTTAGTAATGAATTTTATAAAAGATTTCAGGAGTCAATTATACCAAGATTATTCAATTTATACACGCAGGCTTATACCGAAAATAAACTACCAGAAACCCTAGCAGAAGCAACAATAACACTTATACCAAAAAAAGATAAAGATTTAGATGAACCGGGTTCTTATAGAGCTATTTCACTACTAAATACGGATCAGAAAATTTTAGCAAAGATTCTAGCTAGAAGGCTAGATAATTATATTAACAATTTAATAAATACGGATCAAACGGGATTTATACCCAAAAGACAATCATTTAATAATTTGAGAAGGCTTTTCAATATAATGTACTCTCATAATGAGGACAATGAAGATATTTCAGTTGTCACGCTGGATGCAGAGAAGGCATTTGATCAAGTAGAATGGCAGTATTTATACAAGGTACTCCAAAAATTCAATATGGGAGAGAATTTTATTAGATGGGTTAAACTACTTTACGATAGACCTACGGCAAGAATATTAACTAACAATACGCTATCTCCAAAATTTTACTTATCAAGGGGTAATAGGCAAGGGTGTGCCTTATCACCATTGCTATTTGCCCTTATGATAGAACCGTTGGCCGAAAGGATTAGAAATCACCCGAATATTCACGGATATAACACTAAGGATTCAAAGAATAAAATTTCACTATATGCTGATGATATTCTTTTATATATTACTAATACACAAACGAGCATACCCACCTTATTAACACTAATTGAGGAATTCGGCTCTTTTTCAGGATATAGAATAAATTGGAATAAAAGCGAAATTATGTCTTTAAAACCACAGGATTCGAGACACTTACTAAAATTCCCCTTCAAAATTGCAACAGAAAAATTCAAGTATCTGGGTATTCAAATTACGAGAAGACACAAATCATTATTTAGTGCCAATTTTATACCACTATTAAATAAACTGAATGATATGATTAAATTTTGGAAAACACTTCCGCTCTCATTGATAGGTAGAATTAACGCTATAAAAATGACTTTCTTACCACAATTAATATATTTGTTTCAAGCGATCCCAATATATATTCCAAAATATTTTTTCAAAAAACTAGATTCCACTATCACTAATTTTATATGGGATTACAGAACACATAGAATTCAACGAAAGCATTTGTGCAAATCTAAAGAAGTTGGGGGTTTATCATTACCTAACTTTATGTATTACTACTGGGCAGTGCATATTAAGAACATAATGTACTGGCTGGATAGTTCCACTCAGCAGTTGGAGTGGATAAGAATGGAGAAAGAGGAGTGCTATCCGCACGATATAGGAACGATCCTGCTCTCACCGATAAAATTGAATAGTATAATATATAAGAAGAACCCAATTATTCACAATATAATAGGAATTTGGAAACAAATAAAAGTATCCTTGAAATTAAATAATTTATCAGTACTAACCCCACTATTGAACAACCCCGCATTCAAACCGTCTCTCATCGACAACACATATCAACAATGGGATAGACTGGGGATTAGGAAAGTAGGGGATATGTATGAATTGGGCAAACTGTTATCATTTCAACAATTAAAATTAAAATTTAAATTGAAGGATAATCAATATTTTAAATATATACAGGTATGTGACTTTATGAAGAAATATACACATAGATTTCAAACTATATTTTTAGACCCTTTAGAAGCAATGAATATTAAGGCTGATTCACAAAAATTAATATCATACTTTTATAATAATATATTATATAGAGAATCACCCTCAACAGAAGCACTAAGGGAAGATTGGGAACATGAGCTAATGATAAAGATCTCGAAGGATAGATGGGAAAAGTATTTGATGAATACACATAACTGTTCTATTAATACAAGACATAATTTAATTCAATTCAAATTATTACATAGACTATATTATTCAAAAACGAGGTTGAATAAATTTTATCCAAACGTCTCTCCCAGATGCGATAAATGTTTGTTTCAAAACGCTAATTTAACACATTCATTTGTAGGATGAACAAAGTTGAATAAATTTTGGAGTGATATATTTGATATATTTACAAAGCTCTTCAAGTCAAGAATAGAACCCAAAATGGAATGGATTATATTTGGAATAATAGGAGAAGATACCAATTTAAATAAAGACCAAAATGTTTTTTTAAATTATGGGTTAATAATTGGAAAGAAATTGATACTTAAATTTTGGAAAAATACAACCATACCAACTGTTAAAATGTGGATTAGGAATATGATGGACATAGCACGCCTTGAAGAAATGAGACTCCGACTAATAGATAAATATGACCAATTCTTAAGGAGTTGGTCTCCTTTCATCGACTTTTTGGAATCATGTGATGCAGCGGTACCATAAGGATTGCTGATTTCAGTTCATGACGTGGATAGATCTACATCTCCGAATATAGATTTGAAAAATTCTCTTTTAAGGGGCCTTTTCTTCTATTTCTACTTTCGACCTTTTCTTTTTTATTTTATTTTTTTATTTTTATTTTTTATATCCACACTTCACATTTTTCTACTCGCTACCATCTATTTTTCCACTCTTTCACCTTTCTATTGTTTTCTTTTTCTTGTCTTGCTTACTCATAACATAAAACTAGAGGTTGTACATAGAATGGATTACGGTATGACATAGTTGGCACCTAAAATTAGGTGCCACTGTATTGTTTTGTATTGTATTAACTTCTAATAAAATAAAAAATTTTTTTTTAAAAAGCCTTTGATGTGTGCTAACCAGTCAGATGAAAGACAATACATGATCATAACTGAGACTACCACAGTGTAAAAATACTTGATGAAGGGAATAACTTGAATAATGTTTAGTGCAAGGTAAAGCCAGTAAAGTCCTATCAAGGATAGTCCAAAGCTTTCCAATGAGGTACATAGTAGTTCAGGACTGAACTCCAGTTGTTGGTAGGATAGTTCAGTTGCCTGATAACAGCTGGGAAGAAACTGTCCCTGAATCTGGAAGTGTTCATTTTCACACTTCTATAACTTTTACCCAATGGGAGAGAGTGGAAGAGGGAACGGCCAGGGTGCAACTTGTCCTTTGATTATGCTGGTGGCCTTGCCGAGGCAGCGTGAGATATAAATGTAGTCAATGGAAGGGAGGTAGGTTTGTGTGATGGTCTGGGCTGTGTCCACCATTCTCTGCAATTTCTTGCGGTCTTGGATGGAGCTGTTCCCAAAGCATGCTGTGATGCATCCCGATAAAATGCTTTCTACAGTGCATCTGCGGAAGTTGGTGAGAGTTGTTGGGGACATGCAGAAATTCTGAAGCCATCTGAGAAAGTGGAGGCGTTGGTGTGCTTTCTTGACCGTTGCTTCAATACGGGTGGTCCATGAGAAATTGTTCAGTCTGAAGAAGGGTTATCAAAAATAAATCATCAGTCTGAAGAAGGGTCTCGACCCAAAACATCACCTATTCCTTTGCTCCATAGATGCTGCCTCACCCACTGAGTTTCTGCAGCATTTTTGTCTACCTTCGATTTTTCCAGCATCTGCAGTTCTTTCTTAAACATGATAAATTGTTGGTGACATTTACTTCTAGGGATTAGAAGCTTTCAACTATCTCTACACTGAATTGGTGTTGAGGATTATCGTAGAGGATGATTTGTCCCCACTCCTCACTGATTTGGGTCTGTTGGTCAGGAAGTCGAGGATCCAGTTACAGGAGTGCCAACTCCAAGTCCCTCGAGCTTGGTGATGAACTTAGAAGGGATAATAGTGTTAAAGGCAGAGCTGTAGTCTATGAATAGGGTATGTGTAAAGAGCTTTGGTTCTGGCACACCATGGAGTTTGTAAAACTGAAATGGACAGGTAACTGTTAGGTAAGACTATAGGTATACAGAACAGAAGCAACTAAAGGGACCTGATTGTAGATGTAAACATGCCACAGGCTGCGTCAGTTCAATTCTCTTCTTGTAGAAATAAGGAACTGGTTTTTTACAACTGTATGCTGGTCTGCAAAAAAAGACACAACGTGCTGGAGTAACTCAGCATGTTAGGCAGCATCTCTGGGGAACATGGAAAGGTGACATTTTCGATCAGGACCCGAAAACATCACCTATCCATGTTTTCCAGAGATGCTGCCTGATCAGCTGAGTTATTTGTATTTTGTATCCTTTCTTTCTTTTTTATTTTTTTATTAATCAGAAGCAAATGTACAAGAGTAGAATAAACGGCATATAAAATTATACAGTTATTGTACAGCTTCAATTTTGACTTTTTAGCTTTGAATTAGAAGAAAAGAACAGAAAAAGAACAAGAAAGGGAAAAAGTGAGATGTGCAAAGATAGGACCAGTAGACTACCAAGGTAGTGTCGCCAAAGAGTGGGTAAAAGAAAGAGAGAAGAGAGAAATAGAAAAAAAAGACCAAAAAGAAAAAGAGAGAGAAAAGTGGTGATATACCTGCCTCTCATCCCTCTACACCCACCTCACCCAACCCCAATTGGATTTAAATCCAAAGTTGTGTTGCAACATACTATCCTTGTAAGAAATCTGTAAAGGGTGTCCATGTCTTGGAAAAATTATCTGTTTTTTCTGCCAAGACAAGTCTAATATTTTCAAGATGTAGTGTCTCGGACATGTTTGTAATCCACATCTTAAGAGTAGGGACTGTTGTGTGTTTCCAAAATTTAAGTATTAGTTTTTTCGCCGTTATCAGGCCATAATTAAGGAAACGTCTTTGAAATAGTGATAGCTCAGAACAGGCTTCTGAAGTACCTAGAGTGATCAGTTCCGTGTTGGGCTCTAATTTTATTTTTAGTGTTTTAGAATCAAAAATCAAAAATTCCTCTCCAGAAATTATGTAACTTTATACGAGGCAAAGGAATTGCTTCCTGAAGGAGACATTTATCACAAATAGGAGAAACATTTGGGAAGATCTTATTCAGTTTAGACTTTGAATAATAGAGTCTGTACAGTATTTTAAATTGTATTAGCGAATGCCTAGCGTTAAGAGAACAGTTGTGTATGTATAGAAGACTTTCCTCCCATCTGTCTTTTAAAATTATTAGGTCAAGTTCATCTTCCCAAGCTCTTCTGTATTTTGTATCCTTTCAATGGTCTTCTCAGATTTCCGATGCTTCTATTTTAAAGAGTGTGGTGCATTTAAAGTTTGAGATGGCGTACTAGGACTTCTGAGGATTTCTTATGTAGCTTTCTTATTCCACCCAAAGTTTTCCTAGAATCATTCCTGATTCAGAGAGGCTAGGTCCCTATTCAAATGCATTGCCCGCCAATTTTCAAGTTCAAAATGTTGTATGCAACCTCTCCCATCAGAGAGCACTGAGAGAATAGAACCACAGCTTCTCTGCGTTGTGAAGGAGAGGCAAAGCGTGTGGCAGAAGCTTAGCCACAACTTTAATTACAAACCTCTCAAGGCAGTTGTAGTGCCAGGCTGAAAATCTCACATAAACAACAGGGAGTGACGTGATAAAATTAAAAAAACAAACATTTTGCTCCGGTTTCCTAGGTGAGGCCACTGCTTCTGCAGTTAATAGAGTGCGTTGGTGCACAACCAGTGATATTCAACAAAGCAAGTGCAACAACTGGACATCTGTCGAGTGTGTCCAAGCTGTCTCCATGGACGACTGCGTTCGGAAGATTAAGGTACACATCAGGTGCATGTTGAGTAATAAAAAACAAAATGGGGACTTGTCGTGTTGCCAAGCCTATCCTTGATTTTCCTGGATCCCTCTAGATCACTAAAGGGAGGCAGGAGGAAGTGATGGAGGTTGGGGGTGTGGGGGTGGTCTTGCAGTAGGCGGGAGGGAAATATATTCAACTGTTTCAAATATTTGTAAAGAAACATGCGGACCCCAAAGGACATGCATTGCCCCAAAGGTGCTGCACTGAAACCAAAGGTAACGCTCGTCTCCTTACACAGAAGATGCCCTGTTATTTGCAGTAAATATGGTTGTTCACTCAGTATTAATGAATGAGACTATGCCATTGGAATGGATGGGAAGATGTATGGAGATATTAGAATAAGGAAGCATATTTGAAAGCCATGGGGTATGCATACGATATGCGGTGTATTTTTTTAAAGTGAGGGGGGAATTTGGAACATGTTTACATATTTAGGATGTAATCAGTATATTTAGGGTTGATGGAACATGTTGTGGGGTTATTTTTGAAATCCGTAAGAATATATGTACAAAGTGAACAGGATATTTGAAATTTAGTATTTTATAAAGACAGGTAGCTCGATTTGTTACTAACACCTATGAGAGAGAAGCGAGTGTCACCAAACTTCTGAATTCTCTGGGGTGGAAGGAACCCTCTCCAAGACAGACGTGAAGCTCACCGTTTGACCTGTTTTTACAAAATGTTAAATGGTCAGCTCGACATAGACTACAAGACCTACACCAAACCCAAACCAATTAGGAGCAGACGAGGGCATTCGATCCAATTTGTGATCCCAGCTACAAAGACAGATGTGTACAGCAATTCGTTCTTCCCCCGCACAATTAATGCATGGAATAATCTCCACCCAACTATAGTTACCCAACCAGATGCAACTAAATTTAAAGTAGCCCTTTCTTCCCAATAACCCTTTCTGGCTAAAGCCCTCCCTTCACCACCTCCAGTTTAAATTCAATTTGGAATATTTTGGAGGACCAAGAAACCAAGAACCAAGTGGCTCCTCATCACCTATAAAATGCCGCTTTGTGACAGGCAATAAAAACTGGCTTTTCCAGTGACAAATAGTACCTAAAGAATGAGTAGAAAAACTGAGGGGTAGAATCAAATATATAAACATATAACATATAAACATATGAACATATAAACATTAAACACATAGGTATAATAATGGACCCACACGGGACAATGACCTGGACCATTACGATCCTCAGTGCTATTTAGCAAACGGGCCGAGGTTTAGATAACAAGTAGCTTTCAGGAGTCTGATTTGCTGACAGAGTGTCTTGCTTTGCAGTTGGAAGAAGCTGATGCTGTTGTTCTTCACAGTTCAGTACTGATTGCTGCAGGAAGGTGTGGCCTTGTGCCAGTTATGACTGAATATTATGACAAAGGTAGGTGCCTATGCATGTTATTTATTAAATGCCCTGCTTCTGTGCCACCTTCTCCAAATCTCATCCTGATTTTTGAACAGATCACCATGGACTCCCAAATGAAAGTCCCATCTCTTTCTTCAGCTCGGAAGAGTTGTGGAGGTTATCCACATTTTCCCATGGACTTCCATCATTTGTCCTGCTTCTATAACACCATGGTGCAATGGTATTGAGGTTTTACTCAAAGAGAGTGTCATTGTCATTGTACAGCGACAATACACCTGGAGTATTGCGTACAGTTTTGGTCTCCAAATCTGAGGAAGGACATTATTGCCATAGAGGGAGTGCAGAGAAGGTTCACCAGACTGATTCCTGGGATGTCAGGACTGTCTTATGAAGAAAGACTGGATAGACTTGGTTTATACTCTCTAGAATTTAGGAGATTGAGAGGGGATCTTATACAAACTTACAAAATTCTTAAGGGGTTGGACAGGCAAGATGCAGGAAGATTGTTCCCGATGTTGGGGAAGTCCAGGACAAGGGGTCACAGCTTAAGGATAAGAGGGAAATCCTTTAAAACCGAGATGAGAAGAACTTTTTTCACACAGAGAGTGGTGAATCTCTGGAACTCTCTGCCACAGAGGGTAGTTGAGGCCAGTTCATTGGCTATATTTAAGAGGGAGTTAGATGTGGCCCTTGTGGCTAAGGGGATCAGAGGGTATGGAGAGAAGGCAGGTACGGGATACTGAGTTGGATGATCAGTGTTCATTTAACCCTCTGTATCCTTTTATATTTATACCCACAGAAAATCTTGCACCTTGCCATGATCCAGCACAGCTGACAGAACCATGTGAGTTTCACTTTCTTATGGCTAAATGTTCAGAAGACTTATAAAGAACTACATAGATTTTATGCAAACCATTCAACTGAGCTGCATCTGCCATGGGACTAGAATGTGTTTCTACACTGCGACTGGGATGTGTTTCCACATTGGGACTAGCTCTGTTTCCACACCAGGTCCGGATAAATAGCTCCTGATAACCAACATTCCCCAGCCAAATCCCAATTAATAAATGTGAATCAAGTAAATACAGGCTATAAAGTCATAGAGAATAGTAAGATTAAACGAGAACTTACCAGTTTGAAGTTTGATCTTTAGTTTATGAGGAGGAACGTTGAGGGAATACGTGAAGAACCCCGCCAGGACGCATGCGTGTCATTCTTCAAAGCAGCGGTGTGGAATCACAGATAACTATAATGACTAAACATAGTAAGATTAGACAACAGATACCAGTTCAGACTATGATCAAGGGTGGGAGCGGAGGGCACGTATTCCCTCAACGTTCCTCCTCATAAAATAAAGATCAAACTTCAAACTGGTAAGTTCTCGTTTAATCTTACTATTTTACTTCGGAGTCACGTGAGTGACTACGTGAAGATTTTAAAGCTCTGTGATTTCATGCCGTGGAACGAGTCCATGCATCACATCTGCCTTGATTTTTGGGGAGAATAAAGTTAACATTATTAGACATCAATACGATATTGAAACTCAATAGTAAAAATATTAACACCAATTATTGCCCCTATTCCTGGGGTAAATTATATACAGAACTTAAAGTTGTTTCTGCAAGTGTTCCAGATTCAATGACTGGTTTGTTATAAAGTCGTTGGAAAGTTTCCTCCGTTGACCATCCTGCTGTCTTGAGGATTAGTCCATTGGTACTTCCAACTTCATAGCTGCCAATGTAGCTGCAGCCCTGGTGGAGTGAGATTTGAAATGCTAGTGTCCACTCCAGCCTATTTAGGACTTGTTTTAGCCATCTAGAGATTGTCTGGACTGTCACTGTTTGAGTGGCTGTTAGTAGTTGATTAAAGTGACATTTCTTCCCTCTGATGATCTTAGTATACTTCAGGTATGATAGTAAGTGTGTTATAATACAGAGATGACCATCTGTAGGGTAGGCCCTGAATTCGGGTTTAGGCCTGCTGACCCCTGTCTGTTCCTTATGACTATTACATTGATGTGAAAATTAAATTCCAGATGAATTAATCATGTTGTCCAACCTTATTTTCTGTAGTGACTGGACCCTTTGTGCCGTGACCAGGACCATCAGCATGACTGTTTTATAGTCAGTTTCCGTAAGGACAGAGCTGTAGCTGGAGACTAGTTTCTTAACATGGTCCGTACAATGCTCACATCCCATATTTGGGAGTACCTGGTTCTTGAGGATTAATTTTAAAATGCCCCTCATGAGTTTTGTTACCAGGGTGTGTCCCAACAGAATGCGGTTCTGTACCTTCAACAGGTATGTTGACAGAGCACTTCTGGTGCAGTAGATGGCACTATGACTGAGCCTCTCATCGTAATGGAGGCTGCCAGGAATTCCAGAACAGACGGGATGTTCATAGATCTGTGGGTGATGAGTATAGTTGTGGCAGTACTTCCCGTACCTAGATGATACCAAGTACTGATGTTTGGGTGGACTGTCTGTGACCCGCTAAAATAATTTCGCATACGGTCCTTCAGTCCCAGGTGTAGAAGAGGAGCTTTCAACTCTAAAATAAATTGGTTAATATATAATAGTGACATGGGTAACTCCCCTAGTGCGGGAATAACCAGTAAGTTAGGTCTATGATGGATGATGATGTATGGTTCTGACCCATGTTGATATCACCCGGACCCATGATTGCGTAGGGCAATCAGGTATTATCAAAATTTGAGACGTGGAGTCTATTGTTGTCACCTAAATACCCGACTGATGAGGCAAAGGGAGGGATGCATAAATGATCCCCCAGTCAGCGAAGATACGTCTGAACCACTGCCCCAGGTTCTGGCTCCCAAGAACATAATTCGATAACTGGTAAGAGCATGGATGTGAATAGGTCGTTATCTGGTGTTCCATACCGTGCTGTTCCAGCAATACATATTTTATCCAACATCCATACAGTGTTTTTAGACTAGCGTGACATGATGTCTGCCACTAAATTCAGTTTCACTGGTAGTTGGTAGCTGGTATCCAAATCTCTATCTCCATACGCTATTAATCCAGGTTAATAGAGACAGTAACTCTAAGACTTTTGCCTCCATCACAGTGAGGAGGTGTCTGGTGAACTCACTGTGGTGGATGCCAATTTGTGTTTATTGTGTGTTGTTATTATTACATGTATGGCTGCAGGCAACAACATTTCGTTCAGACCGAAAGGTCTGAATGACAATAAAGGATTCAATTTAATTTAATTCAATTCACAAATAGTGTTGGCCAGCTAGTCACATGGTGTCGATATGTTTCTACCCATATGGTTGACATTGCTACCTCGGTGGTGTTGTCAATTTGTAGTCTAACATACTGGTGATATAACCCAAACAATATGACTTAAAGCCATGGCTTGCACTCACTTCCCCAGGTATATATGCCCAACATTAGTAGTGATGCCTCCTGTGCATTCCTTCTCCCGCACAGCTGGAGATGGTATTAGTAGCGTCCCAATCCAAGGCCCATCAGTATGTGGTTCCATAGACGGGTAACTGTTAATGTTTGGTTAGGAACAAGCCTAATGTATGTTCCACCATTTTTGTACCATAGTGGCCTCTGTTGGTTGCTTCATTAGTCTGTCAGAATGACCCCCCCCCATAAATTATTGAGTGACGAGTGTTTGCGCTCAGTAATTTGATTATGTGAAGGTCACGATATCATGTGGCTGGCACACAGCCCCTAATGCCAATATTCTACTACCAGTCTGGTGGATGGTTTTGTTCCCTGCAAGCATCCATTAAGGCTGTACCCTTCCTTACGGCAAAGTCACTGCCATGTGAACCAACCTCCTTCCTTCCTTAATTTAGTAAAGAAACCAGACTTCCTTAGTTACCAGTGGGTTTCTGTTTCCTTCTGGATCCCCAAGGCCATGTGTTGTGGGTGTATACATCTTCCAGCATAGGGCGATACCTTTGAGGACGATGTTTGGACGTCTAGGTGAGCTCCAGTTTGGCTTCATCGTCCAACTCCTTGACCTTCTAGATGGGTCACCTCCAAATAAAGGGTTTTGCTTGGAGGTTTGGGGTTAACGCAGGCCCGCGTCAATCCCGGTTGGATGTTCCAGAATGGTTAGTACATTCAGGGATTTACAATCCTTGGTGGCCAGTGACAGCTATGGCTAATGTTTGCCCCACCAGTTTATAGCAAGCCATGTAGTCTATGCTAGCTTCTAATCTGGTTAATAGATCTTTCCCAGTTAGCTTTAACTTATCCCTGTTGATTTCCCCTGAAACATAAAACAGACATTCCCTTGTGACTGCCAGATGAGGATGGAATATGCCATCAAGTTTGGCCTGCTAGATCCTTAATCACAACATATGATTCCTGTATTTCTATCAGGAAAGGACCAATAATACACTCTATGACTTGGTGACTAAGAATGGCATCACCTCATAGTTACAGCAATATATCTATTACCTGTCCAGGACTAGACCCCAGCATTCTTCTGACAGAAGAGTCTACTGGGGAGGGAGAAAGCATGATATAGCCCTATAGAAGGTGCTGCTTCCATCTCCTGAATCTGTCCTTCCCTCAAGCACTTCCCTGTAGTAATAGAAGTGAGCTACAGCCCTGTAAAAAGGTGCTGCCACGGGACTTACCCACTAGAGGCTTTCTTCTTAGAAACATAGAAACATAGAAATTAGGTGCAGGAGTAGGCCATTCGGCCCTTCGAGCCTGCACCGCCATTCAATATGATCATGGCTGATCATCCAACTCAGTATCCCGTACCTGCCTTCTCTCCATACCCTCTGATCCCCTTAGCCACAAGGGCCACATCTAACTCCCTCTTAAATATAGCCAATGAACTGGCCTCGACTACCCTCTGTGGCAGGGAGTTCCAGAGATTCACCACTCTCTGTGTGAAAAAAGTTCTTCTCATCTCGGTTTTAAAGGATTTCCCCCTTATCCTTAAGCTGTGACCCCTTGTCCTGGACTTCCCCAACACCGGGAGCAATCTTCCTGCATCTAGCCTGTCCAACCCCTTAAGAATTTTGTAAGTTTCTATAAGATCCCCTCTCAATCTCCTAAATTCTAGAGAGTATAAACCAAGTCTATCCAGTCTTTCTTCATAAGACAGTCCTGACATCCCAGGAATCAGTCTGGTGAACCTTCTCTGCACTCCCTAAATGGCAATAATGTCTTTCCTCAGATTTGGAGACCAAAACTGTACGCAATACTCCAGGTGTGGTCTCACCAAGACCCTGTACAACTGCAGTAGAACCTCCCTGCTCCTATACTCAAATCCTTTTGCTATGAAAGCTAACATACCATTCGCTTTCTTCACTGCCTGCTGCACCTGCATGCCCACTTTCAATGACTGGTGTACCATGACACCCAGGTCTCGCTGCATCTCCCCTTTTCCTAGTCGGCCACCATTTAGATAATAGTCTGCTTTCCTGTTTTTGCCACCAAAATGGATAACCTCACATTTATCCACATTATACTGCATCTGCCAAACATTTGCCCACTCACCCAGCCTATCCAAGTCACCTTGCAGTCTCCTAGCATCCTCCTCACAGCTAACACTGCCCCCCAGCTTAGTGTCATCCGCAAACTTGGAGATATTGCCTTCAATTCCCTCATCCAGATCATTAATATATATTGTAAATTGCTGGGGTCCCAGCACTGAGCCTTGCGGTACCCCACTAGTCACTGCCTGCCATTGTGAAAAAGACCCGTTTACTCCTACTCTTTGCTTCCTGTTTGCCAGCCAGTTCTCTATCCACATCAATACTGAACCCCCAATGCCGTGTGCTTTAAGTTTGTAAACTAATCTCTTATGTGGGACCTTGTCGAAAGCCTTCTGGAAGTCCAGATACACCACATCCACTGGTTCTCCCCTATCCACGCTACTAGTTACATCCTCGAAAAATTCTATAAGATTCATCAGACATGATTTACCTTTTGTAAATCCATGCTGACATTGTCCAATGATTTCACCACTGTCCAAATGTGCTGCTATCCCATCTTTAATAACTGACTCTAGCAGTTTCCCCACTACCGATGTTAGACTAACTGGTCTGTAATTCCCCGTTTTCTCTCTCCCTCCCTTCTTAAAAAGTGGGGTTACGTTTGCTACCCGCCAATCCTCAGGAATTACTCCAGAATCTAAAGAGTTTTGAAAGATTATTGCTAATGCATCCACTATTTCTGGAGCTACTTCCTTAAGTACTCTGGGATGCAGCCTATCTGGCCCTGGGGATTTATCGGCCTTTAATCCATTTAATTTACCCAACACCACTTCCCGGCTAACCTGGATTTCACTCAATTCCTCCAACTCCTTTGACCCGCGGTCCCCTGCTATTTCCGGCAGATTATTTATGTCTTCCTTAGTGAAGACGGAACCAAAGTAGTTATTCAATTGGTCCGCCATATCCTTGTTCCCCATGATCAACTCACCTGTTTCTGACTGCAAGGGACCTACATTTGTTTTAACTAATCTCTTTCTTTTCACATATCCATAAAAACTTTTGCATTCAGTTTTTATGTTCCCTGCCAGTTTTCTTTCATAATCTATTTTTCCTTTCCTAATTAAGCCCTTTGTCCTCCTCTGCTGGTCTCTGAATTTCTCCCAGTCCTCCGGTATGCTGCTTTTTCTGGCTAATTTGTACGCATCATCCTTCGCTTTGATACTATCCCTGATTTCCCTTGTTATCCACGGATGCACTACCTTCCCTGATTTATTCTTTTGCCAAACTGGGATGAACAATTTTTGTAGTTCATCCATGCAGTCTTTAAATGTCTTCCATTGCATATCCACCGTCAACCCTTTTAGAATTAATTGCCAGTCAATCTTGGACAATTCACGTCTCATACCCTCAAAGTTACCTTTCTTTAAGTTCAGAACCATTGTTTCTGAATTAACAATGTCACTCTCCATCCTAATGAAGAACTCAACCATATTATGGTCACTCTTGCCCAAGGGGGCACGTACAACAAGACTGCTAACTAACCCTTCCTCATTACTCAATACCCAGTCTAAAATAGCCTGCTCTCTCGTTGGTTCCTCTACATGTTGATTCAGATAACTATCCCGCATACATTCCAAAAAATCCTCTTCCTCAGCACCCCTGCCAATTTGATTCACCCAATCTATATGTAGATTGAAGTCACCCATTATAACGGTTTTGCCTTTGTCGCACGCATTTCTAATTTCCTGTTTGATACCATCTCCAACTTCACTACTACTGTTAGGTGGCCTGTACACAACACCCACCAGCGTTTTCTGCCCCTTAGTGTTTCGCAGCTCTACCCATACCGATTCCACATCCTGCAAACTAATGTCCTTCCTTTCCATTGCGTTAATCTCCTCTCTAATCAGCAACGCTACCCCACCTCCTTTTCCTTTCTCTCTATCCCTCCTGAATATTGAATATCCCTGGATGTTCAGCTCCCAGCCTTGGTCACCCTGGAGCCATGTCTCCGTGATCCCAACTATATCATAGTTATTAATAGCTATCTGCACATTCAACTCATCCACCTTATTACGCATGCTCCTTGCATTGAGACACAAAGCCTTCAGGCTTGTTTTTACAACACTCTTACCCCTTATACAATTTTGTTGAAAAGTGGCCCTTTTTGATTTTTGCCCTGGATTTTCCGGCCTGCCACTTTTACTTTTCACCTTGCTACCTATTGCTTCTACCCTCATTTTACACCCCTCTGTCTCTACGCTCACACATTTAAGAAACCCTTTCCCTTTAACTCCATCCTCCACTAGCCCATTCGACACCCCACCCCCCTTATTCAGTTTAAAACCACCCGTGTAGCAGTGGCAAACCTGCCTGCCAGAATGCTGGTCCCACACCTGTTAAGATGCAATCCGTCCCTTTTGTACAGTTCCCCCTTACCCCAAAACAGATCCCAGTGATCTAAGAATCTAAATCCCTGCCCCGTGCACCAGTTCCTCAGCCACACGTTCAGGTCCCGTATCTCCCTGTTCCTGCTCTCGCCAGCACGAGGAACTGGAAGCAAACCGGAGATAACAACCCTGGAGGTCCTGCTTTTCAGCATTTTTCCGAGCTCTCTAAAGTCACGCTGCAGAATATTCATCCCCATCTTTCCGACATCGTTTGTGCCGACATGCACTACCACTTCCGGATGTTCACCTTCGCCCTTGAGGATTTTCTGCACTCTGTCCGTGACATCCTGGATCCTGGCACCAGGAAGGCAGCACACCATCCTCGCATCCCGTCTGTTGCCGCAGAAACCCCTGTCCGTACCTCTCACAATGGAGTCTCCCACTACAATGGCATTGCCTGCCTTAGGCCTTTTTGGTTTTGGCTCAACAGCCCTATTCGCATCACAAGCCAGTCCACCGCCCAGTGTAAACACCTCTTCTGTCCCGACAGCTTCTAAGTGGGTGAACCTGTTCACAAGAGGTACAACACCCGGGGACGTTGGCATTCCATGCTTCCCTCCCGTTCTCACTGTCTCCCACCTTCTCTCTTCCTGTACCTTAGGTGTAACAATCGTACTGTAGGACTTGTCGAGGAACGACTCAGTTTCTCGGACGAACCGGAGGTCATCCAATTGCTTCTCCAGTTCCCCAACACGGCCCTTTAGGAGCTCTACCTGGATGCACTTCTCGCATTTGTAGCAGCCAGAGGCACTAGCGGTGTCCTTGACCTCCCACATACTGCAAGCATCGCACTGAATCAGCTTGCCTGACATTTCCTTCTTTCATCTCCTCTCCGAAGACTCTCGAGCCAAAGGCTCACACTTTTCTCACAGGGCACTTCCCTCACAAGGCCGCTCACTCTCTGCTGCTCGCTAAGAGCAGTCTTGCTTAAATTGACTGATAAATTGCCTGATTTACCAATTTACAAACCAAATTCCTCAGTTTTCAACTGTTTTCCCAGCACTGAAACTGTTTTCACTTCTCTCCTCCCACTTGGGCTAGAGCCAATCAGTCGTATCTCTTGCTAAACTCCTGCTGCTGTTGTTGCTCCCAAACATACAGCAGTTCTGAGTCCCAAACTTACAGCAGTTCTGAGTTCTTGGACCTGCATCCCTCCAACGCGGTATGTTCTCCCAGGTGTAGGTCCTGCAGTGCCAATGCGGTGCAGTGTTCACGGCCACTGTGCCGTCGGTACTTCCCTGCGGCGCTGCAACTGCAATTCCAGCGCGGTGCAGTGCTCACGGGCACTGTGCCACCCGCACACCGTTGGCCTGAGCGTCCCTCAGGGAGTTCCAACATGTTTCCTTTCACCCCAGGCTCACTGGATGTGAGTAGTTCTGTGGCCCGTTCAGGGTCTGCCCAGAACTGACCCTCCGTGTTCTCCTCTGATGAGGAAGAGACACTGTGCAGCCCCCGAGGGGTACTGCTGTGGGGCTTACTAGTTGCCCACTGTGGCAGCCTCCATCTCCCGGAGTCTGCCACGGAGGATCTCCTTGAACAACCGCCGACCCCGGTGCTCACGGGCACTGGTCGCTCGTGGTAGTCCTGCAGCCGGTCAAACCTGCTCCAATGCCCGTTAACTCCAACCGCTGGGACCGACCCCGGTGCTCACGGCACTGGTCCCTCGCGGTAGTCCTGCAGCCGGTCAAACCGACTCCAATGCCCTCAGCACTGGCCGCTCCCGGCTGCTCGTAGGGACCCCTCGGACCAACCCTGGTACTCACAGCACTGGTCCCTCGCGGTTGTTCCCTGTCCTCCAGCCGCTTCAATCGGCCCCGGTGTTCACAGCACTGGCCGCTAGCGACTGCTCCAAGCCAGACTCGCCTGAGTCTGACATACGGGATGTCTTTTGCTTCGCTTCCCGCCCGGCCGAGAAGTGAATTTTGCCGGTGCGGGAGCGAATTCGGGCACAGCTGTTTCCTCTCCGGAAGTTCCGCGTGCCGTCGGCTGCTGCTGTTGCTGCTGGCTGCCCGCTACTCCGCAGTTCTCCCCCTCCAGCTTTCCCGCAGCTTCTTCTGGTCACTCTGCATTTTCCTACCTGCAAGGTAAGTGGGAAAAATTGCAGAGTCCCTTACCTGCTGTGTCAGCTTTTTCGATTTTGCCGCTAAAGGGAGACGTTCTCTCCCGTGCTGACTCGCGCAATACGTTTGACGATAATGGCACGCATGCGTCCTGGCGGAGTTCTTCACGTAGTCACTCACGTGACTCCGAAGTAAAATCATAGTGTGGAAACAGGTCCTTCAGTCCAACCCACCCACACTGGCCAACAATGTCCCAGCTACCCTAGTCCCACTTGCCTGTGCTTGGTCCATATCCCTCCAAACCTGTCCTATCCATGTACCTGTCCATCTGTTTCTTAAACGATGAGATAGTCTCAGCCTCAACTACCTCCTCTGGTAGCTTGTTCCAAACACCCACCACTCTTAGTGTGAAAAAGTTACCCCTTGGAATCCTATTAAATCTTTTCCCCTTCAACTTGAACCCATGTCCTTTGGTCCTCGATTCCCATACTCTGGGCAAAAGACTCTGTGCATCTACCCGATCTATTCCTCTCATGATTTTATATATCTCTATAAGATCTCGCCTCATCCTCCTGCACTCCATGGAATAGAGACCCAGCCTACTCAACCTCTCCCTGTGGTGCACACCCTCTCGTCCTGGCAACATCCTCGTAAATCTTTTCTGAACCCTTTTAAGCTTGACAATATCTTTGCTATAACATGGTGCCCAGAACTGAACACATTATTCTAAATACGGTCTCACCAACATCTTATACACCTGCAACATGACCTCTCAACTTCTCTACTCACTAATCTGACTGTTGAAGGCCAAAATGACAAAAGTCTACCTGCGACTTGACCTTCAAGGAACCATGCACCTGCACTCTTAGATCCCACTGCTCTACAACATTACCCATTTAATTTGTCACATGGAATTATATTGTCACATGAAATAAGCCATGCACTGTGCTCTGTTTGTACACAAAAATGTGTCAGTATGCATCATTAATAAACACATCTCAAATGTCCGGAAAATGAAATAATAATGATCAGCGATCACGGTGGCGCAGCGGTAGAGTTGCTGCCTTACAGCGAATGCAGCGCTGGAGACCTGGGTTCGATCCCAACTACGGGTGCTGTCTGTAGGGAGTTTGTACGTTCTCACCATGGGTTTTCTCCGAGATCTGCGGTTTCCTGCCACACTCCAAATATGTACAGGTTTGTAGGTTCATTGGCTTGGTGAATGTAAAAATTGTTTCTAGTTTGTGTAGGATTGTGTAAATGTGTGAGGATCGCTGGTCGGCGCGGACCCAGTGGGCTGAAAGGGCCTGTTTTCGTGCTGTATCTCGAAACTAAACACAACATTTTGAGGACCGCCGGTACGCCTTGTTGATATTTAATGTCACAAAAAAAGCATGGATAATGCAAACACTGTCATCTATATCATGAGGTTTCCCCAACCATGTTATACATTGCCCTGTATGTAACTACAGTACTTCTCTCTTTAATGCATTTGTGTTATAACTCCCTAAACTCCCCTTCTGTTTTACTTAGCAACCTTACCTAACGACATCTATTGGTTTTGGCCCAAAACGTTGCCTATCTCCTTCGCTCCATAGATGCTGCTGCACCCGCTGAGTTTCTCCAGCATTTCTGTGTACCTTCGATTTTCCAGCATCTGCAGTTCCTTCTGAAACAATCTATCAGGCTCAGTTCTGAGATGTTCAATTGTACTCAACCTCAGGTGCTTACTGGAGAGTGTTTAGATTCCTACTACCCCTGGTAAATGTTTCCTAATGCTAACCCATAAAGTGCCTACTTTGACCTCAGCATATCCCCCCCTTATTTTGGCATTGCCCCACCGCAGTTTAGGATTTCTCTCTATCTACCTTATCAAACCATCTTAACTATTGCCAGCACCGTCACTGAATTGTCTGTTAATCTTCCATCCTAAAACAAACACAAACTTGGTTTCCATAACCCCATCCTCATAATTGAACTGTTAATTTCCATCATGTGTTGTGACTTATATGGAGGTTCATCAAGTATTGCATGTGGTTGTATTCTGCTCCAGATGTGTATATAGTAGCTGTTGTGAAGGACCCGTCTTTGACCTGGGATGGCCTGAAAGGCAAGAAATCGTGCCACACAGCTCTGCACCAAACTGGTTGGAATATCCCAATGGGGCTGCTGATTGCACAGGGGAAAATCAAAAACTGCAGCCTTTATAACTGTAAGTGATATTTTTCTGATTGGTGGTGTGAGTAACTGGACAACGTTTGCTTTAAAATAAAGATTGAAATACATTTGGGTTTAGCAGGTGTCAATATTTTTCAAAATTAATATTTTGTGTAGATCTGACCATTGTGGCTGTTGACCAGCAGATGGCAATGTAAACCATGTTGGGAACTACACAAGGAAAACAAAATGCTGGAGGAATTCATCAGGTCAGGCAGTGGAGAGAATGAACAGACACTATCTTCAGACTGGAGAAGAGTCCCGATCTGAAACGTCATCTGCCCATTCCATCCACAGATGTCACCTGACCCACTGAGTTCCTCGAGAACTTTATCTTTAGAGTCATACATTGCAGAAGCAGGCCCGTCGGTCCACATTTGTCCATCGAATATTCAATGACACCAAACCTATGCTCTCCACATTACCCCAGATTCCACCACTCATCTCACACTGTTCTTTTCCTTTTTAATACTGCAACCCAAATCTCATTTTCCCATTTCAATTCCCCATTGCCTTTTTCCCCTTCTCATTGTCTACTCTTCTCCTATTGCTTCTCTCGCTCCATATTAAACTCCACTTTCTACATCCCTTCTCCATTCCCCATCCTTTCTCCCCTTCACTCTCTCTACACTCATGGTTGCTCAATGCATTAGCACTTAATATGGCTATGGTCCTGCAGTCCAGTTAGTACACACACCATGTTTGTTTAGTACACACACTTGTTTCATTTAGTATAGACAGCCAGTGTTTCATGTGTTCTATTCCACTTGGAGCACACAACTTGATCTTTAATCTATTCCTATTTCACTCAGTTCATTTCCTGGGATGTCAGGACTTTCATATGAAGAAAGACTGGATAGATTTGGCTTATACTCGCTAGAATTTAGGAGATTGAGAGGGGATCTTATAAAAACGTACAAAATTCTTATGGGGTTGGACAGGCTAGATGCAGGAAGATTGTTCCCGATGTTGGGGAAGTCCAGGACAAGGGGTCACAGCTTAAGGATAAGGGGGAAATCCTTTAGGACCGAGATGAGAAGAAACCTTTTCACACAGAGAGTGGTGAATCTCTGGAACTCTCTGCCACAGAGGGTAGTTGAGGCCAGTTCATTGGCTATATTTAAGAGGGAGTTAGATGTGGCCCTTGTGGCTAAAGGGATCAGTGGGTATGGAGAGAAGGCAGGTACGGGATACTGAGTTGGATGATCAGCCATGATCATATTGAATGGCGGTGCAGGCTCGAAGGGCCGAATGGCCTACTCCTGCACCTATTTTCTATGTATCTATGTATCTATGTATTTGCCAGTTCAGAGCCATGTGGCGAGCATCAATTGTGTCAAACCTTTGTTGCTGTTCCTCAAAACTGAAAACTATTTCTATTTTCTTTTTGAATGAAGCAACGTATTTCAATGAAAGCTGTACCCCCGGGGGTGATCCAAACTCCAAACTGTGCTCACTGTGCGCTGGTCAAGACAGTTCATCTCAACCTGGAAGAGACAAGTGTGCCTTCGGTGAAAAAGAGAAATACTTTGCTTACAGTGGTGCATTCAGGTAGACAGTTTGCTTCAACTGGTTCACAATGAAAATTATTTTCATCCAATGGACTAGAATAGTACCGAGGGGACTTTATTTTGTATTCAACGTATGCTCTGTAAGAGTTGGCCAATTCTGTATGTGATCAATCTGAATCGACTGACACAATTGTTCACAACACAAAGTTCCCCTTAAATCAGAGAGATACTTATCTTGGACAAATAGCACAATAGTATAATGGAACATTCCTTAAGGCCAAGGCTCTGGGATTAGTGCAGCATAGAGTCATCTTTACTCTATGTTTAATCTTTGTGGTGCCATCACTAGGATGTTTTGTGGGAGAGTGTTGAGGACATTTTCCTCCCTATCTAATAGATGTGTTAGAAGAGTTGTGAGAGTTGAAGAAATGAACAGCAGTGTACTCCCAGGAGCCTTGAATCTATCTTCCATTCATTGCATGGATGATCTACCATTTTCCAGTCCATCAATCAGTTCTATGATCGTCAAATATAACTCCTGATCTCATTCCTAAATGATTGAGCACCCTTGATCCTCTGGGTCAGAAAATTACAGATTGGCAACTCTCTGAAATGAAGACATTTCTCTTATGGAGTTGATCCCCTTGTTCTGAGACAATAATACTGAGATTAAACACATACTGAACCACAAGAAAACTGGCTATTGCACAGAAAGGGAAAGAGGTTCAAGATGCCGCTATAATTCCGGCATGGAAAAGGGGATTTTCTTGGTATGCTACAGTGGCAGTGGAATCGAAATAAGGAGTCAACCAATGGGATTTGGGGGAAGGGAGCTCCATTTAAAATGGAAATGGTACAAATGTTCTAAGAGAAAGAATCAAGAGCTAGGAAAGGCTTTAAACTAGAAATGTAACAAGAATAAATGCAAAATAACTGGGGAGAACATGGGCAGACTAAACCAAGGAATATATAAATGGTCAGGGAATTAACTGGGACAGAAACCGTTTCGAGAACAATGAAGATAAATTCAGGAAATAAAATTGGCAACAATGTTGGCAAACAATAAATAGAACAATGATGAAAAAGAGCACAGGAAAAATACATTCCACTGAGCGAACAAAGCCACCAACACTAACTGTGTATGAATAAAGGCAGCAGGAAATTTTTCATGCAAGAGTAAATATCAAGTGATATAAATTAATGGCTATGTTCTGGAATCAAGATGAATTAAATCCCTAGATTTATTTTAAAAGCAATGAGTTGACAGATATTGTATTTAGTTGATGTTATGGTAAAGATGCAGGGCTAGAAGTTAGCTAACATTAAACATACATCGAGTTAGACAGAGGCAGCTACAGGCTAATTAGCTTAAGGCCTGCGGTAGGAAATACAATGAAATCTCTCCAAGAAGGGGAAAGAAAATGGAAATCCATTATGAAATAATTAGTCAGTGGGGATTTCAAAAGTGAAAGCATTGCTGGACCAGCACTGGTCTAGATTGTGTTGCTGGTAAACAATGGTTCTGTGGGGAATGTTCTGTAGTCAAATGTATCTCGGAAAATAAATATTTAGAATATAATTGTGGTGGAGACGCAATCAATACTGGAATATAATACATAGGTCAATAATATTAAACTTGCATTACTAGATTTTCCTGAGTTTGATTGAGACTTTGCCTTCCTAAAACAGTTCATTATTTTTGGCCAAGGATAAGACCATGGATTTCTTTCTCAATTGGACATGAGTGAATTAAATAATCTAACAGTTTCATGACAGATTACACCTGTTAACAACTCCAATGCATCTCAAACATCCACTGTCCAATTTAAACTTCTTCCTCTTAGAAGCCCAGCAAGATAAGCCAACCACCAAACAAGAACAGAGTCTTATTCAATTATTGCTTGAATTTCTTTCAGATGCCTCACTGAAAAGGGCGATGTGACTTTCATCAAACATGGAACCGTCTTTGAGAACACTGATGGTATGTCTGAGTTTCTGGCCCCTCGCACTGCCCAAACTGTTTAGGGATAGCCTAACTCAGGGTGGGCACTGGTGAGTAGGAGACTAATGGGCCTGTCCCACTTAGGCTATTTTTCAGGTGACTGCCGGAGACTGTCATGTTGCCGGCAGTCGCCTGAAAAACCGGCAACTGGAATGGCGACTGTCAGAGTGGAACACACACACACACACACACACACACACACACACACACACACACACACACACACACACACACACACACACACACACACACACACACACACACACACACACACACACACGCACACCCACACATCGCTTCCTTCACCAGCCCATTATGCAGACGAGGGACAGGGCAAGTGGGGGGAGCGCTGTCTGAGTGAAATTCACACAGTGCAAAGCCAAAGTGATACCACAATGAACAGGAAGGTTGGTGCTATAATTAAGACGGCTAAAACACAGTGTACGGTACGTCCTTTAAAAGAGGGGGGAGAGGGGGGAAAAGGGGGGGAGTAGGAAGAATAAGGAGCGGAGACAAGTTTTAAGAAGCCAGAGATACACGGCTGTGAAGCTCGGTGGACATTTTTACCGATCGGTTATCCTTGATTCTGACAACTACTACTTACATTTTTTTTTCCCCCAATAAGCCAATGAAATTCAACGGTCAGCACCAGCTACAACCTATGAGAACCTCCGAGAACCTTCGACCTCCTGGCAACCCACTAGGACCTCCTGGCGACCCACCTACGACCAGAGAATTCTCGCTACTCTCCATGGCGGCTTCATTCTAGTCGCCGCTAATTTTTCAACATGTTGAAAAATTCGCGGCGACCATAATGAGGCTGCGACTAGCTCCCAGAATCCTCCTCACACTTGAACAACCATCTAACCTACCTTTATTCCATATGCTTTAAAACTCCATAACTTAGAAACTCCACCACCTCCATCACACAACATTGTCATTTATCATAAATGCTCCAAGAAACCATTTTTTTCAAAGGACAACCATAAATTAACATGGTGTGATTTTGAAAATTACAGCAAGTTTGTCCATGAGCATATCATGCACAATGTTTAGGGAATGGCCTTCCACACTGCAATATATCACAGAGCCCTTGTCACATGGCTTATGGATGGTTCTTTGACTGTACATACAAATATTAACCAGAGGGTTAATACATGTTAATGTAAATTGAAAGCCTTTTTCTACCTGAGTCATTACTGCAGTGAAAAACCTTCAAAGATGTATAATTTTTGTTTACATTGTTCCTGATTCCATTTCAAACCCTTGGTAATTGGAGCTGCCTCATCCCTGAAGACCCACAGATTCCCTTCTCCACGAGTCCTCCTTATTCATCCCGTTGGTCAAACAACTCTCTATCTCTTTCGCACAAACTCTCCCCCTTCTCCCTGACCCTCTGACCTGGGCATAGACTGGACAGTAGGTAATGTTGTTCCAGAAGTAGGGAGAATCTGCGGATTAAAGGCCCGTGAGCCTCACGTCAGTGATAGGGAAGCTATTGGGCTGGATTCTTCAGAATAGGATTTACATCTGTTTGGAAGAGTGGATTAATTAGGATCACTCAACATGACTTTGTACTTAATAGGTTGTGTCTTATTAACATGATTGAGTTTTTTGAGGAGATGACAGAGGTGAATAAGGGTAGGCAGATTAACAAAAAAGGCATTTGAAAAAGTCAAATGGTGAAAAGACAATATTCAGGCTAAAGGAATGTTACCAGTGGAGTGCCCCAGGGATCTGGGTTGGGACCTCTGCTGTTTGTGATACATATAAATGACTTTGATCGGGATGCATCAAGGCATCACTTAGGAACAGCTGCATCCAAGACCACAAGAAATTGCAGAGAATTGTGGACACAGCCCAGACCATCACGCAATCCAACCTCCCTTCTATTGAAGGAAAAGTCTCAACCCAGACACTCACTCTTCTCCCCTCTCCCAGCAGGCAAGAGGTACTGAAGTGTGAAAATGCATCTCCAGATTCAGGGACAGTTTCTTCCCATTTGTTATCAGGCAATTGAACCATCCTATCACCAACTAGAGAGTGTCCTGACCTACCATCTACCTCAATGGGTATCCTTGGACTATCTTTAATCGGACTTTACTGGACTTCATCTTACACTGAATGCTATTCCCCTTACCCTATATATGTACACTGTGGACGGCTTGATTGTAATCATGCATTGTCTTTCCACTGACTGGACAGCACACAACAAAAAAGCTTTTCACTGTACCAGAGTACATGTTTATGTCACATGTGCAGCAGTACATGTGATATGTTTAACTAAACTAGACTTGGACATAAAGGTAGGTGGGTTGTTTAGCAAGTTTGCAGATGACACAAAGGTTGATAGGTCCGTGGAATGTGAGGAAGGTATACAAAGTATACAACGGGATAGAGATCAGTGAGAGAATTGGGGGAGAAACGGCAGGTGGAGGTTAAACTGATCACGTGTAAAGCGTTGCACTTTGGGAGGTTGAATATAAGGGGAAAATATTCAATTAATGTTGTGACCCTTAACAGCATTGATTTACAGAGGAATTTAATGAAGGAAGCAACACAAGTAGATAGAGAGGTAAAGAAGGCATTATTCCTATGCTTGCTTTCATTAGTCGAAGCATTGAGTATAAGAGTCAGGAGGTTGTGCAGCTTGAAAAGGACTTTGGAATATCACGTGCAGTTCTGGTCACTTTGGTACAGGAAGGATGTGGAGGCTTTGAAAACACGTGCAATGGAGGTTTACCAGAATGTTGTCTGGATTAGAGGATATTAGGTACAGGGAGAGGTTGGACACTTAGATTGTTTTCTTTGTAACACCGGAGGTTGAAGAGAGATGTGATAAAAGTATATACAATTATGAGAGGCATAGATAGTGTAGATAGTCCAAACGTATTTCCCAGGATGAAAATATAAAGTACTAAAGGACATATTTTTATGGTGAGAGGGTAGTTTAAAGAAGATTTGCGGGGCAAGTCTTGGGTGGTGAGTGCCTGGAACGTGCTGCTGAGGTTGAGGTAGAAATGATAGTGGTATTGAAGAGACCTTTGGATAGGTATATCGATATGCAGGGAATGGACGGATATGGTTTATGTGCAGGCAGATACGATTTGGTCTTGGCATCATGTTCCGCACAAACATGTGGGCCGAAGGGACTGTTCCTGAGCTGTACTGTTCTATGTTCTATATTATAATGGTTCAATGTTTCACTTTCAAGGTAACTTACAGAAGGATTGGGCTATTGGTCTCAGATCCACCGATTATAGGCTTCTGTGTCTAAATGGCAGTCAGGCTGCTGTGACGGATTATAAGGCATGTCACTTGGCACAAGTACCCGCTCGAACTGTTGTATCCCGACCAGATATGAGAGATCAAATCCTGAACTTTTTAAAAGAGGAACAAGTGAGTATTTAATATTTGTTCTCCATGTTAATATCTTGAGTTTGTCTTTGCACATTGTAAATATTTTGTTTGTTTGTAAACAAACAAACATTTGGAGTCGACTCTTTCTCATCTACGGACCTTTGGGATAAACCCATGGTCAGTGGAAAACATAGGCCCATAGGCATGCAGTAGGAGGCTAGGCCTTCATCCCACAGAACGTGCACCAACCAGCAAGCGTGTATTGACAATAACCCTACATTCATCTCACTTTTTATTCGCATCACATTCCTATCAACTTGTCTCAGATTCTACCACTCGTCTACACACTAGAGGCAATTTACAGTGGCCCATTAACTACCAAACCGCTCATATTTGGGATATGGGGGAGAAACCAGATCACTCAGTGGAAACCCACACAATCACGGGGAGAATGTGCAAACTCCACACAGACCTGAGGTCAGGATCAAACCCGAGCAAACCAGAATCACCAGAGCAACGAGGCAGCAGCTCGATCAACTGCGCCACTAATCTTTGCAGTGTTTTGATTAGACACTACAAAGGGAGGTCTGCTTTGTACCTAAATGGCACCATGCTTGACATGGAGCAATCCTCAACCAGTGGAGGATACCCTGACGAAGCTTTGAGGAAAAAACTGCCCCAATCTGCAAACATAATTATACTTCAGAATAGCAACACATTGGTAAACAGAGAGTTACTGGGGAAAGATCAAATGCTGGACATGAATCTGTGAATGTTATACAACATTGTATACAACATGGTATACAACAATGGTATACAACATTGGCCCTCCACACATTCTGGTGGGTAATTTGTGTGCAGCAGTATTTCTTCTGCAGGAATTAACCAAATCATTGCTCAATGCAGAAGAAATATGGTCGTGGTGGAACGGAAGAAGCGAGGTTCTCATTGTACAGTACAGTCAAGTCCCACTCCTGGGGTCTCCTGTTTGCATCCAACAGCCAGTGCCTGGTTGAAGTGCTCACCACGAATTACAGAGAATACTTGGGTGAAGGATATGTCAGAGGAATGGAAGGCCTCTACAGCTGTGTCCCTCCAGGTATGTTAACTGCTTCTAAATCCCAAAAATTGAAAGCCCAAATTAGTTGAGTCCTGAAGGGATATGTTATTCTTTTCACTTTGCTTATGAGAGTATATAATCATGAATGAAAATGAATGAGAAAGATATCACATGATGAACAAATGAAGGTTGTAGTTATGCCACACCAGTAGTGTAGAAACCCATCACACCGCAGATGTTGCCAAGCCAGAGAAGAAGGTCAGATTAAAGGTGATGAGATGGAGGATTTTAACATAGAAGAACGGGGCAGAAAGGTGGATAGCGTAGAAAGTGATGTCCAGAGCAAGGTCTGTTGGCCTCTGAAGTGCAAAATAACTTTCCAAAGAGTGAAACCTAGACATTGCCAACAGTCCACGGGATTTTGATAAACAATGATCTTTCACCGAAAATGGACAATCAGGCTTTCAGAATCCTTCTCTTTATATTTGAGGATTAGAATGTAAGAAGAAAAAACGTGATACCACAATATGCACTGAACAGGGGAGAGTTAACTAGGATGGTGTGAATGATTCTAGACACCACGCCTTGAGGCAGATGCATTAGAAGTGCTCAGTAGACGTATTAGAAAACAACATGTATTTTTAAAAACTTGATTATAAAATGAGATTATCCAACCTAGATATACTGTATGTTGCTTGGTATTTATAAAGTTAAGGAATCATTTGATTGGTTACCAAGGCAATAAAGGGAATCAAAGTATCAATTTTGATAGATTGATGGGAACAGGGGTCAAGAAGAGATTGGTTGGAGGTGATGTGGAAGATTGAAGGGCAGTGTTGGTGATGATACTGTCAGTGGGACAGAGGCTAAGCATTAAGTTTATGTCTTGCAGGAGGTTGGGAAATGTTTCCACACATAATGAGTAGAAGTTTAGAGGTTTACCCTCAACATGATTTGATGCTAGGTCAATGTAGGATCGATAGGATTTTGGCAGGCAAGATTTGATTTTGGAATATGGAGCATGGAGAGACGAAGTGGAATTTTGTGTCAGAGATCAGCCAGGACCTTGGAAATTGGTGGAACTGGCGAAAGAACTAAATGAGATACTCTCTTCCTTTGTTGCTTTGAAGAAACATGTGGAATCACAGCTTGACAAGCTCAGAAGCTGACACAACAACAATAATTGCTGACTGTTTGATATCTCTGTCATTGCAGATGGTGACAGCGCCTTTTGCTTTCACCTGCCTCAAGCCACACAGTGAAACATCGTCAGGTTCCATATTAGACACTTGATTCCTAAGAACGCATGGGTTAATATTCTCCATCCTCACCAGACCAATATCTGCCCAATATTGCCTGAATTGTTTGTATCATCTTAAAATCTATTGATATGTAATAGTTTGGATCTCATTCTGCCTCCCTGCAACAATAAATAAACTTAATGTAATATTAATCTTTTCATTGTATGGGTGTGAAGTTAATTAACTCTCGGGACATATGAGACTTGGCAGTTCAAGGAACAAAGACAGGACTGGCAAGATCATGAGGGCTTGGTTTTAGCTGTCTACTCCATGACAGAAATGGAAGGAGTTGTACACTTTGATAGCCACAGGGAAAAAGGATCTCCTGTGGTGTTCTGTGCTGCACCTTGGTGGGACCAGTCTATTGCTGAAGGTACTCCTCAGGTTGGTCAGTGTGTTATGGAGGGGGTGAGATGTATTGCCCAAGACACTACGCAGTTTGAGGAACATTCTCCATTCCGAGACCACCTCCAATGAACACTCCCAGGCTGGAGCCACCATTCCTGATGAGCTTGGTGATTCTGTTGGCATCTGCGGCCTTCGCCCTGCTACCCCAGCACATGAGAGCGTAGAAGATGGCACTGAATGATAAAACATTTGCAGGATCTTACGTTGAAAGCGCATAAGGGTAATGTGTAACTTATATAATGGATAGAATATGGATTTAGAAGTTTAATAGCAAATGTGAATTAAAGTAAGTGGAGTTTGTGGTGCCAGTTGGAGTTTGTAGCAGGAGTTGTAAACTGACCACTTCATGTGGTATCACTTTGGTGATTGAACTCTTTACCAGATTTCACAATTCACAATGAGCTCATTCATACACTTGACACAGTGTGTGCTTTAGTTAATGGGCTTTGCGATTCGGTCCACTTCAGACTGAGTAATGTTGATTTTCCACATTGGGCAACTTAGTTGTGTTCATGTTTACTGAAGCTGAAATTGTGGTCTGGAGCTGAAGAGCCTACTTGTTTTGGTTTTAATGTGCATCATAATTCAACTTTTCTGATGACACCATATGAATTATTTACCCTAAATATCTTTATACTTACACAAGGGCCTTAGGCTTTTGCTCAACCTTGCATCAGGACAGAGAGAGTGAAGGAGAGGGGGCTGGGCAGTTGGGACAACAAGAGAGGTGGAGGTCTTGTAGCTGGTGACCTGGAGGGGTCAAAGTGGAGGGAGGTTTCAATTCATGATCACAGCCTTTGATTTGAGTAATCAGGGCCAGAGAGTCAGTTGAGAGTCATCAATACCTTGAGTGATGGAGGCTAGGTACCAATTGGGGTCCAGTTAAAGAAATAAATGAAAAGAGAATCTGCTTAAAAAGCTCCCACCAGCACAGCGCAGCAAGTTGACCAGTTAAATGCAGTGAATCTGAGGTTGCCCATTTGAGGTTTGGAAAAAGCATAACAGGAAGCATGTGAATGATATACTACATGGATATCTATTTCAGCAGTGGTCATGATTTTTCCATTGAGCTTCCAGCCACAATTAGATCTAGAAACCAGTATAATTGTGTTCTTCTCCAGGAAAAATCAATCCTCATCTTCACAGCACCGAGAAACAGTCAGTTTCTTAGGACAATCTGCTTTCTGATGTTGGTTGAAGGCCATACCTTTGGCATGGTGTCAGGAAAATAATATGAAGGAATATTTAAGGAATATTTAATATTTACAGTAATACGAGAGGAAGAAAACTGCCTTAGTCTGAAAAACATTGTTCAGTATTCCAGTTCAGTGTCTCTCAGTATTGAACAACCAATGAAGAAAATCTGTCATGGCATCAGAATGGAACTAATCTTATGATATTTTTGACTCAGAGGTCAAAGAACTAATAAATGAACCATAGCTCACACCAAATATTTCTGTTAGCTGATCGCCTGTTCGGCACCTGGCAGTGTGTGTAGTACTTATTTCCTTAAAGATCTTCAGAATGTATACATTCTAGATCAGTCAGTTAAATTTATTTTTCATCATAGAGATAATGCACAAAAAGATGCAAAATGCTGGAGTAGTTTGACAGGTCAGGCAGCATCTGCAGAAAACAGGGAATAGGTGACGTTACGGGTATAGATCCTTCTTCAGACCCGTTCTTTGGGTCTCGACCCGAAACATCACCTATCCGTATTCTCCAGAAATACTACCGTTCCTGCAGAGTTACCCCAGCACTTTCGTGTCCTTTCATATATTAACCAGTATCTGCAGTTCTTTGTTTCAATATACTGAGAGATAATGTTCTTGGTTAGTGTACAAAAGATATTTACTTATCATCAAATCATTACTTGAAATATTTTAGGCTTAAGACTAGTTAGTATTCCCCAAATTCAAATTGTTCTTTCCTATTTACATGCATTCACTAAATCCAACATTTGTAGTGTTCGATTGATTGATTGATCGATTGATTTGATTGATTTGATTGATCGATCGGTACTGAGGAATTAAACCCCATTGTAATCTGGAGAGAACTTTTGCTATTCTTGTCAATTCTTCCATGTGAAAGCGACCTCCACATTTGCAATACTTTCCCAAGCGGATTTCTCAGCGATTATTTTATATTGGTAGCCTTGAGGAGCTTAACCACTTCTATGGCCGCTTCGACAGGGACAATCTAGAGACAGCCATCAAGGCTGTGCTACCTGCCGATCACCAACCCCTCACACTCACCCCCTACGACGTATTCGTGGCACTGAGTAGGACTAATGCACGTAAAGCTGCTGGCCCTGACGGCATCCCCGGGCGCGTGCTCAGGGCCTGTGCTGCGCAGCTGACAGACGTCTGGACTGACATCTTCAACCTGTCACTTGCCCAAGCAGTTGTCCCCACGTGCCTTAAATCCACCTCCATCGTGCCAGTGCCAAAACACTCCACTGCGGCAAGCCTCAACGACTTCCGCCCAGTTGCACTTACCCCCATCATCACCAAGTGCTTCGAGAGGCTGGTCCTGGCACACCTCAAAAGCTGCCTACCCCCCACACTGGATCCCTATCAGTTTGCCTACCGCAAGAACAGGAGTACGGAGGATGCCATCTCAACGGCACTTCACTCCGCCCTCTCCCACCTCGACAACAGAGACACTTACGTAAGAATGCTGTTCATCGATTACAGCTCAGCATTCAACACCATTATACCATCAAAACTGATCACCAAACTCGGTAACCTGGGCATCGACCCCTCCCTCTGCAACTGGATACTGGACTTTCTAACCAACAGACCCCAGTCTGTTAGGTTAGACAAGCACACCTCTTCAACCCTCACCCTGAACACCGGCGTTCCACAGGGCTGTGTGCTGAGCCCCCTCCTCTACTCCCTCTTCACCTATGACTGCACACCTGTACATGGTACTAACACCATCATCAAGTATGCAGATGATACAACGGTGATTGGCCTCATCAGCAACAACGATGAGTCGGCCTACAGGGAGGAGGTCCAGCACTTAGCAGCATGGTGCGCTGACAACAACCTGGCCCTTAACTCCAAGAAGACCAAGGAGCTCATTGTAGACTTCAGGAAGTCCAGGGGCGGCACGCACACCCCCATCCACATTAACGGGACGGAGGTGGAACGTGTTTCTAGCTTCAGGTTCCTGGGAGTCAACATCTCCGATGACCTCTCTTGGACCCACAATACCTCAACTCTGATCAAGAAGGCTCACCAGCGTCTCTTCTTCCTGAGGAGACTGAAGAAGGTCCATCTGTCTCCTCAGATCCTGGTGAACTTCTACCGCTGCACCATCGAGAGCATCCTTACCAACTGCATCACAGTATGGTATGGCAACTGCTCTGTCTCCGACCGGAAGGCATTGCAGAGGGTGGTGAAAATTGCCCAACGCATCACCGGTTCCTCGCTCCCCTCCATTGAGTCTGTCCAAAGCAAGCGTTATCTGCGGAGGGCGCTCAGCATCGCCAAGGACTGCTCTCACCCCAACCATGGACTGTTTACCCTCCTACCATCCGGGAGGCGCTACAGGTCTCTCCGTTGCCGAACCAGCAGGTCCAGGAACAGCTTCTTCCCGGCGGCTGTCACTCTACTCAACAACGTACCTCGGTGACTGCCAATCGCCCCCCCCCCCCCCGGACACTTATTATCACTTATTATTATTTATTTAAATCATTTGCTATGTCGCTCTTCCAGGGAGATGCTAAATGCATTTCGTTGTCTCTGTACTGTACACTGACAATGACAATTAAAATTGAATCTGAATCTGAATCTGAATCTTTGGTTAATGGGAATGTGGGGAAATCCTCTATTTACTTTATTAAAACATTTCTTGTTTTAAATATTTCTATTAATTCACTCTCAGCCTTCTAATGTCAAGAGAAAACTGATCCAACCTGTTTTCTCCCTGAATTTCCTGGCACACAAACCCAATTCCCACTTTGGAATTATGCTTAATCCCCCCATCCATGTGCACCATTCAACAATTCCCCTGGTGTCTTGGTGGCTTTCATTAACTCATCCAATTTCCTTGTGCTTTCCCTGATTATTGGTTCCTTCCCTTATCCCCAATATTTACTTGTCGTTTGCCTGAGTTGCCCATCCTATGTTTCCACTCTCACTGCCCCAGCTATTGGAATGAACCCACAATTGCTGCATTCATCCATATCCTCATGTCCCTATTTATTGATGGCCTGTTTGCATCATCCTGTTACATGGTGCCTGCCCATAATTTCTGTTTGCCAGTTCCTTTGCATAATTCCCCATATCACTCTTTCCCTTCTCTAATTTCACCTATTTTCTGGAGCTTATCCCTGAGGAGCTTCACCCCCGCGAATTTGCCATTTATTTAAGTGTCGCATTAATTTCTCGTTTTACTGCTGTTCTGCTCTGTTACCTGCAACGTGTTCTCCTCTCTCTCGGATACTGCGGTTTCCTGCTGTGTGCAGTCTGACTACCGTTTTCTCTTCTTAACAACTGCCTCTCTGTAATGTCTCCCGGCATTTTGAAATTATAGAGGATATTAAAGTCTTACACTTTATTCCTTTGATTTTAGACTTTAGAGATACAGCGCGGAACCAGCGATCACCCCGTACACTAACCCAATTGTACACACTAGGGACTATTACAATTTTACTGAAGCAAATTAACCTACAAACCTGTATGTGTTTAGAGAGTTGGAGAAAACCAGAACACCCTGAGAAAACCTACGTGGTCACGGGGAGAACGTTTAAACTCCGTACGGACAGCACCCATAGTCAGCATTGAACCTGGGTCTCTGGCGCTGTAAGGCAGCAGTTCTACCGCTGTGCCACTGTGCCGTACTGTGCTGCGCTTTGTCATTCTTGTTGTTTTACACCACCAAATTTTCAACTGTGTCCCAGGGGACCCAAGCCAGATCTTTGAGGAACCTCACAAACAGAGATGACCTGAATACAGGCCTTTCCATGGGTTGCTGCACTGATGGAACTCTTGGTGGTATTAGACAGAAACCTGCCATAGTTGATTGCAGTGGCATGTTTGCGGGCAATGGGACATCTGGAAAGCTTTTAAAAGAGTGATGTTGAGAGTTTAAGGCATGCATATTCCTGTTAGAGTGAAGGGCAAGTCATCTAGGAGTAAGCAAACCTGGATGCTGAGAGAAATTGAGCTTCTAGTCAGGAAAAAGGTGGCATGAGACAGGTATAGGCAACTGGGATCAAATGTATCGCTAAAGGAGTTTAGGAGACTGAGGATCATACTTAAGATGGAAATCAGGAAGGCAAAAAGGGGACAGAAGATAGCTCTAGCAGATAATAGTAATGAGAATCTGAAGACATTTTATAAGTACATACAGGGAATTAGAGTAACTGGAGAGAGAATAGGACTCTTCAGAAACCAAAGCGTCATCAATGTGTGGAGCGGCAGGAGATGGGCAAAGTCCTCAATGAGTATTTGGCCTCTGTTTTTGCCATGGAGAAAGATATGAAGGCTAGGGAACTTGGGACAGTTAATGGAGATGTCTTGAGGACAGTCAATGTTGTACAGGGCATCTTAGGGCATATGAAGGTAGATAAATCTCCCAGGCATGATCAGATATATGCAAGGACAGTGTGGGAAGCTAGAGAAGAAATTGCGGGAGCCCTGGCAGAGATATACGATCATCATTAAGACACTGGTGAGGTGCCGGATGACATGATTGATGGCTAATGTTGTTCCTTCATTTAAGAGAGACGACAAGCCTGGAAATTGTATGCATTTTGATGGACAGCTGATTAGGGAAAGTCAGAATGCTTCTGTACATTGGAAGATCATGCCTTACAAATTTGATCGGACTTTTTTAATGTAACCAAAAAGGTTGACGGGGACAAGGCCACAGATGTCTATATGGACTTCAAGAAGAACTTTGATAAGGTTCTGCGTGGTCTGGTGTGGATGGTTGTGGTGCCATGGCTTAGGTCGTGAAAGCACCTCTCTAGTAAACAGGAGATCCTGGGTTTGAATCCCAGCCAAGCCTGCTTTTCCCTGAAAGTGATATCACATGTTGATAACATACTCAAGAAGGCTTTTGGTAGATTGACCTTCATCAGTCAGGATACTGAGTGTAGAAGCTGGAATGTTATGTTACGGTTGTAGAAGACGTTGATGAGGCTGCATGAAGTATTAAGGGCAACACAGTGGTGTAGCAGTAGAGTTGCTGCCTTAGGGAGTCAGAGACCCGAGTTTGATCCAGACTATGGGTAATGTCTGTAGGGAGTTTATATGTTCTCCCTGTGACCACCTGGGTTTTCTCTGGGTGCTTCGGTTTCCTCCCACACTCCATAGGCGTACAGGTGTGTAGGTTATAAAAATTGTCCCCAGTGTGTAGGATCGTGTTAGTGTATGTGGTGACCACTGGTCAGTGCGGACTCGGTGGGCCGAAGGGCCTGTTTCCACGCTCAATCTCTAAAGTCTAAAGTAAAGTCGAAAGTCGAAATGGCATTCAGGGAGAGTTCGCTACCTCGGTACAGAAATGGTTTAATGGAAGAGAGAATGGGGTGGTGGTGGAAGGGTGCTTTTCGAACTGGAGGCCTATGACAAGTAGTGCACCTCAGGAATCGGCGCTGGTCCAATGGTGTTTGTGGTTTATATCAATGACTTGGATGAGAGTGTACAACGGGGCTGCCAACATTGGGTGAGAGTTGAGAGTGAGAAATTGCGAGGGAGCGTTGCAACCGGGGAGGGGGGGTGGGGGGGGGGGGGTGGGGGGGGGGGAGGGGGGGGGGGGGGGGGGGGGGGGTGGATGGGAGGAGGGTGTTCAGGTTTTTTGGGTTACGGCCCATGTGCCGTAGGTTGCCGAACCCTGTCCTAGATGTTTGGCCTCATTGTGGTCCTCCCCATGTTTTACAACCGATTCACCTGGTTAGTTCTATCTCCGGCTGCTTCATGTTGTCGGCGGCTGCACATCCAACCAAGAAAGAAGAGAAGAGACGCGACGTCACTCACAGCCGCCAACTGACGCGCTTCCACAGACCGCACAGATCGTTGTGATATGGCGCAAAAAGACAAACTGTGCAGGGACTGAAGACAGCGTGAGAATTCTGTCATTAGCGTGAGAATTGGCTGAAATGCGTGACTCTCACGCTCAAAGCGCTCAAAGCTCAAAGCGTGAGAGTTGGCAGCCCTGTCTAAGGCCAGGATGTGACAACAGACGCACAGGGAGACACATACACAAAGGAAGACACACACACACACAGGGAGACAAACACACACACACAGGGAGACAGACACACACACACACACACACACACACACACACACACAGGGAGACAGACACACACACACAGGGAGACAGACACACACACACACAGGGAGACAGACACACACACACACACACAGGGAGACACACACACACACACACACACAGTGAGACACACACACACACACACACAGGGAGACACACACACACACACACAGGGAGACACACACACACACACACACACACACAGGGAGACCCACACACACACGCACACAGGGAGACACACACACACACACACACACAGGGAGACACACACACAGGGAGAGACACACACACACACAGGGAGACACACACACACAGGGAAACACACACACACACACAGGGAGACACACACAGGGAGACACACAGACATGCACACACTCTCAGGGAGACACACACACAGGGAGACACACACACACACACAGGGAGACACGCACACAGGGAGACACACGCACACAGGGAGACACACACAGGGAGACACACAGACATGCACACACACACAGGGAGATACACACACACACACACAGGGAGACACATACACATTCTAGGGATGACAGATGGCACAATGGGCTAAGTGTTCGGCTGGCGACCGGAAGGTGGCCGGTTCAAATCCCGCTTGGAGTGCATACTGTCGTTGTGTCCTTGGGCAAGACACTTCACCCACCCTTGCCTGTGTGTGAATGTGTGTGAATGTGTGTGAGTGATTGGTGGTGGTCGGAGGGGCCGTAGGCGCAGAATGGCAGCCACGCTTCTGTCAGTCTGCCCCAGGGCAACTGTGGCTACAGAAGTAGCTTACCACCACCGAGTGTGACTGAGGAATGAATGAATAATGCGATGTAAAGCGCCTTGAGTATTAGAAAGGCGCTATATAAATCCCATCCATTATACACAAAGGAAGACACACACACGGAGACACACACACACACACAGACACGCACACAGGGAGACACACACACAGGGAGACACACACACACACACACACACACACACACACACACACACACACACACACACACACACACACACACACACACACACACACACACACACACACACACACAGATACACACACACCTTTCCTTCCCCCCCTCCATCCTCCCCCTCCCTCCCTCTCTTTCCTCCCCTCCCTCTTTCCTCCCCTCCCTCTTTTTCCTCACGCTTCCTCTTTCTCCCCTTTCTCCTTCCCTTCCTTCATCCCCTTTCTACATTCCCTCCTCCTGTCTCTCTTTGCCTCCATCCCTCCCGTTTTTTCTCTCTCTTTCTCCCCTCCCTCTCTTTCCCCGGCCGCCCGGTCTGGCGTGCACGGTGTAGCGTGGATTGGCGGCGCTGGCGCTGCCGTGTGAGTTGAAGGGCAGGAGGGAGGGAGGGAGCGAGGTTGCCGCGGTAGCCGGAAGCGCAGCGCTCGCAGACGGCTCACAAAAGCGCTGGCACCCGCTGCCTGGGACCGACGCGCTTCCCCAATCCGTGCAGATCGCTGTCATGCGGCTCAAACTTGAGACAAACTGTGCAGCAAAGATCCTATAGCTCCGCATGCTGTGCAGGGACTGAAGACAGCCTGTCAGCGTGAGAATTCTGTCTTCAACGTGAGGGCGTGAGAATTGGCTGAAATGCGTGAGTGTCACGCTCAAAACGTGAGAGTTGGCAGCCCTGGTGTACAAGTCATGATAGTAAGTATACATATGACACTAAAGTGGGTAGGATCGTATATATAGAGTGAAGATGATTATCAAAATTACAGCAAATTCTTGATCAGCTGGGCAAGTGAGCTGTGGAATGGCTAAGGGAGTTTAATGCAGTTAAGTGTGAGGTGTTGCGTTTTGGAAAGTCAAGCCAGGACAGGACCTTCAGAGAGAATGGTAGGCCCCTGGGAATGGTAGGCCCCAGGAACATGGTTCCTTGAAAGTGGCCTCAACGGTAGATAGAATGGTCAGCAAGACTTTCAGCACATTTGCCTTCATGAGTCAGGGTATAGAAAATGGATGTTATGGTACAGTTGTACAATACATTGGTGAGGCATATTTGGAGTATTGCGCTCAGTTTGTTTACCCTGCTCTCGGAAAGATATTTGTTAAACTGGAAAGAGTGCAGAGAAGATTTAGAAGAATGTTGCCAGGATTAGAGGGCCTGAGCTATAGGGAGCGTTTGGGCAGACCAGGACTTTATTCCTTGGGGTGCAGGAGGATGAGCGGTGATCTTTAGGAGGTGTATAAGATCATGAGGGGAACAGATAGGGTAGATGCACGATATTTTACCCAAGGTAGAGGACTTAAAAACCAGAGGTCATCGATTTACGGAGAGAGGGGAAAGAGGGGCAACTTTTTCACACAGAGGGTTATGGGTAAATGGAATGAGCTGCCAGGGGAGGTAGTTAAGGCGTGTACTATAACACCATTTAAAATACATTTGGACAGGCACATGGATAGGAAAGGTTTAGTGGGATCTGGGCCAGATGGTCAGCAAGTGGGGCCGAATGGCCTGTTTCCATGCAGTATGACTCTGTATGTATATTTAAGTATAGCGATCCATTGTTAGATTGGTTTGACCAGTGACCATAGGTTCATGGTGTATCATTAAAAATCAAGAAGAGAGCTGTGTAAAGGATACACTTTGTGTGCATCTGCATAAATTTCCCACAACATCACTGTTCCTACAAGATAATCTAACACGATCACTGTTCTCATCGGATAATCCAACCAGTACTGGACTCTCTGGGTAATTTCACACCATCATGGACATGTGATCATCAGCAGTTTTCTGGATTGTTTAACTGGAAGCTGCAGATAGGCCTGATGAATTTGAGTAAAACTGTCATGTATTTATGGTGACAGCTTTGGGCTTCCACTCAATTCTTCAGATTGAGTGAGGATTTTCTGCAAGCTTTGGTCAGGCCACCAGATGGAGCCAAATACCAACTGATGACATTTCTTTGGACAACATGGGTTTATCTTCCAATGGACCAGTAGTTGTTGAGTTACTGAAGGTGAAGTCATTCAGCAATATCAAGTATTGCTGAATTTTCAGTCTGAACGAAATTTTGTGCCTTGCAGTCATAACATAGAACAAACTAACAAAACACACAATAAACACAGATTTAACATCCACCACAGTGAGTCCACCAGGCCCTCCTCACTGTGATGGAAGGCAAAAGTCTTAAAGTCCTTGTCTCTTCCCTCCTTGTTCTCCCTCTGCGTTGAGGCGATCCAGGCTTCCGATGTTGTGACCCCGCCGGGTGATGGTAAGTAAGTCCCGCGGCCGATTCCGAGCTCCACGAACGGGCCGGTTCAAACTCCGCGGCCCGGGGTGGTCGAAGCTGCCGAAGCTGCCACCCTCCAGTAAAGCGGACGAAGCTGTTGTTGCGGGAGCTCCGGAGAACAGGTCACCAACCTGGGACCTGCGAGCTCCCGACGTTGTCGTCCACTGTGCCCGCGGCCGAGCCTCCGAGGCTCCGAAGTCGGGTCGCCGCCGTCGCAACGAGATTGATCTAGATTTTATAGACTTACTATGGCAATAAATGAACAGGATTCAGTGATAATCAAGATAGAACGGGTCTATGGTATCATGACCATTACGTTTTTCACCAGAGAAGATGGTTAGAAAGTTGTGGTCATTATTCACAAGAATAATTAAAGGTAGACAAAAATGCTGGAGAAACTCAGCGGGTGAGGCAGCATCTATGGAGCGAAGGAATAGATAACGTTTCTTCCAGGCCCCCACTCCCTCATCTTCACCATGGATGTCCAGTCACTCTACACCTCCATCCCCCACCAGGAGGGTCTTAAAGACCTCAGTTTCTTCCTTGACAGCAGAACCAACCAATCCCCGTCTACTAATACTCTCCTCTGCCTATCGGAGCTGGTCCTTACCCTCAACAAATTTTCCTTTGACTCCGCCCATCAGTCTGAAGAAGTGTCTTGACCCGAAACGTCACCTATTCCTTCGCTCCATAGATGCTGCCTCACCCGCTGAGTTTATCCAGCATTTTTGTCTACATTCGATTTTTCCAGCATCTGCAGTTCTTTCTTACACAAAAATAATTAAGTTTTGTATTTGACATCCAGTTTAGCAAGGGGCATCATTTCTCGATTTCTTCAGCTCTTTCATGCCCTGGTTTATTCTTGCTTGAATCTCCCGCTGACACAGTGGGATTTATGTGTGTGAGGTTCTGTCAATATGCAGGACCTCTCCACTGAGGATCTTGCCGACTTGATTACGCACCAAAGTGGAACATGAACGAGCTGAGTTCAACATTGGCCTGGGCACTGGCAGCTCGCTAGTGACTTACAAATCTAGGCCATCATCTTGCTGCATCTCTTTATGGCTTTATGCAAATCTTTTCTGTACCCTCACTAGCTTTATCACATCTTTTTTATAGCAAGCAACCAGAACTGCTCACCATACTGCCCTGGTTTACGGGGAGAAGGTAGGAGAATGGGGTCGAGAGAGAAAGGTAGATCAGCCATGATTGCATGGCGCGGTAGACTTGATGGGCTGAATGGCTCAATACTGCTCCTATCTCTTATGAACTTATGAACTAATATTCCAAGGGTGATCTAGTGTACAGTTGTAATACGATGCCCTAAATCTTGCACTAAATCCCATGGCCCATGAAGGCTGGCACGTATTGCTGGCAAGGCCTGCATTTAATGCCCCTCCCTGATTTATTCTGGAAAAGATAGCAGTGAACAGCCTTTGTGAAGCACAATGCTATGTGAAATGGAGGCACCCGTGTCATCCCCATCCAGGATTTTGAGCCTCTGGCAATGAAGGGGTAGCAGAAAAGTATTTCTACGCCATGCTGGTGTGTGAGTTGGAGTGTGTGGTGATGTGTCTTTGCCCTGCTGCTCTTATAATTCTCAGCAATAAAGAGCTTGTGACTGGATGTAGAAATAATCTGAGCAAGGAGCCACAGTTAATTTTGTAGATGGTGCACACTGCAGCCACTGTACGCTGGGGGTGGAAGGAATTAATTCTTAGCATGGTGGGTAGGCTGCCCACTGACATACAGCTTTGTTCTAGATCGTGTTGAGCTGCACAAGAGCTGTTGGCATTTTACATATCCAACAAACTGATTGTATTCTGCCATGTGGAGAAGCTTTGGACAGTCAGGTGAGCCATTCATGTTGAGTAGCTACATATTTATGTTCCTAGTTCCATTAGTCTGTATTCTGTGGTATTGGATGATGTTATTACCATTGTACGCCCAGTTGAGCGTATTCTCCCTTACTGGCAATTCTCAGTACCTGACATTTGAATGGTCAAGTATTCCTTGCCCTGTAACAGCTGATGCCAGCTCTTGTTCAAGCCTTGCTTAATGTGGGCAAGTGCTGTTTCATTTTATGAGGAGCTGTCATAGGGTCAAAAGGTCATAAGGTCATAAGTGATATTAGTAGAATTAGGCCATTCGGCCCATCGTCTACTCCGCCATTCAATCATGGCTGATCTATCTCTCCCTCCAAACCCCATTCTCCTGCCTTCTCCCCATAACCTCTGCCTTAAAAATATTCGCTGACGGCCTCCACAGCCTTCTGTGGCAAAAACCTCCACAGATTCACCACCGTCATCTCCTTCCTAAAAGAACGACCGTTAATTCTGACGCTATGACCTCTAGCCCTGGACTGTCCCACTAGTGGAAACATCCTCTGCAAATCCACTCTATCCACGCTTTTCACTATTCTGTATGTTTCAATGAGGTCCCCCCTCATTCTTCTAAGCTCCACGAGTACAGGCGCAGTGCCAACAAACGCTCATCAGAGGTTAACCTACTAATTCCTGGGATCATTCTTGTAAACATCCTCTCCAGAGCCAGCACATCCTTCCTCAGATATGGTGCCCTAAATTGCTCACAATATTCCAAATGCGGCCTTAGCAGCGCCTTATAGAGAGTCTCAGCATTTACATCCTTGTTTTTTCATACAACCCCACTTGAAATAAATGCTAGCTTTGAGCTTGCTTTCTGTCAATGGATTTAGGAACATCAGAATTATCAGTTCCAGTAAACACTGCTCTTTATTATAATATAGATGGTTATAGATTAAGCAGCTGAAGATGGTTGCAGCTCAGACACTGTCCTGAGGATGTCATAGGACTATGACCTTCCTATGAGCTGAGCCCAAATAGTTGCCTCGCCCTCCCACTGACTTAAGATGTGCTCACACTCCTCAGAGAGTCAAATATGAGCTGTTGTGGCATGGTGATGATAAAGATTTAAATCAACCATATGGGATGTTTAGTGCTTTGGTGCTGTCCATGTGGAGTTTGGATGTTCTACTTGTGAATGCATATGGGTACTTCAGCTTCCCCCCACATCCCGAAAATGTGCACGTTAAGGGCCTGTTCCACTTAGGCGATTTTTTCGGTGACTGCTGGCGACTGTTACAGTCATAACAGGTTGCCGAAAAAGCGATGATTGGACCCCTCCATGACAATGTCTACGACAAGCTACGACAACCTACCACCTAGTCGATGTTAAACTACGGCAAGCTACCAACAACCAGCATCCCATTAGGACGTCCACCTCCAACCACACCTATGACAGCCTACGACCACACAGGCGACAACCAAAGTCAACCTACGTCCAACTGCGACAAGCTACGACAAACAACAACCCTGTCGGCGACAACTGAAGACAACTGAAGACAATTCAGTCGCCGGTACCTGTTGCCGGTTGACGTAGGCTGACGTAAGCAGTCGCCAATGGAATTCACCAAAGTCAGCACCTGGCGACAACCAACGTCACTTGGCGACAACCTGCATCCTCCTGGCGACAACCTATGACAGCAGCTACGACAGGAGAATACAAGATATGTCAAGCTACGCCAAGCCCACAGTCGCCGAAAAGTTTTGAACATTTCAAAATCCAGCGGCGACCAGAAAAACCTTTCGACTCTTTAGGCGACTTGAGGAGATTACTCACGACCATACAGGCGTCACCCCACAACCCTGTGGCGACAGCCTAGTCATCTGTAGTCGCCGAATAGGTGTTAAGGGGTAAGAGAATAGGTTACAGGGAACTACGTGGGAATGGAACTGATTGAATTGCTTTGATGACTGGTATAATACGATAGACAAATGTCCATGTCCTAGAAAAACAAATATGTGTGCGGGATGTGTGTAGTTTGTGTGTGTACATAGAAACATAGAAAATAGGTGCAGGAGTAAGCCATTCGGCCCTTCGAGCCTGCACTGCCATTCAATATGATCATGGCTGATCATCCAACTCAGTATCCTGTACCTGCCTTCTCTCCACTCCCCCTGATCCCTCTAGCCACAAGGGCCACATCTAACTCCCTCTAAAATATGGCCAATGAACTGGCCTCAACTACTTTCTGTGGCAGAGAATTCCACAGATTTACCACTCTCTGTGAAAAAAAATTCTCATCTTGATCCTAAAAGACTTCCCCCTTATCCTTAAACTGTGACCCGTTGTTCTGGACTTCCCCAACATCTGGAACAATCTTCTTGCATCTAGCCTGTCAAACCCCTTAAGAATTGTGTCAGTTTCTGTAAGAACCCCCCTCAATCTTCTAAATTCTAGCTAGTACAAGCCGAGTCTATCCAGTCTTTCTTCATAAGACAGTCCTGACATCCCAGGAATCAGTCTGGTGAACCTTCTCTGTACTCCCTCTATGGCAAGAATGTCTTTCCTCGGATTAGGAGACCAAAACTGTACGCAATACTCCAGGTGTGGTCTCACCAAGGCCCTGTACAACTGCAGTAGAACCTCCCTGCTCCTATACTCAAATCCTTTTGCTATGAATGCTAACATATCATTCACTTTCTTCACTGCCTGCTGCACCTGCATGCCTACTTTCAATGACTGGTGTACCATGACACCCAGGTCTCGTTGCATCTCCCCTTTTCCTAATCGGCCACCATTCAGGTAATAGTCTACTTTCCTGTTTTTGCCACCAAAGTGGATAACCTCACATTTATCCACATTATACTGCATCTGCCATGCATTTTCCCACTCACCCAACCTATCCAAGTCACCTTGCAGCCTCCTAGCATCCTCCTCACAGCTAACACTGCCCCCCAGCTTCGTGTCATCCGCAAACTTGGAGATGTTGCATTCAATTCCCTCATCCAAATCATTAATATATATTGTAAATAGCTGGGGTCCCAGCACTGAGCCTTGCGGTACCCCACTAGTCACTGCCTGCCATTCTGAAAAGGACCCGTTTACTCCTACTCTTTGCTTCCTGTCTGCCAGCCAGTTCTCTATCCACATCAATATTGAACCCCCAATACCGTGTGCTTTAAGTTTGCATACTAATCTCTTATGTGGGACCTTATCGAAAGCCTTCAGAAAGTCCAGATATAACACATCCACTGGTCTTCCTTAACCACTCTACTAGTTACATCCTCGAAAATTTTTATATGATTCGTCAGACATGATGTACCCTTCATAAATCCATGCTGACTATGTCCAATGATTTCATCACTTTCCAAATGTGCTGTTATCCCATCTTTAATCTAGCATTTATCTAGATAAATTCTTAGCATTAATCTAGACTCTAGCATTTTCTCCACTACCGATGTTAGACTAACTGGTCTGTAATTCCCCGTTTTCTCTCTCCCTCCCTTTTTAAAAAGTGAGGTTACATTAGCTACCCTCCAATCCTCAGGAACTACTCCAGAATCTAAAGAGTTTTGAAAAATTATCACTAATGCATCCACTATTTCTGGGGCTACTTCCTTAAGCACTCTGGGATGCAGCCTACCTGGCCCTGGGGATTTATTGACCTTTAATACATTCAATTTACCTAACACCACTTCTGGACTAACCTGGATTTCACTCAGTTCCTCCATCTCATTTGACCCCCGGTCCCCTGCTATTTCCGGCAGATTATTTATGTCTTCCTTAGTGAAGACAGAACCAAAGTAGTTATTCAATTGGTCTGCCATGTCCTTGTTTCCCATGATCAATTCACCTGACTGCAAGGGACCTACATTTGTTTTAACTAATCTTTTTCTCTTCACATATCTATAAAAGCTTTTGCAGTCAGTTTTTATGTTCCCTGCCAGTTTTCTTTCATAATCTATTTTCCCTTTCCTAATTAAGCCCTTTGTCCTCTTACCCCTTATACAATTATGTACATACAACATGTGTGCGAATATACATACAACACATGTGTGTGTATGTGTGTATACAACTGGAGTGCGAGTATATATATATATATATATATATATATATACACATATGTGTGTATGTTTAGTTAAGTGTGTGTGTGTGTGTGTGTGTGTGTGTGTGTGTGTGTGTGTGTGTGTGTGTGTGTGTGTGTGTGTGTGTGAGTGTGTGTGTGTGTGTGTGTGTGTGTGTGTGTGACTGCGTGTGTGTCGGTGTGTGTGTGTGTCGGTGTGTGTGTGTGTGTATAAATTCATGTGCGCCAGGGCGACCGATTCTGCATTCAGTAGAGAGTAGAATTTCATCTTGTGATACAGTAGCAGTGATCTCATGAAGCTAAACCTGAGTGTGAAGAAAGGCCCATAGTTTGTTACGGTGTTGTCACAGGGAAAGAGTTGCCAAAGTAAATGACCAGTGTTGGTTGCTGCGATTACTTCAACATGCCCCAAGTGAGCTGTCTGAGCCCCAGTGAAGTTTTGTTTTACAAAAACATGTTTATTACATGTTTAAAAGTCAACTAATACACTGCTTCAGAAATCTCCTACCCAAAAATATAGAAGCAACCAAACTTCAAATTAAGAGATGGTTATTTTAATCTAAGATACAGTTAAGCTGCTGAGGTGTCCAAAGGTCCCGGAAGCCATTCATGGTGTCTACTACCATTGTGGGTTCAATTTCCAGGGACATCCAGGCAAAGACAAACCCTCTGAGGTGGGGCAAATGGCTGGAATGGGCAAAACCCCCGATTGCTCACCACACGGATCCCAGTGGGGCAAAGTGGCGCAACGGTAGAGTTGCTGCCTTACAGCGCTTTCAGTGCCAGAGACCCGGGTTCGATCCTGAGTACGAGCGCTGTCTGTACGGAGTTTGTACGTTCTCATGTACGTGACGGCGTGGGTTTTCCCTGAGATCTTTGGTTTCCTTCCACACTCCAAAGACATATAGGTTTGGAGGTTAATTGGCTTGGTATAAATGTAAATTGTCCCTAGGGTGTGTAGGATTGTGTTAATGTGCGGGGATCACTGGTCAGTGCGGACTCGGTGGGCCGAAGGGCCTGTTTCCGCGCTGTATCTCTAAAATTAAAACAGTCGACTATAGCAACAAGAGCAGCAAAAGGAGTTAGAATCATCCAGTACAGAAACAGGCCCTTCGGCCCAACTCATTCATGCCAACCAAAATGTCCCATCTAAACTAGTCCTATTTGCCTCAGTTTGGCCCATATCTCTCTGAATCTTTCCTATCCATGTACCTGCATAAATGACTTTTAAATAATGTTATAGTATCTGCCTCAATTATGTGTTCCATATACCCACCATCTTCAGTATAAAAACATTGCCCACCTCTGTCCTTAAAATTATGCCCTCTTGTTCTTGATTGCTTTACACCAGAATACAGGTTATGTGCATTCACCCTATCTATTCTCCTCATGATTTTATACATCTCTGTAAAATCTCTTACATAGCCTCCTCCGCTCCAAGGATTAAAGTCTCTCCCAATAGCTCAGGTCCCCAAGACGTGGCAACATCCTCGTAAATCTTTTCTGCACTTTTCTATCTTAATGGCTTCATTCTTAGAGCAGGGTGACCAAAATTAAATGCAATTTGACAAGTTGCAGACAAGAAGCTCAATAGTCCAACTAGTTTGTTACCATGATTTACCTTAAAATCAGACACTGCTCATCAGCAGAACCAAACTAATGACCGATGACTGGATCACTGCAAATGAAGGGAATTCCCACACCCGGGATTCAAAACTCATAATCCTCACTGATGAAGAGGTGTTTGACACAATCTTCCAGTGTTCCTGTGCTAGATTTTAGTTTTTATTTAGAGGTACAGCACAGAAACAGGCCCTTCTGCCCACCGAGTCCGCGCCGACCAGCGATTCCCATACGCCAACACTATTCTACGCACCAGGGACAATTTACAATCTTTACCAAAGCCAATTAGCCTACAAGCCTGTATGTCTTTGGAGTGTGGGAAGAAACCAGAGCACTCCAGGGACATGCGGGGTGAATGTACAAACTCCACACAGACAGCACCCTAAGTCAGGATCATGCCCACTGTCACAAATGAATCCATAGGTTGTGTTGGGGAGAAGGGTAGCAGAGTTCACTCTGGTCTCCTTGCCAACTATTAATCAAAACTTGCCAGTTGGTTATTTGGATATCTATCTCATTCATCGCTTTCATAGGAACTAATAATTCATAAACTGACACTAATGTTGCCACACTACACTGGTGCCTGCAATTCAACATGCCTTCAGTGTTTTAATAAAGTCTTGTGGTTCAGAAAAGAACATGCAAATCCTTCTTCTTCAGAAGGTGGTTACATGCACAGATTGGTTCAAGTCCTGTCCTGTCAATTACCTGTCGATTTGAATTTCCCAGAAGTTCAACAGCTTGAATTTTTTCAGTGAAACCCATTCCTTACTCCTTGTTCTGCCATCTCGTCCCACCTTCTCTGCAACTTAAAACTAATTTAATTTATCTTGTTCCCAGCCCTTTTGAAGCATCATTGAGCTGAAGCATTATCCCTGTTTCCATTTCCACAGTCACTACCTGTCCCTGAGTGTTTCTAGCGTGTCCTGATTTCACTTGTTTTAGTTTCTGTTCTAATTTTTCCTTCTATCTTTTAGTGTAAGTGTGATACTGGCTGGTGAGTCAGTTGACAAGCACTGTAGCTGCAACACAACAATATTTGTGGTCCAAGCATATCTTGGCTTATTTAGTAACATCCCATATTTCACCGGGTGAGGTCAAACCAGGCACTGAGATCACCTCCTACAGATATCAACATTATCTGGTGCTGTTTAGACCCGTGTTGCTCTTCACTTGATCAGGAAGAGTCCAATATAAACATCCAAACAGAATCCAGTTCTATTAATTTATTGGTGATGGATGAGGGTAGGGCAGAGGTGACTCATGAGGGTGGAGTGGTGATGTGGTCTACATAGGTGGTTGATACATGTAGGTGATGGTTGTTATCTACATGGATTTTAGTAAGGCATTTAATAAAGTCTCCTTTGGTAGGCCATTCCAGAAGATTAAGATGAACGAGATTTACAGTGAACTGGCTTACTTATAGAAGACAGGGGGTTATAGTGGAACGGCATTGCCTATTGGCTTTTGGTCTGTGACTAGTGGAGTTGCTCAGAGATCTGTGCTGGGACCTGTTGTTTGTGGTATATATAAATGTCTTGGATATAATTGTAGGTGAGCTAGTTAATGATTTGCAGATGACACCAAGATTGCTGGAGCTGCAGAAAGTTAGGAAAGTTAGGCTGTGAACGTATGTAGTGGGATATAAGGCAGCTACAGAAATAGATGAAGAAATGGCAGATGGTTTAATCTGAGCAAGTGTGAGGTGTTGAACTTTGGGAGGTCAATGTAAGAAGAAGATCTACAGTTGATCGAAATGTAAGAAGAAGATCTACAGTTGATCGAAAGACCTTTAACAGTATTGATATGCAGAGGGATCTTGGGTCAAAAATCCCTCTCACTTGTATCCAATTATTACCTGCCAATCTTTGCCCTGCTGTACCTATCTTCCAGCTTTCTTCCCACCCCCCATCCCACCCTCAACCCAATTAGTTTGAAGAAAAGTCCCAAACCGAAACTTCATCTATCCATGTTCTCCAGAGATGCTGTCTGACCCGCAGAGTTACTCCAGCACTTTATGTCTTGTTTTATAAGCCAGCATCTGTAGTTCTTGTTTCTATAGGTACTTGGATTAATTGGGATGAGCAGGTTTTGTTCATTTGAGGGGCACCTGGATAATGAGTGAGCAATGAATAGAAGGATTTATTGTTGAAATTGATATGGAACTTAAATACTAGCATGGACCAGATGGGCCGTATGGCCTGATATACTCTTGCTAGGGTCTGTATGCTTCTATGCAACAAGGGACTGGAAACTGGTTTGTGTAGCATTGTGCCTTTTAAGGTTATGTTTTTCAGTTTTAATTTTATCCAAAGTAAGCCATAGTTGTGATCATTTTTGGGTGGAAACACCAACTACAAAACTGGAGCAGGTATCTCCAGTCAGGACTATGTTAACTAGCCTGACCTTTTCTTGGCATCAGGCATACTCCTAATGAAGTGAGTATTTACACTACGCCCATTTCCGCCTGTGCCAATCTAGGTTGGAGTTCCGAGCTCTAAATTGTGGCTGTCGTTGTACAGTTTCACTCAAACTAGAGCACAATGTGCTAGTCTATTGCATCTCCCGCTATTTAAAGGGACATCCCACCAACCGGGAGAACCAGCTGGGCAGTTTCGCAACTGACCACAGGTTGCTCAAACACCTTGCACAGTGTGACTTTCAGCAAACTGGGAGTGCTTTGCTTGGCTTGGAGTCACAGTCATAGAGTCATACAGCATGGAAAGAGGCCCTTCAGCCCAACTTGTCCATGTCAACCAAGATGCCCTACCTACCTGCATTTGGGGCATATCCCTCTAAACCATTCTTATCAATACACCTGTCCAAATGTATTTTAATTGGTGTTGTAGTTGCCTCAACTAGCTCCTATAACGGCTTGTTGCATATACCCACCAGCCAGGTGAAACCGGTTTTCACCACATGTGTAAACGTTGCTCCTCAGATCCCCATTACATCTTTACCATCTCATCTTATACTTATGTCCTCTGGATTCCCTTACTCTGGATTAAAGACTGTGAGCATTCCCCCTCTCTATTTCCCTCATGATTTTCTACATAAGATCACTTCTCAGCCTCCTGAGCTCCAAGGAATAAAGTCCTAGCCTGCCCAACCTCTCCTTATAGCTGGCAAATACAACACATAATCCTCCGCCATTTCCGCCACCTCCAACGTGACCCCACCACTCGCCACATCTTCCCATCTCCCCCCATGTCTGCCTTCCGCAAAGACCGCTCCCTCCGCAACTCCCTCGTCAATTCTTCCCTTCCCTCCCGCACCACCCCCTCCCCGGGCACTTTCCGTTGCAACCGCAAGAAATGCAACACCTGTCCCTTCACCTCCCCCCTCGACTCCATTCAAGGTCCCAAGCAGTCGTTCCAGGTGCGACAAAGGTTCACCTGTATCTCCTCCAACCTCATCTACTGCATCCGCTGCTCTAGATGTCAGCTAATTTACATCGGTGAGACCAAGCGTAGGTTGGGCGACCGTTTCGCCGAACACCTCCGCTCGGTCCGCCTTAACCTACATGACCTCCCGGTGGCTCAGCACTTCAACTCCCCCTCCCATTCCCAATCCGACCTCTCTGTCCTGGGTCTCCTCCATTGCCAGAGTGAGCAACAGCGGAAATTGGAGGAACAGCACCTCATATTCCGTCTGGGGTCCTTGCGCCCCTATGGCATCAACATTGAATTCCCCCAATTTGGCTAGCCTGTGCTGTCCCCTCCCCTTCCTTCACCCTCTAGCTGTCTCCTCCCACCCTCCCATCCGCCCGCCCTCGGGCTCCTCCTCTTCCCCTTTTTCCTTCTTTCTTTCCCCACCCCCCATCAGTCTGAAGAAGGGTTTCGGCCCGAAACGTCGCCTATTTCCTTCGCTCCATAGATGCTGCTGCACCCGCTGAGTTCCTCCAGCAATTTTGTGTACCCTCTCCTTATAGCTCATGCCTTCAGGTCCTGGCAACATCTTTGTAAATTTTCTGGGCACTCTTTCCATGTTAACAATATCCTTCATATAACAAGGTGACCAAAACTGAACACAATACTCCAAGTGCAGCCTCACAAATGTCTTGCGCAACTGTAACATAACATCCCAATTTATATTCTGACCTGGTAGATGTATCTACTTTCATACGACTAAGGATATCCAGCGCCTCCTCGACCATAATATCAACTGTCCTCAAGACATCTCCATTAACTGGCCCAAGTTCCCCAGTCTTCATGTTGTTCTCCACATTAAAAAAAGAGGACAAATACTCATTAAGCTCATTGCCCATCTTCTGAAGCTCTACCCAGAGATGACAGCTTTGGCCCTTTTCTCCCTGTAGTTATCCTCTTTCCCTTAATGTATTTATAAAATCTCTGAATTCTCCTTTATATTATTTGCCAGAGCTATCTTCTTCCCCCGTTTGCCTTCTGATCCCTTTTTAAGTATGCTCCCTCGTTCCCAAAACCCCTCTAAGGGTACACTTGATCCCGGCAGCCTATACCTGTCCCTTGCCTCGTTATTTTTCCTGACCAGAGCCTCAATTTCTCCTGTCATCTAGGCTTCCTTATTCCCAGCTTGCCCTTCCATCTAAAAGGCACATGCATGCCTTGAACCCTTGTCATCGCACTTTTAAACATCCCATTTTCCAGCTGTTACTTTGTCTGCAAGCAACCTACTCCAATCAACTTCGGCAAGTTCCTGTCTATATCATCAAAGTTGGCTTTGTCCCAATTCGGAATTTTAACTTGTGGGCCCGTCATGTCTTTATCCATAACTAATTTAAATGTAATAGAACTGTGATCACTGGTCTCAAAAGGCTTTCCCACTGACACTTTAGTCACTTCCCCTTCTCAATTAACTAAGAGTAAATTAAGCTTTACCCTCTCCCTTATAGGACCCTCAACATTGTAGGACCCTGTATATTGCCTGAGAAAACTTTCCTGAACACATTTGGCAATTCCACTCCATCTAAGCCAGTGACTACACCAGTGGTGGTCTCATGGCAGTCTGGGGAACTTGGGACATGGATTGTGAGGATCCACGACAACTCACACCAGTGCCATCTCCAAGTACAGCAATCAAATCCAGATGCAGTAAGTGAAAACACCAGTGAGAAGCCTAGACTTGAACTGAGGATAAGATTTTTCTGTCTGCTGCTCTACGGTGCACCGCAAAATGTTAAAGGGAATTCATTACTGCTTTAACACTGCACGCACTGCCAATAAAAGACTAGGATCCTTGACAAGGATTGCAATATAATTGTTTAGCAGTTGCTGAGCATATTTGTTCATCTTGTATTATGGTGGTGTTTTGTTTTATTGTAGTGTCAATACTATTTTAATATTTGAATAAATATTTTTGATTTAAAAAATAAATAAACAAATAAATAAATAAATAAATAAATAGATAAATAAATAAATAAAAGACTAGGGCCAGTGTCAGAGGAAGGGAAGAAAGGAGCCCCAGCAGTCCATGAGGAAAGGACTGGAGGGCAGTTGCAGTAGTAGAAAGCAGGTAACCTCCAGACAGTGTTGAGCTTCTACAGCCTCTGCTCACAGCTGAGTGGAGAAGCCAGTATTCACCACCACCTGCACTGATGGTAGCACTTCCATGAGCAATTTCCTAATCCTATAGCATCAAAGGTTAGTACAAAAACCCTGTATTTCTCAGTCAGTGGCACTTGCCTAACCAACGGTGACCTCCCCACATGTTACATCTTTCTCGGATCTGCAGCACTTTGTAGTCAAAAACATTGCTCGAGGATTTGTGCCCTTTAAACAGTTAGATAACACTGACAATGACTATTGAGCTTTACAGTCATGGCACCTGATAGAATTTGATAGAATTTATTTGCCACACAACCAGGGTCGGTGGAATTTGGGTTGTCAGCAGCGATACAATAATAAAGAACACACAACCACAATAAAAATGTAACACAAACATCCACCACAGCATTCATCACTGTGGTGGAAGGCACAAAATTTGGCCAGTCCTCCTCCATTTCCCCCCCCGTGGACAGGACCAGAGTCCAGAGTCAGTCCAGGATCGGCTCTTCCTCACCGGAGACCGCGGCTTTAAGTTGGTGTAGGCCGTAGGCCGGCGGTCGAGATTTAAAGTCTCCGCCGCAGCCAGAAGCACCGTAGACTGCAGGGCCGGCGGTCGAAGCTCCCCTCCAGGGGTGATGTTAAGTTCACGTTTGGCCGCGGGCCGGCAGTGGTGGCTTCTTCTTCCCCCCCGGGTCCCCCACGAGGGATCCCGGGCTGTAAACGCCGCACCAGCTGGAACTCTGCAGACCGCGGCTTCAGGCTGCCGGCTGCCCCGGGCCAGCGAAACGGAGCGCTCCCCTCCAGCGAGCCGCAGCGAGGGCTCACCCGCTCCACGCCGAGAGTCCACGCTGCGCCCGCCGCTGAAGCCCCGGGCGCGTCTCCGGGAAAGGCCGCGCCGATCCTTGATGTTAGGCCACGGGGGAGGCGACCTGGAAAAAGTCGCCTCTCCATGGAGGAGGCGACCGAAGCGGTTTCCCCCTTACCCCCCCACACCACCCCCCACACAAAACACACCGAGAAACATCAAAAACACACTTTAAAACATACTAAAAAAGTAAAAAAAGTTGAAAAAAAACTAACGCGCTGCTGACATGGCTGCTGCCAGAGCAGCGTCCCCTACATATTGGTCAGATTAACGTGAGTGAACGGTGAAATGCAGTAACAGTTTAATACCAGAAGCCAATAAAAGCTGCAATCACTTAGCAATACAAAATATTTAATGAGAGAATATTTAATGGGGAGAAGGCAGGAGAATGGGGTTAGGAGGGAAAGATTGATCAGCCATGATTGAATGGCAGGGGTAGACTTGATGGGCCGAATGGCCTAATTCTACTCCTATTCCTTATGACCTTATGAGGCGTAAACTGAAGTTCCAGGTCCACAATTAGACACAGCTGATGAAGAATTGGTGGTAGAAACACTGCTGATCAGTGTAGTTTCAGGCTCTCCTGAACAAGCCATCACTTTTATCTCATACTCTTGCACCACATTTTCATGTAGGCAAGTTGGGATGTGGTTAGATGGCTTGGGGGCTCTGAGAGAAGGGACAAGATAGTTATCGAATTCACAGCAGCGATCACACGCAGTCATTGCCAGAGTAACGTGATGACTCTGATGTGAGTCTAATTATTTCACTATCATCAGCTCTGCTACAGAAATGTTTTTTAAGAGGAAAGCTTCATTCCACATACTTCAACATTCAAGGTTTAATAATGGTGTGTTGGCACGATATATATGACTTCAGCAAACCTTTTGAGTCTAGGCAGAGGCAGCAGTACTGCCAAAAGCTGCAACTCCAGTGCAATCTCACCCTGCATGATCATGTATGCTAATTACACTAAATGAGAATGCACAGGTCGGTCAGGGGCGCTGCGAGTCGGCTGCCCAGCCAGCAGCGTGTTCGTTATTTCAACTTTTTAGTTTTTTTTTAGTACGTCCAAATGTTTGTTTTAGTGTCTCTCGGTATTTCTTATGTGGGGGGTGGTGGGGGAGAAAAGGGGAAACCGTTTTTCAGTCACTTCCTCAACAGAGAGGCGACTTTTTCCATGTCGCTTCTCTGCCTCCCTAACAGCTTGGTTTGAAGCGGCCTTTCCCGGAGTCGGGCCCAGAGCGTCAGCAGAGGGTGCAGTGTGGACTTTTCCATCGCGGAGTGGGGTGAACCCTTGCCGGGGGGCGCCAGGAAGGAGTGCTCCGATCACTGGCCTGGTGACTTTGGCATCATGGGGCTTTGGTCTGCGGAGCTTCTAGTCGCGGGTGTGGCGTGGACTTATCAGCCGAAGCCTGGGACATCTTGCTGGGGCTCGCCGGAGAAGAGCTCCGATTGCCGTCCTGCACCTATAATATCCTGAAGCCGTGGTCTCCGGTAAGAAAGTGGCCGATTCGGGCACTCCAAGCCACGGAGTGTGTTCGACCATCCCGACATTAGAGTTTCGATCATCCCAACGAGAGGGCCTGTACATCCAGCCGTCCTTAGCGGCGACTACGGAGGGTTTATGGCCCCGACCAAGGATGAACAAAGGAGGAGGACTGACTGAATTTTGTTGCCTTCCACCACAGTGAAGAATGCTGTGGTGGATGTATACGTTAAATTCTATTGTGTATTGTGTGTTCTTTTTTCAATTGCATCATTGCTGCATGGCAAATTCATTTCACTGTACCTTAGTTAGTGCATGTGACAAATAAATTTGTCTATATGTCTAATTGTCTAATTTGGACAATATTAGTTCCTTGAGACCCGTCTACAACAAAATCATACTTAATGATACAATAACAGAAAATCAGAACACTTTTTTTGCAGTCCCAACTTTGCTCTTTGTACCAAGTCATGTGCCCTTGTGTGAATGGAGCCTGGCTGTTAGAAGGCTGGTTCATTTGACTCCATGCAGATATCCCCGAAGACTTACAGGAAGCTCTTGCCCGACAAGGACTGACTTCAGATTGCTGCTCAGGGCCTAGAGAAAGAGCAGTTGGGGGATGGTTCACTGAGGACTGAGCATGTGTGCTGCCTTTGAAGACTGTGGTGTGGTTAGATGAAGGACATCAGTGGGCTGAACCTGCACTCTCAGTAAAATGGGTCACAATCCTCAGGCCATTCCACTCTTACATCAACCTCCAGACCCAGTTATTAGCCACTGATAGACCCCAAGCCATAGGAGTCTGGCCCCTACTGTCTTAGCTCTTACAGTAATAGATTCATAGAGTGATACAGTGTGGAAACAGGCCTTTCGGCCGAATTTGCCCACACCGGTCAACATGTCCCAGCTACACTAGTCCAACCTGCCTGCGGTTGGTCCATATCCCTCCAAACCTGTCCTATCCATGTACCTGTTCAACTGTTTCTTAAACATTGGGATAGTCCCAGCCTTAACTACCTCCTCTGGCAGCTTGTTCCATACACCCGCCACCTTTTGTGTGAAAAAGTTACCCCTCAGATTTCTATTAAATCTTTTCCGCTTCTCCTTGAACTTATGTCCTCTGGTTCTTGATCCCCCTACTCTATACAAGAGATTCTGTGCATCTACCAGATATATTCCTCTTATGACCAGTCAGCTAACTGGAATCCGTTTGATGCTCCTATAGGAGAGCGACCTAGTCAAACGTGGCATTCCTCATGCAGAACACCAACTAGGAGCATGAAGATCCACCTGTCCACCCAGAGCAGTGATCCACTCACGAGTAAGGTCATCAAACTGCTCCCTGGTGGTGGACAGCCGTTCCCTCACAGCTTCAAGCTGCTTCCCTGCGGTAGAGAACAGACCTCTCACTGGATCAGGATGAGGCAGCTGCTTCCTATAATTTACACCTAACCTTTGGTGCTTTGTGATGGGGTTGTTGTTGAGCTCTGGGTGACAGGGAAAAGGTTGTGGCCCCTGAATCGAGAGCTAGAGGTGGGCACGGAGTACTCCACACTCTCTGCCATCCCCTGCAATTCCCCCAAGGAAGCTCTAATAATCTGCTGACCAGGTCAATGTTCGTCTGTATCTGCCTGGTCATGAAAACCTCTCAGTTGTTACCTTCATCAAATCCTCTGAAGCAACACAAATGCCTCTGGCAAGTCCCAACAACAGATTCCCGGTTGCTGGAATCAGACTGGTTCATCAGTGCCTGGTGTCTCTCCTTGTCACAATCTAAGCTGCTCATTGCCCAGCACAGCCTCTCTCACTGAAGGATGCTGCAGGGTGCCAGCACAACCTTAGTAGACAAGACAATGTTGTTCACTGTATCTAGGTACATTCTGCATGACTCTTTGACCCTATGTGACAATAATAAACTAATACCATCATCATCCAGTCCCCTACTGCACTTCCCTGCCCATCTTTCCCTCCTGATAATTCCATGCAGAGGTTAATGAGGGGCCTTCTCCTGATGATGCAAAAACCAAACAGAACGTAGGCCGACACCAAAGCAGCATTCTAGAGGAGCAGCAACTCGGAGGGAAACGTGGGTGTCTGCTTTTGATCGCAAGGGATGAGTCACCATGATGAACCATCGCACATGAGCAGATCTGCAGATCCCACCCAACCTCTGTTCGAGAGCTGAATCATGCTGATATGATCCATCTGTCCTTGAGGAGGAGGATGACTTCCTTAAACTCACTGAGGAGCTATGTACATGAGAACACCCTCCCACGGGATGGGCTTCCTCTTATTCATCGCCGATCTTGCCGAAGCCCTCACATCATCAGAGAACCAGATTTGATGACAACCTTTGTGTTGAGTTCCTACACCTTTGTATGATTCATGATCTCTGTGTAGATTTCTAGGTGCTATGGTTTCCTCCCGTATCCCAAAACGTTAATAAGTTATAGGAGCAGAATTAGGCCGTTCGGTCCATCCAGTCTACTCCACCATTCAATCATGGCTGATCTATCTTCCCCTCTTAACCCCATTCTCCTGCCTTCTCCCCATAACCCCTGACACCCGTACTAATCAAGAATCTATCTATCCCTGCCTTAACAATATCCATCCACAGCCTTTTGTGGCAATGAGTTCCACAGAATTCATTGTGCTGTTGACAGGTTAAAAGATGACTGTAATTTACACCTAATGTAGTGGTCGGTAACAGGAGAACCAGGGGGAGTTGATGTGAGTGTGAGATGGAAAAACGGGTTAGAGTAGATGGATTTTGGTAGCTGCATTCAGTACAGCTTGGTCCTATTGAGAGCTAAGCAAGTCCGGTTCTAGGGTACATTTCTGGATGCAAATCCTCTAATAGTGCTTCAAAAATTTTTTTGACCCATTTGGCAGAACCCTCAGGAGTAGAGACAGTAATAGCAGCCCTGTGCTGGTTGTTTTTCCTATTGAGTATTTGGGAAAAAGTTTTTGACTGATCAAAAGTGGATTCTTAAAGGATCTCTGCATTTTGCAACATGATACCTAAGATTTTTTTCCTGGACAGAAGTTAATAACCTTTGCTTGATTTATAGTTCTGACAGATTTACAAGCTTGTTGTATTTTGCATTGAGAATTCAGCCCCTCTTCTACCTTCACTCCTGGTTGTCCTATCAACACTACACCTCTGCCTTTCTTGGTGTCCCAACGGTCGTGTGGATTAGTAGCTAAGCGTGTCTCTGGGTCCGGTGATGTGATGTCCTCAGAATGTGCACAGGAGGGTTTCAGCTTTGAATCCTGCCCAAATGCCCACAGTACACTGGTTAGCTCTGTTGCTTCACTGCTCTGGGACACTGGCCTTGTTCCTGATCTCAGGAGATGTCTGTGTAATTTACACATTCTCCCCATGACTGTGTATTTCCATTGGTTGGCTGTTTCTTCCAAATGGTTGTCTGTTTATTCCAAAAGAGACATCAGTCAGTAGGTTAATTGGTTGAAATATGCCATGAAGAGTAGATAGCTGACAGGAGAATCAGAATCGGGTCAGTGGACTTGTTATAGAGTTATTCAGTCATAAAGTCATACATTATTGTTCTATAACACCCCTCCAGGCTCTACATAGAAACCTAGAAACATAGAAAATAGATGCAGGAGTAGGCCATTCGGCCCTTCGAGCCTGCACCGCCATTCAATATGATCATGGCTGATCATCCAACTCAGTATCCTGTACCTGCCTTCTCTCCATACCCCCTGATCCCTTTAGCCACAAGGGCCACATCTAACTCCCTCTTAAATATAGCCAATGAACAGGCCTCAACTACCTTCTGTGGCAGAGAATCCCAGAGATTCACCACTCTCTGTGTGGAAAATGTTTTTCTCATCTCGGTCCTAAAGGATTTCCCCTTTATCCTTAAACTGTGACCCCTTGTCCTGGACTTCCCCAACATCGGGAACAATCTTCCTGCATCTAGCCTGTCCAACCCCTACGATTCATTATGAGAAAGAATAAGTTGCAGGAAAATAAGTGAGGGAATAGGATTGATGGGATTGTTATGAGAGCCCGCAGAGACTCAATAGGCTGAATGGTCTCCTTCTATGTTGTGAGAAATATCAACATGTTCAATAGTTAAAGAGTTCAATCTCCTTCGTTAGGCTCAGAAAGATCTGTCTGCACGCAGTTTCCCTAACAAAGTAATTAGTGCTGCTGGATATTTGCTAACTCTAGTCAAAAGATTTATATTTTGGTGACCAAATACAGAAGAAATAATACACCATTCCACTGACAGCTTCACAGATCAAACGTTATATATTTTATGTGGCATGTAATAACCACCATCAGTGCTCAAAGGGATCTACAGATTTTTGTATGTGAAAGTTGACAGAGAGAAACTAATCAGAAGACAAAAGACCTTGAAGGAGGTGGAAGGAAATCTTGCTGCAAATGTACAGGAAATTTATGAAACCACATTGTGACTATATATAAAACACAAAGTGCTGGAGTAACTCAGCGGGTCAGGTGGGGGATATGGATTGGCAACGTTTCAGATTGGGACCCTTCTTCAGACTGCACTGTTAAGAATCTAACATCTGCATTTCCTGTGTCTCGTTGTCTACATGGAGACTCTGTGGAAATATATAAAAGCACTTAGGACTGCAAAGGAATCAAGTGCTACAAGAATCAGGTAAGAAGGAGAAGCTGAGGTCAAAAAGCAGTCATGATTTAATTAAATGGCAAAATGAAGTGGCAAAAATATGCCTACTCTTTAGATTCTGAAAAGAGGAGCATCAGATGGGACTTATTCATCCCTTCAATTTAGTATAAACTGTGCATGAGCAAAAATCCATCACTTAAAGACTCCATTAACTTAAAGACTCCAAAACGATGGGCTACAGTAACTTTTGGTTTAACTTACTGGTGGGGAACACTAATATTCCAATCGCACATAATGCTTAAGACATCAAGCTTAGTGGAAAAGGTCTTTCCTCTATGAATTCCACTGCCCACCTTGGTAGAAGGTGGTAGGACTGTGATAGGGAGGCTGAGAGGGAGGATCACCAGGAGGTGAAGAGAACTTGGAGAAAGGACCATGCAGGGTGGATACAGAGAGGCTTCTGAATGGGTTTGATGGTTAATGTCGGATAAATGATGGGAAGTACTGAGGACACCGGCAGGGAGGGAGGAGATGTGGCTGATCATGTTTCTATATTTCCTTACGATCTAGGAGTCCATTTGACCCATTGGGTTTATGTTGGGTCATGAAACAGTCCCAATCCCCATTTATTTTCCCTGTAATCTGTTCTCCCACATTCCCATCAACTCCTACCAGACTCTACCTCTCATCTACACTCTAGGGGATATTTACCATCCTACACACCTTTAGATGAACTGGAGAACCTGTAGGAAAACCATGTTGTCATGAAAGGAGTGAGCAAATGACACACAAACGCATGGAGGTCCCTCCCTATTCATGTTCATAAGTGATGGATGCAGGATTAGGCCATTCGGCCCTTCAGGTCTACACCATTCAATCATGCCTGATCTATCTTTCCATCTTAACCACATTCTCCTGCCTTCTCCCCTTAACCCCTGACACCCATACTAAGCACGAATCTATCCATATTGAACCCGGGTCACTGAAACTGTGAGGTAGCTGCCCTAAATGACCATTATGCCACAAGTAATGACTGAAATTTAAGAGGTCACTTCTCTGGAGGAGAACTGATGGCTCACCTTCCCAGCAATGTGGTCAGGTGAAGCCCCACAACTAATGTTGACGACCCTTCAGTGGAGCCTTGTATTATCACGGTAGTAGCGACAACTCTGGACTGCGTTCTGCCCCAATCCAGCGACACAGCCATTTGTGCAGCCGACATTAAACTGTACAGATGGGAGTGAATCGATGTTTTCATCTAATGTGTACGATCCAAGATTCATAACCGAGGGGCACACCAGCTCCACAGCAGCAGACACCACTGAATCACTCCTTTTAACCCAGTTGCAATGTACACATAAACACGGCACAGTTCAATCACACGGTGCTGAGTGGGAATAAAGTGTAACCCAGTGGGTGCTTTCTGGAGCCGAGAAATGCCGAGGAACGGTGTTGATGAGGACTGTGGCTGTGACAGAGTTAAGTTCTGCAGCCTGGAGTAGGTGTGGAATGAGAAGCAGCCTGTTGTTGTCTGGCAAGGCTGAGGCGGGACCCTGAGCATCAGCCTGACAGAAGATCAGATATTTACACAAGAGGCAGAGAGAGAAACCTTTACACATTCAGCTGAAGGAGATGGAAGGCAGAATATACAAAGACAGCACATGCAGCTAGGAGTAAGCGGAGGAGCAGGCAGCAGCTGGAAATCGGCGAGCGACTCAGCATCACCTCACAGCGAAGATTTATTCTCAAAGTAATGCTCCCTCCAGATTTCCTGGATAGAAATTTTGATATAAATGTTTATTTGCTTGGACTGAGTTTGCTATCGGAGTGTCTCCCCAACGCTCTTCTTTAAGGCAGGAAGGGATCAGGACTCTTCAACGTTTTATCCAAAGATACAGTCAGACCTGGCCCACAAATAGCAGGCGAGGAACAATCAACCCACGCATGTAGGAAATCGAATAACACCAAGGGACCTCATCTACCTTGTGAGACAGATTCATCCTTTTTCCTGCCTCTGCAACATTGGAGGCTGTGGTTCAGAAGCAACAGCATGTAGAGGGAAGCTCTTGACTTTGGGGTTCAACTTTGCTTCTCTCTGGAAGGAACTGCAACCCTTGGTGTAAGCTGGATCTACAATCTCCTGTTCGGAGGAGGTGACGCGAACCCAATCCATACTCCAAGGCAAAGAAAAAAACTTACATTCACAATATTTTATGCTTCCTTATATCTCTCCTGCTGTTGGCAGTAGAACACACGAAGACAGATGGCAACGTCACTCCATGTGCTCCTGACCATTACACTGTGTGTCGACTTTGTACTGTTTAAGTTGGTGCATCCCGATCGGAGTCCGGTGAGAACCATGGGGCGGAAACCTCTGCCAACCGAGAAAAGTCTGGACCAAATAATAAATGTACCAGGCAGTCAGCAGGTAGGTGACCCCGCAGGTGAGTGAGTGTGACAACGAGCGAGAGTGTGAATAAGTGACCGTGTATGCACACGAGGAGATGTATGGCTCGGGTGAGTGTGCAACAGAGCAAAACCCGCAGGTAAATAAATTAGTGTGCAAGTGCGTGAATGTACAGAGTGTTAGAGAATCTGAGTGACTGAGCCACAGGCAGGCGATTGTGAAAAGCTGCGTGTTGTTGGGTTACATCTTACTCTGGGTTTTATTGGGTTAGATTGTACACTGGGAGTTATTGGGTTACATCTGACGCTGGGTTTATTGGGTTAGATTCCACTCTTCCAGATCTTGGACCTTTTAGGCACTTCAAAAGCGTAAAAGGATTGTGCTTCTAAGGAACTAAGGAAACAGTTGTAAGCAATGGTGCAATTGAAACATTAGGATTCCTTACAGATAAAATAACAGAGAACAGCATGAAAGTAAGCAAGCATTCTTTGGTTTATACGTAGAGCAATGGATAGGTGGGAGTAAAGCAGGGGTAAGCTCCTGATAGAAAGGTTCTTTAACTTTTGATTCTCTTCTCTTTTATTTGCACTGGTTCTTTTCATCGATCTACATATTCTTTCTAAAGATCCATATTCCTCTCGTTCTTCTCTCGTTCAGGTCTTCAGTAGCCCATTTTGTCCTTTCATTTCCTCCCTCAACCTCATATTGTCCCACTGGCCATTTTGGTCGGGTTTGTATCATTCACTATTTTTTTTAACCTTGCCAATGTCAGAGTACAGGCAGCTATAATGTTTGGGTGGAACTATAGTACTGTATTGTCTGGAAACCACGGTTCCAGGACGGTTGGGGTGGGGGAGGGTGTTGGTGCGGGTAAGAGGTGAGGTTAGCGGCATTGAGATTCAGGGACAATTTCTTCCTAGCTGTTATCGGGCAACTGAATCATTCTACCACAACCAGAGAACAGTGCTGAACTGTATCTACCTCATTGGTAACCCTTGGACTATCCTTGTTCAGACATTGCTGGCTTTACCTTGCACTAAACATTATTCCCTCATCATGTATCCATACACTGTAAATCGCTCGATTATAATTGTGTATTGTCTTTACGCTGACTGGATGGTACGCAACAAAAGCTTCTCACTGTACCTGGATCCACGTGACAATAAACTAAACTGAACTGAGAGGAAAAGAGGAATGAGGTGAAGGCTGGGAGAAGAGGGTTCGTCCAAAGAGTGGAGTGGGGGGGGGGGGGGGGGGGGGGGGGGGGGAGAGAAAGAAGCTGATGGTAGAATATAGGAACCACTCAGAAGCTGTGTTCATAAGGATTGGTGAGAAGTAGCAGAGAACATAGAACAGTCCAGCATAGACAATAGACAATAGGTGCAGGAGTATGCAATTTGGCCCTTCGAGCCAGCACCGCCATTCAATGTGATCATGGCTGATCATCCCCAATCAGTACCCCATTTCTGCCTTCTCCCCATATCCCCTGACTCCGCTAGGATCAGGCCCTTTGGCCCACAATATCCGTACCATACATGAGGACAAAACCAACTCCTATCTGCCTGTACCTAATGCATATCCTTCTATTCCCTGCATATTCATGTGTCTATCCAAAAGTCTCTTAAATGCCACTATCATATCCACCTCCACTGCCAGCAGCACATTCCAGACGTACACCACTGTGTGTAAAAAGTTTGCCCTGCGAATCTCCTTAAAACTTTGACCCACCCACCTTAAAGCTATGTCCTATGGTATTAAACATTTCCATTTAGAGGAAGAGGTTCTGACTGTCTACCCTATCTATCCCTCTCAAAATTGTATATAATTCTATCAGGTATCCCTTCAATCTCCAGCATTCCAGAGAAAACAATCTCAGCCAGTCCAACCTGTCCCTGTAGCTAATACTCCCTAATCCAGGTATAATTCTGGTAAACCTCCTCTGCACCCTTTCCAAAGCTTTTCCACTTCCTTCATGTATTGGGGCGACTAGAAGAGATGGGAGACAATTAACAGCTAACAGCAGAGAAGGAGAGGTCTGACCACTAATAGTTAGACCTGGTAGAATGAGGGACCTGTGGATCAGGCCATGAGAAGTCCCATTCATTTGATATGGACCAAAGATTGTGAAGGCTTTTGGCTCCAGCTCATAGAGTTTATGCGTTCAATTATGGACAAGCAGCAGCCTTATCAAAGGTTTGGATGCAGGTCAGGCAGGGACACTTAGTTAGAGGTTGGGATCCAATCAGTAAAAAACAAAAAGAAGACCATGAAAATGTGGGGGGAACTGGAGGCAAAATTCAATGATGTTTGTAAATAGCGAGTTGTTTTGTCTAGCAAGCTCACGAAAACCAGAGCAAATGTTACCGTCTGCCTGTGGAGATGGAGTTGTCCAGCCCTGCAAGTTTGTGATATCTTTGTGTGCCAAGAAAGCTCAGCGATGATGAACATGATACCACGCTTCAGTCTGATATCACTCGATTGCCACAGCACGCGATGCATTCCAAAGCATGTAAACGGCACCACTGTCTTTAAAGGCACATGCAAGAATCACAGCACGCAATGTAGTGGGAAGGTCTAATACTCGTTGCTTTACAGCATAATAGATGAGAGGTTAAGCAAAGAATAAGGAAAATAAGGGATGCAATGTTGATGCGTTGGAGGCTGCAACTAAATGTGCCAGACAGAATAATTTCAGGGGAGATGAGAGGAAATAGGATTGAATGGCTTTATTAACTAAACATGGCAGTGCAAACACTGAAGGGAAAATTCTCAGTGATGTGAATGATTGAGTTCTGAAATCAAAATGGACCAGGTTTCCATTTCTAAAGATAGTTGATTAAAGATAGAAATAAAATGGGGGGTTGCTTTGGAGGAAAGAGTTGTGTTTGTTATTCGCTGTTGTGAGTGACTTAAATTCCCCAGAGGTTAGCTGGGACATAACATAGGAAGATAATTTAGATACATCCCTCGTGTCATTTTTTAACATTATGTCATAGGCAGGGACAGCATCTACTGCCCAACTCTGGTTGTCATCGAGAAGGTTTGCGGTGAGCTATCTTCTTGAATCTTTGCAAACTGTGTACTAAAGTTCTCCAATATTGTTGCCGGGTTGGGAGATATATATTCAGTGAAAGAATTATGATATATTTCCACGTCAGGCCCGTACACAATTTGTTTCCTTCATTCACACAACAAATTTTCATCAAGCTGTCCAGGTACGCTATGGGTTAATTATGGTGTAAAGATGAAATAAGTGAATGAATGAATGATGTGCAGTTGTGGCTAATATGGGGTAGATATGGGTAAATACATGCAAAATATATTCTAAGAGAACACAGGCCATTATGGTTTAAAAATGAGATATTTGATAAATATAAAGGTGATAATACAGAAATATAAAGAATTATAAAACATTTGAAGAAAAGAATTGAGATATTTTTAAAGAAACTGTTGTATTTTTACTAAGTAAAATATTTTGGACAAGAAGAATAGGGAGGTGTTATGGATTTAGCAAGTCATGTCATATAAGCTTTTTAAGAGATATTATGAGTAAACGATACCTATAACTCAAGATAACTAGGCCTATAGATAGAGGGCTGGGAGTTGTCTTCCCATCATCTTCCCTTGATCGTCAAAAAGCACAAGGCTCGTCAGTCTTTCGGTAAACCTATGGACTCATATGTCGGATGGGGCACACTGTGGTGCAGCTTGTAGAGCTAGAGCCACACAGCTCCGACATTGGATTCAATCCTGACCTCTTGTGTTGTTTGCGCATTCTCCGCTCTCCTCACATCTCAAAAACAGGTGGGTTTGTACGTTAAATTGTTCTTAGTGCTTCGGTGAATTGTAGAATTTTGGGGTAATTGGAGTAATCTTGGGGAGAATAAGTTACAGGGAAACGTGGTGAGTTAATAGTTATGGTCTGAAGAGGTGGCATTAAGTCATTGGGTCAAATTACTTCCTTCTAAATATAACCACCGCTTGTCTGTTGTACCGAAAAGTGGGGGGGGGGGGGTGGTCGGGAGGTGTACAATTACAATAAAACTCAAAGCAACATCATCGAAGGGAAGATAGACAAGGTGGAGCAGCTCAGCGGGACAGGCAGCATTTCTGGAGAAAGGGAACAGGTGATGTTTCCGGTTAGAACCCTTCTTCAGACTGGCAGAGAGAGATGCAACCCACTGAGTTGCTGCAGCACCTTGTGTCTATCTTTGGTATAAACCAGCACCTGCAGTGCCTTCCTACATCATCAATGGGAAAGTAGTTTGTATGATCAGTGTCTTCTCTAGTAAATCAAGTATTCACCCATCCACAGCCATCCTCTCCACCACAGGCAGCCAATAGCTAGTAATTTAGTGATTTATCAGCTACGCTGTGGCAATTGTTCATGGTTTCTTCAACATTTACTTCATACCATGGGATTTCAGGTACCAAGAAACGGTAAGAGGAGCAACTGGAATTGGCCCATCATCACCTTGACACTTTCCTTATCACTTGCACACAATCTTACTGGGCAGGTATTGCTGTTCCTGCAGCACTGGTGAACAACATCCTGAATTCTCCATCGAGAGCATCATCGCTACAGCACATGAAGGTGAAAGTCTTCCAAATAGCACATCGCAAGACTCCCACAGTTGAGAAACTAACACTGCCTTGCTGGTGACACCCACAGACTGAAGCTGTGATGTCATTCTCACGCTCAGGCTATGTTTTCTTCATACTAAAAGATAGTTTTGAATATTCTCATGTGCAGTGAATCTGATAAGATGGAACATCAGAGGATAAAAGACAAAGGAAGATCAAACTGGCATAGTCGGTTTAAGTTCCTTACCATTATGTTCCTTTAACCCACCACAGCTTCTGAGCTGTGCAACTTCAGGATGAGCTCTATCAAGTTCTGCTCCTTTGACTCATTGTCTACAGAGACATAAATGCATTTTCAACTGGCAATGAAGGTAGACCTATGCTACTCACGTATGCTTAACAATGGAGTGGTAGCTTATACTTGAGGTAAAGCAACTGGGAGGTTAAAACATGGATTTTGGAGGGTTTTTGCAATAATTTATTTATTTAATCCCCGTTAATGAGACAGATTGATGAGGAAAATGATAGCTCCACTGGTCAAATGGCAGATGAAACAGGAGTTGGAAGATGATAGTAAATCCAAATCCAATAAGAGAGGAATCGACAGCTTTCTACAGACCTAATTCAAGCTGTTCGCTCATGGGTTCAAATCAATATATTCAACACAACGAGCAATGGTTGTGTAAACCTTCCCTTCACAGAAGTTGAGTGATTTCATCTCATATACAATCATATAGCGAGTTAGTGGCAGAGTAAAGTGTCCCCAGCACTATCTCACCATATACACCCTGATCAGGTACAGTATGGGTTAATGATGGAGTAAAGCTTCCTCCACTCTGTTCCATCAAATACTGAGGCCATTCATACTCCAGGTTAGTTAATAGTAAAATTCATTCTGTATTTTTCTAACATATTTTAACTTTGCAGTTAAGGTACAAATTAAATGCAGAGCATAGTGCTAAAGCTCCCTCTGCAAATGTGATGTACAAGGTGGAGTCGTTACCAAGTCAGGCTTCCTATATTTTGTCCGAGGTACAGTGTGGGTGAGATACAGAACGTTACTCAGCTGATCCAATATATATTCTGAGGCCAGGTGCAGTTTGGATCAGATACAGAAAAGCTCTCTTTGCAAGGCCCCTTCAGATACACTGGAGTCAGGTACAGCATGGAGTAGGTACAGAATAAATCTCCCTCTAAACCACCACAATAAATTATCTGAGGCAAGCTTCGAGTATGATGTAGTTAGAGAGTAACTCTCCTTTTATATGGTCCAGTAAACACTCCCAAAGGAGCTCTGTTATGGGTTAGTTACTCAGAGTAATGCAACCTTGGCTCGGTTTCAAGATCATCCCTGTGGTAGGTATAGTTTGCGTCACTTATAACATGAAACTCCTTCTACACTTCCCCACAAATAATTGCTAGCCAGCTATAGTATAAATGTGTTGTGGAGTTGAGTTTCCTTTCCACACTATCAAATGTCCACAGGCCAGGTATAATATGGCATTGATACACAGTAAAACCCCTTGTATACTGTCTAAAATAAAGTGCTCTCAAGATGTCCAATCAAATGCTCGCAGAGTATTTAAATGTAGAATGCAACTTCTACAATGTCCCATCACCATCACACTCCTGGGCCAGGTAGAGTACACACTCCTGGGCCAGGTAGAGTACACACTCCTGGGCCAGGTAGAGTACACACTCCTGGGCCAGGTAGAGTAAGGGTCAGTTACACCTTAGTTTTCGGCAGTGCAGTGTTTTCCAGCTTGTTATAATTCAGCTTCCACCAAATGTCAAGGCAAGCGCTGGAGCTGGGAAAGAAAATAATGTACCGTATATTCTCTCAGGGATTTGAAATGTTGGTGTTCCAGAAACAAAAGTGAATTTGTTGAGCACAGTGTCAACTAGAATCGCATTTGAAACAGGTTTCCTATTATTTAAAACTTGTGTCCTTGAATTCTTAAATCATTGTTGTCTTTCATTTGTTCTCGAGTAGGACGATGACATCTCAACCATATCTTAGTTTTTTTTTCAGTTTAGAAACATAGTGCGGAAACATCAATCCTCGCACATTAACATTATCCTACGCACACTAGGGACTATTTACACATACACCAAGCCAATTAACCAACAAACCTGTACATCTTTAGAGTGTGGGAGGAAACCGGAGATCTCGGAGAAAACCCACACGGTCACGGGGAGAACGTACAATCTCCGTACACACAGCACCAGTAACCAGTAGTTGGTATGGAACCTGGGTCTCCAGTGCTGTAAGCGCTGTAAGGCAGCAACTCTACCGCTGAATCACCGTGAATTCCTATCTAGTCTTAAATCAGGAAGATGTTGAAGGTCGTCATGTCTATACAGTCTATATGTCTAAAATGGCGTTCTGCAAGATTCCAACCGAGGCCGCATGTCTGCCCATCATCCATTGTGAGGCAGAAACTGAATCTCTACATTCATGAAATCCCCAGAGAGGAATTATGTGTGCTGACTGGGAAGAACTACCAACTAATTTCCTCTCAGACTCCCATTATGATTCATCTAACCATCCTCGCTGTCCAATAGTCGTCATGCCTTTTTACTCTCCCATCCCCGGGGCTACTGAAGATTTATCAACCTGTCCTATGATGACCATTCATTTCCCTTGTACCTGTTTCTGTTCCATAAGATTTTATCTTACTCTCGGTATATGGCAGCCATAGGCAAGATTGAAATTAATTACCCACTCGGAATTTACCTGAAGATGACAGTGGCAAGCCTTCTTTTTGAACCATCATTGTGAAGGCGCTTCCACAAAGACATTGTATATGGATTCACGGGGACTGACCAGTGATGAATGTCCAAGTCAGGGAGAATAAGATGGCAACCTAGAGATGAAATTACTGCCACACACAAGATATTCTCATTGTTAATAATCAACAGTCAATGGTTGTGAGCACAGTGGGCACTACGTATAAAGTCCAACAGGCTTTATGGAGAAAAGCATTACTGTGCGCTGACTGTCGTCAGTGAGTGAGGTGCAGTGTCACCGAGTTGTATCAGGCTATGAAACAGGATCCTCTTGACAGAGGCAACAAACCAAGTACAATACCAATGCAGAAAACTCTACATGGGTCGAGATTAAGGAGTACTGGTGCACACAAGGTTTCATGTCTTTTGTTCTGAATATCAGCAGATAATATAGTAATATTGTTTTTTTGGCTGGATTGAAAATTGCATCTTTGGAACTGAACCATTTGGATATCAAAAGATTGTCTCTTTGATTACATAATTCTTACCATATTCCCCCAAAACTCCATCTTGAAGCACATCCAGTTCTTTCTCTGGAGATCTAAACAGTTTGTTTCAATGGGCCATTTATTTTTTCTCTAATATTCTATCTGCATCGCAGTTTTATTTACTAATTTTCCTTTACCATTTGATCTTTCTGGCAGTGTGAATAAATGCCAAAAATAACTTCACCATCTCCATCAAAATTTTGAAAACTTTCTTGCGATCCTTTTAAAGTGACCAAGTCAAACCTTCCCATCACTGAATGCTAGATTTTACAATTTTGCATCATTTCAGTTGCTTTAAGCCATCTTTGAAGAACATAAGTTTCAATTTCCTGCTCATTTCTTTACATTGTAAATAGGTCTAACCCAGTGCTAAATAAGTTATGCATTTTCCCATCATGTTTAATTACAGCTCACAGCGAATAGGCAGCTTTCCCGAGAGATATTGCATCTATGTAGCATCCGTTTATTTTTGAAATATGGAATATGTGCCTGACTGCCACTCGCAGCTCTATTCCATCTGAATACTGGGGCAGCTAACCACAGGCTACCTGAAATAAATAAGTTGTTTTCATTGCAATCAGCCTAAAATTGTAAGATAAATATTTTTATTGAATTGTGCAAGGACAGAATAATACAAAAAACTTGCAAAAATAAAGATATAAATCCATAAAAGGCCCACACTTGGCCTTGTGTCCAGAATAATTGATCTTCAAAACATGCTTCCCACACATCTTGACGAATGATGGTATTTTGGGATGACCATGGTTTACTAGCGTAATGTTTGTGATAATCTATTAAAAATGAATTAAGTATCTATTGAAATTATAATGCATCATCCACATCCTTGTTGGTAGATGACAGGGCAGAGTTATGAGGGGCAATAACGTTGGTTAAATTGTAATAAGGGGAGGAAGAAATCTATATAGTTTCCCAGTTCAAATCTACACAAATTGAACTCCTAATGGAAAAGCAGCCTAGACGTAAAGTCTAGGCTCAGCGGCATTTAAACTCCAGTCAAAAATGCAGCACTGAATCATGGCACACTGGCATTTAGACAACAGTTAACAAGGGGAATGTTCCCCGGCATGAGTTAAAATTGTCATGAGTGGAAGCTGAAAACATAGGTCAAAAACAAAGAAATATTATGAAGATGCAATTGGTAGATTAATGTAGTGATTGGTGGGTTGGACCAGACCTGTAGTGAGTGATGCTCTCCAGCAGTACCTGATGTAGACCCCTGATTAGCCTTTAGTATCTGATTCTTGCAATAACTGGTCTCTGGTACCCAATTCTGTCCACATTCCTGCACTGACTGATGTGCTGTAATTGCCACATTGACTGATCTACTGAATTGAGGTAATTATCAAATTGTATTGAATTGCTGTAATGATTGATCATCCTGGCAGACTTAAACCAATTCAAAATTCTGCCAAAGCTGAAACCCAGTCACCAGCCACAATTCTGCCTCATTGCATTAGCGTAAGCACTCATCTCCTGTGCACGAATAGTGGGACGACTGACCTCCTGTGTCAGATGTATATAATTTATTTCAGTCATGAGATCCCTTTGGAAAATTTTCTGTGGCCTTATCTAATATTAACCCTCTCTTGTAGGAAATATCTAACTGACGAATGCACAGTAAACTGCAACCCATTTAATATCACACGGAAAAAGACGAACGCATGCCACAAATGTTCCTCTGTGGAATCTAGAGAGAGAGATATCCAGGCAGCAAAGTGTCACCAGTCTAAGTGTGTGGGGTATCATGGTAGGCAGGGTGACTTGTCACCCAGAGAGTTGTGAATCTGTGGAATTCTCTGCCTCAGAAGGCAATGGAGGCCAATTCACTGGATGTTTTCATGAGAGAGTTAGATTTAGGTCTTAGGGCTAAAGAATCAAGGGATATGGGGGGAAAAGCAGGAACGGGCTACTGATTTTAGATGAGCAGCCATGATCATATTGAATGGCGGTGCTGGCTTGAAGGGCCAAATGGCCTACTCCTGCACCTATTTTTCTATGTTTCCATGTTTCTAAGCAAAGACCTAGAAAACTTAACCTTGTGTGCTGAGTTATAACAATAACAGGGGTGTCAGGAACTTCCCTTTTACATGAACGGTACTGGACTAGGGAATTAAAAAAAAAATCACAATCTGATACTAGAACGTAGAAGAAGATGGGATTGAATTGGGATCAGGACCCTGGACCTTTCAATAATGAGAGGCATAAAAAGTTATTCAAGTAAAACTACAACCACTAAAGTAAAGGTTATGAAAGCAAAATTAATTGTGGTGATGTAGATCGGTGGAATAAATCAAGCCAGTTCTGAAGCTAAACTGTTCCAGGTGTGATATGGGAGAATGTCCTGGTTACTGGGAAAAGCTAACCTGGCCAAGTATCATTTCATCAGCCTCCTCCTCATTAGCAACTGATCAAAATCTGGAACCATTTCCAACCTCCTCAAAGCCAAGATCCAGATTACAGACGCAAATGCAAAAGGCGATAGAGGGGTGAGGCTGGATGCACTCAAGATTATTGCATCTGACAACCTATCAAGGTGCAAAATCAAAACTATAAATGAAAACCAAAACAAAACTGCAGCTGCTGGATGTAAGAAATGGAAACAAAGAATTCTGAAAGTACTTAGCAGGTTCGGCAGCATCTGTGGAAAGAGAAGCAGAATTAACACTTTAATTCTTCATTATAAGAGTTAATTCTTCATTAGAACTGGGAGCTTTCCCAGTTATTTTTCTGAAATTGAAAATGGTGGGTAACAACTTTCTAATGACACCATGTAAGTGCGATCATCATTGATCCCGGCTCCAGATATCTATGCGGACATATCCTTAGCCCAGGGTAAATGGCTGCTTCAGCTACTTCATAAATGAGTAGCAGACTCGGGCCAGGTGGCCTAATTCTGCTCCTATGTCTTATGGTCAATGTGCTTTCCTTATGAGCTGGGAGGTGTGACTGATGATAAAACATCAATAGCAGTGATGATTATTGAATTGCACTTTTGACTGAACCTTGTATTTACTGGAGTAGATGTTAATAACTAGGAGGTAAGTCTCTTGCCATACGAGGCCCAGCCTCTGCCATGCCCAATAAACCTGATGTTGCCATTGGTGCGGTGACCACCTCCAACAGATAATATTTAAAAAAAAAATTAAAAAAAAAAAAACAGATAATGCTGAACTTTGTGATGGCGGTGCAGTTAAGTATGAATGGAGGGGTTAGTCTTTCATCTTGAGTATGAACCGACACTTCAATGATAGAACTGTCACCAGCCAAAACCCAGTGGACTTTTTTGCCTTTTTTGTGAAGAATTGTGCTGCACGATGTGACATCATCAAATAGACCACAGTCCCTGAACCAACGTTTTATATGGTTCATCATGTCTTCTCTACTTTTGTTTTCCACATCTCTGTTTATCCACCTTCTGAACCCATATGCTTTCTCAGCCTGCCTCCTTGAGAAATTTATTCACATATACAGCAGATCCCTCTTCATTCCTCACTCTCCCATCAGCATTATTGATCCGTGACTTTCCGGTCGGCAGATCTCAATCAGTGTGGATCGGTTACAATATCTCATCGTCACTGACCATCAACACAGGTGCATCTCAGGGCCTCCTGACCATCAACACAGGTGCATCTCAGGGCCTCCTGAGCAACAAAACCAAGGTACTTATCACTGATTTCAATAGCGGGAAGATGGGAGGCTACGCTCCAGTTTTCATTGGTGGGTTGTTGGTGGAGAGAGGTAGCAGCTTCAAATTCCTGGACATTAACATCTTTGTTGATCTGTTCTGGGTCCAGCACTTAGATGTGATCACAAAGAAGAAGTAAAAAGATTCAGCGTGTCTCTGAATACTCTAACGAACGCCGACAGATACACTGTACAAAGTATCTTGGCTGGCTGCTTTTCCACCTGGCAATTCCAATGCAGGGGGACAGAAGATGCTGCATAGAGTGGTGGACTCAGCCCAGTCCATCACAGGCACAACCCTCATTCCATCTAAAACATTTGCCCAAGGCGCTGCCTCAAGATGGCTGCATTACCATTAATATCCTCACCATCCAGTTTATGTCCTCTTCTTGGCTGCTACCATCAGGCAGGTAGTACAGAAGCCTGAAGTCTCACACCACCAGGTTCAGCGACATCTACTTGTCTACAACCATCGGGTTCTTAAAACAATCAGCACAATACTAAACCTACCTCACCAACAAATACTTTCGACCACTTCTTGCACTAACATGGATTTGTATCTAATTGTGTTTTTGCACCAATCTCGTGCTTTGCAGCCTTTTCATTCCGTGTATAATTTATGTATATTTTTAGGTCGTGCGTGTTGTCTGAGTCTACATGCCAGTGATGCTTCTGCAAGCAAACTTTTCATTGTACTTGTTCCTCACCATACTTGAGCAGAGGACAATAAACTTGACTTGACATGACTTTATGTTAAAATACTTTTCTTTGTTTGTCCAATTAAAATATCCAGCTCTCATACTTTTCTCTGTTGAAATGACCTCAAGATGTGTCCGCCCATTATGTCAGGCTTGGCTTCTCTCTCTAGCTCCATTCTAACCAGTGCTTCCATGTGATCCTAAATTCCACCCTACTTAACTCCACCTTAATGTCTCAACCTGCCCAACCATAAATTAATTTAACATTCTACTGTCACTTAAAAATTTGTCTTACCTTCCATGGTGTGAACATGTCATCACAGACGTGTTAATTATGCTAATTTATGTTAAAAATAGGACAAGAAGTTACAATATGCTAATAGTCTACCACTGATTGGTTGTTGGGAAGGAACAGAGAGACCAAGGATTTTCAGAATAGCTGAATTATCTGAATGAGAGGTATCAGTTTCACCAGGGTTCTTTCAGTTTTAGTTTGAAATATAGAAATTTAAACTTTCCAATAACTTAGAAAATTGGAGCAGGAGTAGGCAATTCTGCCATTCAAAACAATGCCACCATTCCAACTTCTCTTTCATGTTCCGGGTATCTCACCATGCCCCTTAATACCTTGTTAAAATCTATCTATCTCCTTCTTAAATTTTAATCAATTGGCCTCCATTACTTTTTGTGGTAAAATTCATAGTTCTCGACACTCTCCACCAAAATGTCTTCGCCTGTTTTCAATTATTCAGTTCAACGATGCAATGATACTTTATTGTCACATGTACCTAGTACAGTGAAATGCTTTGTTTTGCATGCAACATGGTAAAATCACACAGTAGACCTCACCTAGGCTGTACACTAGAGTCGCCACATTTCTTACACCAACAAAGTTACAAAAGTTCACCCTAAGACTGTGATACTGTGACAGCTCCTATCCAAGGAAAAACATCCTACCCACATTGTTGTCCTGTCAGCATTTGGTACATGTTGGAAGAAGCTTGGTTTCCCCATCCCTACCCTGCCCCCTTCAAAGAGAAGGAAATCCATTGCTATTAATACTGAGATAGCAGACTTTTCAAATGAAATAAACTCTGGGGCTTAACGGCTCAGATGCTCTGACCTCCCCTCCAATTCTTTCTTAGTTGCAGCCACAACATGCAGTGCTTGACATATCAACAATCCTGTCAAACTCCAATTAGCCCAGTGGCCAATTCTGAACTGCTTTAATCACATCTCGGTGGGGAAGGTCAAGTGGCCAGCCTCGCGCATGCTGACAATGCTGACATTAATAACACAGCCTCACAAGCATGAGAGGTAGGTAAAATGGGCCAATAGGGGAATCTCTGTTACTCCCACAACAGTATTTTCCAAGAGAACTTCCAAGTCTCCAATATGATCTGCATTCAATACGTGTGAGGTAATAGATGTAATGTTAGCTATCACAATAGTAAACAAGGCTCTTAGTCCAAATGGATTCTAGAAACTAAATTCAAGAACCAGAGGACTTGGGTTTAAGGTGAAAGGGGAAGATTTAATAGGAACCTAAGGGACAACCCTTTCATTCAAAGGTTGGTGGGTATACGGAATGAGCAGCCAGAGAAGGTAGTTGAGGCAGGTATAATAGCAACATTTAAAAGATACTTAGACACAGGTACATGGATAGGAAAGGTTTAGAGGGCAAATGGGACGTGTTAAGATGGGGCATCTTGGTCAGCATGGATGAGTTGGGTCAAAGGGGTCTGTTTCCATGCTGTATGACTCTATGACATTATGACTATACCTCTATGTGTGGTGCTGCAGATGGTGCTATGACCTCACACGTCCAGCAACCCCAGGCTCGATCCTACCTCCATGGGCTTTTCCAGGGTGTTCCTGATTGTTTCCACATTCCCAAGACATGATAGCTGTTAGGTTAAATAGCCCCTGTAAATTATTCTTGGTGTGGGTGGGAAAATCAGGGGGGGGGGGGGAAAGCTTTTAACGGGCAGGGGTGAGAATGGGCAGCAAGGAAATAAGTGGGGAGATGGGGTTGCTCCGTGTCAGCATAGATTCAATGGGTCATGTGGCTTACTTCAATTTCATGTAGGTATGCAGATATTTAATTTGTGAACATGCCTAGTAAATCAGTTAATATGTTTTATTTATTATGTATTTATGTTTAAGTTATTTATTTATCAAGTTACTTTCTTTTTCCAGTAGCCTTAAATTAATCCAGTCCCCTAACTCAGGAAGCAAAAATAGGGAGTGATATTTACCTGTAACAATAAATCACCTCTTGGCTGGCCTCAGATGTCTATTTAATAAATTTTCAACACCTAACACTCCCACAAACAGCTGTTTCTCTGGTTACAATTTCTTGGCCAAAACTTACATGGAATACTATGGGATTTGAAGTCATCTCCCTCCCTCCCTGTACTGAATTCAAATACAGAACACATTTTCTTAGCGACTCATATTTAAGGTCATTAAGTACAACACCTTGGGTATAAATCACTATTTCTTTATTAGCAGAGCTGTGCCAGAGTCCTGAAACTCCTCATCTAGCACCATTGTGTAAAAACATCACCACAAGGCCTACAGCAGTTCAAACGAACATGGCCACCACCGTCTTCTCGGTTAGTTGGCAATGCCAATGATTGGAATCTTACGAACATTAACATCACACAGAGCAAAAACAGAAATATTAGCAGGCCATTGCTTAGCAGCATTGATTACATGTTAAGTGGGCTCTATTAACATAACCAAGAGTGGAATTTCACTGGAAAATGGAAATTTCACGAAGGTCTCTTGATTATTGCCCAAATTCGTGAGCTGGCATCACAAAACAGCCAGCCAGACTGTCTGGTCAATTCTGGGTTCTAGGATAGTCACAGCTGACTGATTCACATGACAACGCCAGAGCTGCTGCATCATGTGATGGACATAACGGTGTTTAGATTGAGTCAAGTTGATTGTGATGTTGAGCTGAAATCTGTGATCTTTGGAATCAGACCTCGTGAGTCTCAGGATCAACATCTGCATAATTTAATGAGAACTGTACAAATAATAAAGCAAAGGTTGGATTTCAATGGTTGCTGCCATGGCACTTGCTATTTACCATAATATAATTGTTATTGCACTGCTAAGTTGCTCCACTACAATATCAGTTGACCTGAATTCCATCATTTGGACCAGCACCTAATTTCCTCACAAAAAGTAGCAAAGAATCATCTTCTTAAACTCTTGTACTGAACATATTCCCACAGTGCTCCTGGTGGTAGGCAGAAGAATTAGTGAGAATGAGTCAGGATGTTGTTCGATATGCAATGGACTGTGATAATGTCAATGATAATCTTGTCCTTCAGCTGGAAGTGGGCTTGGATTTGGGAGGTACAATTGAAAAGTTCTTGCTGAGTGCATTGTGTATGTCGTAAACACTGTAGCCAACATGAGTTGGTGGTGGAAGGAGTGAATGTTCAAAATAGCAAACAGAGTACCAATCATGCTTCTTATTTTGTAATCATGTTTTCTTATGCTTCTTGTGCATTGCTCGAGCAAGTGGACAGTATTGCATCACACTCTTGTGTTGTGATATTTAGATGATGAAAGGCTTTGGGTATTTAGGACGTGAATCACACTGCAGGGCATGTAGTTTCTGACTTACTCTTGTAACCACAACAGTTATATGTGGCTGATCTTATTATTTTTTTGATCAATTATGACTCCCGGGATATTGATGGTGGGAGGATTTAGTGATACAGACGGCACTGAATGTCAATCTTTGGCTCTGCCATATTGGTGAAGGTTACTTCCTGCTATTAGTTGGTATTTGTGTTACTCTACATTTGCCAGCCTATGATTGGTTGTTATTTGAGCCGCATCTAAATGAGAAGGTCATTGTGATGGAACTGAATGCCGTGTTCATTCCCAAATTCTTCCATATAATGGAGGAAAGTCATTTCCCAAGCAGCTGGGGAAGATTGCTCATAGGGAACATTCTGAGAAACTCCTAGAGCTATGAAATGTTTTCTCCAAAAAGCATTGGCCAACTTTTTGATTGAATCGATTCTAGTCTATCCTGACCCCAATGTCTATTTTTATGCAAGCTGCTTCATGCTACCCCCAGCCAATGCTGCCCATGTCACCCTCACTTTCCCTGCAGGATTGCAGCCTTTCTGTTCAAGGTTGGACAACATCTTTGTAAGTTCTGAAGTCTAATGGTCCTGATGGAACCTGAAATAGGCATCAGTGGGAAGCTGTAGAAACAAGGAACTGTAAATGCTGGTTAATACACAAAAGGTCACAAAGTGCGGAATAACTCAGTAGATCAAGCAGTATCTCTGGAGAATGTGGAGTGAGACCATTCTTCACTCTAAAGAAGTGTTTTGACCCGAAACATCCCCAATCCATGTTCTCCAGTAATGATGCCTGACCTGTTGAGTCACTTTGGCACTTTGTCTCTATCAGTGGGAAACATATTGGTATGACAGTGCCTCTTTATAACAATATTGTCCGTACCTTCCATCATTTAGCTCATGATTGAGAGTAGGCTGTTGGAATGGTAATTGATTAGATCAGGTCTGCCCCACATTTTTTTGCGCACAACGCATTTGGAATTATTCTACATATTAAGGGGAGAGAAGGTTTAATTCTATCAATGTTGTCAATTTTGCATTTGGAATATTTGATGTAATTGTGTAGGGAATGTCATACTCTGTATCCCACCCATATTGTGAATATTTAATGGGACGCTGCAGCGGGAGATTTTAGGTTGCATCTAAATCATGCTGTAGCTGACGTGCGAATTTGATTCTGTATTACTCATCCTGTTCATTATCAGTAAGCTTTTCCTTTGAACTGAAGAAGTGCTTTGATTATGTCCAATATTTACCTAGATTTGGTGACTGTTGGCATGATGACACCTTCTCATTCTTCCTTAACTTCATGCCCAGTACCCAGTATCATGCTGTGGCAGATAGAGATCAAAGGAGTCTTTAGATTCAGATTCAGATTCAGATTCAAATTCAGATTCAGATTCAGATTCAGATTCAGATTCAGAAAACTTTATTGTCTGTCGTAACAGAAAATCTTCTTTGACGTGGCTCAACATACAGACAGGACAATGTACTGATAAGCAGTCATACAACACAGATTTCTGCGAGCACACACAGTTGTGTATAGATCTTAAAAACAAGTATACAGATTAAAAACTGTAAAAATAGACAAGATAAAAGTTGTGGATACGTGTAAAGTGACAGTGCGTCAGGGTTAATTTGTCCATTGTTCATTTTTTATTTAAGCTGTTTATGGCAATGGGTATGAATGAGTTTTTGTGGATGTTTTTCTTGGATAGGGGGACTTTATATCGGCGGCCTGATGGCAGAAGTTGGAAGGACTTGTGCAGGGGGTGGGTGGGATCCTGTGTAATGAGGTTGGCTTTCCTTTTAACTGCCTGGGTGTGGAGTACTGATAATTGATTTTGAGTTTTGCCAGTTATTTTGCTTGCTTGATTGATGATCCGGGAAAGCTTTGATTTGTCTTTGACAGAGGTGAGGGTGAACCAGGATGTGATGTTAAAGGTGAGTACAGATTCTATAAGTGATTTATAGACAGCTGTTAAAATGTCCTGTCTGACATCAAAGCTCCTGAGTTTCCTCAGCAGGAACAGGCGTTGCTGTGCCTTCTTGTACACAGAGTCTGTGTGCTGGGAGAAGGACAAGCGGATGTCGATCTCTGTGCCCAGGTATCTAAAGGCCTCTACCTGCTCAACTGTCTGCCCATTCAGCCTCAGAGGTTCAAAGAGAGGTTGGGGGGAAGATGTTCGCCTCCCCCCACAACACAGCTCCTTGGTCTTGGAGATGTTAAGCTCCAGAGAGCTCTCTTTGATCCACAGCATCAGGGTGTTGACCTGCTGATAGTAGGTAGCCAGAGAATTGTGATCCTTGATGTGGGCCACCAGGGCCATATCGTCTGCGTACTTAAAAAGGGGAATGTCACTGTTATTGTTTGTTATGTTGTTTGTGTAGATGGAAAATAAAATCGGTGATAAGACACAACCCTGGGGGACACCAGTGTTTAAAATCATGTTCTTGGATTTAAAACCATTTACCACCACATGCTGAGGCCGGTCCTGCAGAAAGTCTTTTATCCACAGGATAAGTGATGGGTTGACTTGTAGATCCAGAAGGCGGTTGCAGAGGGTGACCGTGTTGACTGTGTTAAAATCGGAAGAAAAGTCCATAAATAAAATCCGTGTGTGGGGGTGTGGGGAGTCCAGCTGTCTGCTAACTGTGTCCAGGAGAGTCAAACAGGCATCCTCCACCCCACGCCTTGCCTTATAGGCAAACTGGAGTGGGTCAAGCCTGTCCACCACCATAGCAGTGAGGTGATCACTTACCACCCTCTCCATACACTTGGAAAGAATGGATGTGGGTGCCTTCATCTCCAGATGAAGTCCTTCATCTCCCTGGCGTTAGATTTCTTCGGCACCGGTATAAGTGTGGACTCCTTCCACATCCGTGGGACACAGCTGGAGTCAAGGAGATGCTGGAATAGCTGAGTGATGACATCACCCAGCTGAACTGAGCATTCCCTCAGCACCTTGCCCCTGAGCCTATCCGGGCCAGAAGCTTTGTGAGGGTTGATGCGGCCCAGTATAGATGTAACCTTCCTTTTATCCACTGTGATTGATGAACTGCTGGTGAGGGTCCAGTCATTCTGGGGGTGTGTCCTGTCAAACCAGCTGCAATAGATGTTGAGTTGCTCAGCAAAGGTGGCGGGGTCAGAGCATTGGATCAGGGCCGGTTTCTGGGCTCTGCCCATCATGGTGTTAAGTCCCTGCCATGCCTCCCTTGCATTGCCAGTGGTGAATTTTTCCTCCACTTTGTTTTTGTAGTGGAGTTTGGCCAGCCTGGTCTTCCTTCTCAACTCACTATTATACTGTTTTACTCTGTGTTTGTCTCCCTGTAGGGATGCCACTTTTTTGTTGTTAAGACACTGCTTCAGGTCCTTGGTAACCCAAGGCTTGTTATTAGGGTACAGCTTGACCTGTTTTGTTGGTATAACAGCGTCCACACAGAATGACAAATAGGAGGAGATAGAGTCTGTCAGCAGATTTAGGTCTCCCTCACAACTTTGGAAAAATATTTCCCAGTCAGTGATCTCCATGCAGCCCCTTAATGCATCGACAGAGTCATCGTTCCAGACTTGAATAGTTTTTGTTTGTATATCTTCTGCTTTTAGTTTTTGTCTGTATTTTGGAAGCAGCAGAATGACATTGTGGTCAGAGCGACCGAGTGGTGGGCGGGGCTTTGAGGCATAGGCTCCCGGTATGCTACCGAAACACAGATCCAGCGTTCTGTCAAGTCTGGTAGGTGTGGTGACATACTGCTCCAAGTTTGGAAGCAGTGTGGTGACATCACATCTGTTAAAATCCCCGAGCAGGAAGACAGGCTGATCGCTGCTCTGATTGACAGCTCTGTTGAAACAGTCAGCAATGCGCTCCGCTGCAAATGCGTTATCAGGTCCAGGGACATACGCTAGGATAACTGTGATCTGTGTGAATTCACGGGGAAGGTAGTGAGGCCTGAACGACACCGTCATGATTTCGTGGTGTTTGCTGCATCCAGTCTCTCTGACAGTGATGTTGACAGCCCACTCTGTGTTGACAGCCATGCAGAGCCCGCCCCCAATCGACTTCCGCGTCATCCTAGTGTCTCTGAAGCAAAGCCAATGTAAGGACTCACTATCATATACAAGATTACATCTCAATATGTAAGGAAATCTTTGTTCTTATTCTGAAAGTTTGGGTATAATAAGATTTCATGGAACCAGGTTCCAGACCCATTCATTGAATTATCTTAACCCATTCATTGAATCATTTGTATGTGACAGAACTCATCCCTCTCTCCTGACTAATTTTAGGTGGGATGGTGAAGAAAAATTGAGGTCTGAGACATACGAAAAGGGGGGAACACTATCCGGCTTGGGAATGTACATAGGCATTGGAATTGGATAGCAAGTGGGCTATGGGCAACATGGATTTTATTGCAATGTATAATGGAATAACAGAGGAGGTCAGCAACGAATAGGCCATCTAGCTCTTTGAGTCAGTTCCATCATTACATTTAAATCACGGCATAGAGAGGGTAAACAGTCAGAACATTGGTGGTGGTGGAGGCAGATACGATAGTGGTGTTTAATAGGTTTTTAGATCGGCACATGGAAGTGCAGGGATTAGAAGGATATGGATCATGTACAGGCAGATGAGATCAGTTTAACTAGACATCATGTTCAGCACAAACACTGTGGGCTGAAGGGCCACTCCTGTGCTGTACTGTTCTATGTTCTATGGTGGAACAGTGTGCTCTACTGGATAAATCAATCTCAGTTTTGGATTAATTGAAGTAGTGTCAACAGATTTTCATTTTCTATTATATGAGAAATCACACTGAAAAATCCAATTTTAAGGCTATGCTCACTTTTTCAAGACGTCCCCGTGAATTTTTTTCCCTCTGTCACATCAGATTCTTTAATCATCTGAACCACCTCAATTAGATAATTTCTTAATAGTTTGTTTTAAAGAGGAGACAGGCCAAATTCTGCACAATCAAACCTCACTATTTAACCTTATCAGTCTTGAAATCATTCCACTAAGCCTATGCTATACCTCCTCCAAGACATATGTAACCTTCCTGATGTACGTTGCCCTGAAATGACAATAGCTGTAAATCCATGGCATGACTCTCATGTATCTGATCAACCCTATAATATTTGTGTGTACTTGTTTGCCAGTTCAACTGGCTTCAGTATGTGGACCCCAAGCATTCTCCATGGTGCTCAGACAGTTTCTTATCATCTTTCGGTTATACCACTATCTTTGATGTTGAGTAGATGACCTCATAACTTCCAGCAATGAACTGTTTACTTTTGCTAATTCATTTAACTCATTTACTACAATCTACATTTTGTACAGTTTTGTATAATTTAGTGATAATAGTATGTTTAGATGTATTGCTGTACAAAGGTTGGTTAGAAACATGAACTATTTTCCCCATTTATTTGTTCATTGATTGCAAAACTATCATTTATGTTCCATTCTTATGTTCAGAAGGTGTTTAGGAATTAACCACATAGTTATCATGTTTAGGCCAGACCAGGGAAGGACATTAGGTTTCCTTACCTGGATGGAAAACAGATGGGTTTGTATAACTGGTTTTATACCTTTACTGGTGCTCATTTTTTTAAACTGCAGTTTAAAAAATTATTACTACTTGACTTTCAATTTCCCAGAGATCAATGTAACATTCAAACTCGCGTCTCTCTATCAATAGACCAAAACCTCTGGAAACCAGTTAAGTAACTGAACTACTAAGTTATTGCAATCAATGTACCTCACAAAGTCTGCTGTTCCTTTGGCAGTAGGTGCCCGCTGTTAAAGCAGCAACAGAATATTTGAACAGTTCAATTGATTATTTTGGGGTCAAATTCTGGTGATCTTAGGCAGGATAATGATGGGAGAAATACCTCCAACACACGCAGTTATGAAATAGGGAATTGTTCACACCAGACAGGTATGAGCCCTGTTTATGGACAGCAATTGACACTGAAATGCACACAAGCCACTGGACGTCAATGAATCATCCCCTTTCACCCAGTGTGTATTGCATAATGACAGGAGTGGAGAGTTACACACAAACCGTGTTGTATTATACAGGTGTGACTCATTCCCCTTTAGTGTATACTATCTGTGCACGGAATCTGACACTGAGACACACACAAACTGTAGAGTACTATATGAGTGAATCATTCCTTTGCCCATGTATACATTTCAAATACAGAAGCTGACACCAAGACACATACAAACTACACAGCATGAAACAGGAGTAAATTGATTATTTTAATTCAGTGCCCTCTCCTTCTGCCAATCATACAGAACCTGACATTTGTCAGTTTGCTTCAAACACAAAGTCACTCTCATGAATTGAAAATGTGTTGTTTTGAATATACCTTTGGAGCTGTATTCATTACATTATGGCATGTGTCATTTACTTGAACACGTACATCTGTCTTTCTAAGTTTTTTAGACTTTGGAAAATTGTGTCCCAGATATGTCATACTTCTTTAAGCTATGCCTATAATAATTTTGCCAGTGCCCTAATTTAATACATTTATAAAATGAAATGGAATATTTTACTTTCGACATTACCATTGGCGGATTACATTGCTGTTATTGTATTCAATGAATCGGTGCCCCTCGGCCCTGGCGCCAGTCTGTTTACCTAACCGCATAGCTCGGATAGCACTGCAGGGGAAAATAAGATTACACTTGTCTGAAGCAAAATAAATTATTCACACATCAGAAAATCAGTCATTTCCATTAACCCCCTGTGAAGTTGGCAAACCTGGGTGCCAACAATATGTACCCAGAATAGCATTGACACGTATTGACAATGCAGGCCAGTGGTATGGTCCATGCTGTGACTGTACCCATTTAAGAGATGGAAGGTGAGAAGGATGCTTCATGCAGATATGACATGTGTGCAAGGGGTGAAAATGATGAACCCGTCCTTTTCCTTCAATTCTATCCTTAGATGTGCCTTTGAATTCAAGTTTGAGAGGCAGAGTTTGTCTGCATGGCATAAAGCACAAAGTGCTGGAGTCAAGCATCTTTGGAGCACATGGATAGACGACGTTTCGAATTGGGACCATTCTTCAGACTCTGTGGCCTCTGTGTCTGTGTGGCCTTCACCATTAATTACATTATGGCTTCTTGTAAAATATCTCACAAAGAAACGTACTATTCTAGTTTAGAAAGTTGAGAGCAAAATAACATATGGGTTGACCATCTAAGTAATCAAAGGGACTGGTGTCATGGTCTGCAAAAATATTTCAGTCATTACAAATTTTTCAAGACCATTTGAAACAGAGAGCTTTTTGTTTGGAATTTGCAGAAACATGGAAAACATTGAAAAAGGCAACTGCCATTCCATCTTTTAAGGGGAAAAAAAAAGTATTTTAAGAAGTTGCTATAGGACAATGTGAAGAAAACAGGCTAGTGGAAATGGCTTTTAATTATTCTAACAAACCATTAGTTACCAACTGAAAAGCAATGTCTTCGACATGTATGACGTATATGTATAATAAATGTCAACGGTTCTGGATTTTGCGTTTTTTATCCCAAGACTAATTAATTGATCAATTCATTTGGTTCTACAGTATGTGGTTCAATGTTTCTTTACATCCAACGTTATTCCATGTCTAGGACTATGTTTCTGTGGTTTTAAGTTACGTTACTATGTTCTGCATAGCTAGGATCTATCTTTGAATATTTTAGGTTCCACATTGTAGATATCTAGGTTCTAGGTTTCTAGGCTCCAGATTCTGGTCAGGCATGAATAGGAGGCTAGATCAAATTGCACGTTGGCAGCCAGGAAATATAAATACAACTAATTAAATACACTAAATTAAAAGGAATGTGGTTGACTTTAACCGTATCTGAAATGGCTTAATAAGCCATTCCGTTGGACCAAACTGCTGCAATGAAACAAAACCATGCCCACTTGTCACTTTGAGTGTGGAAGTGTTTTAGATTTGAGAGATACAGCGTGGAAACAGGCTCTTTGGTCCACCAAGTCTGCACCAACCCGTGAACTCCCTGTACATTAGCACTATCCTACACACTAGGGACAATTTACACTTTACAGAAGACAATTAACCTACAAACCTGGGTGTCTTTGGAGTGTGGGAGGAAACCGGAGCACCCAGTGAAAACTCACGCAGTCACAGGGAGAACGTACAAACCCCGTACAGACAGCACGTGTAGTTAAGATCGTGCCTGGGTCTCTGGTGCTGTAAGGCAGCAACTCTACCGCTGCAGCACTGCGCTGCCCAATAAGTTGTATATGATGCCCCCGCCACAGAGGAAATAATTTTACAATCTACATATTTCTGTCAGGTTGCACCTCAGCCTTTGATACTGCATATCCAGTGCTGTCAGCCGCTTATCTATAACAGATGGAGTGAATCTAATAAAGTTATTGCTAACTTCCATGCTTCAATTTTCTACATTGAGAGAAGTTGTGAGCGCTCATTATTTCAATTTTTATGAAATTTGTTTTTATGATCATATATTCATTTTACAACTTTCTAATTTCTATGCTATTTGGTTTAATGATACCATATCCAATGTTGTCTTCTCTGCTGCTCTGTTCTAGATTGTTAGGTTGAATGTTTCTCTGTTCTATGGTTCCAATTTCATTATGACTGATGCTTTTGTTGCTAGGTTCTATTTTTATATATTTACATTGCAAAGATTGAGGAAAACTCAGTATCAACAAAACTAGGACTGTGCAGTAACAAATACAGTGACATAGAAATGTCAAACATGGAGCATTAATTGGACAAAAATGCTGGAGAAACTCAGTGGGTGAGGCAGCATCTATGGAGCGAAGGAAATAGGCAACGTTTCGGGTCAAAACCCTTCTTCAGACTATTTGCTAGTTGCCTGTTTCCTTCGCTCCATAGATGCTGCCTCACCCGCTGAGTTTCTCCAGCATTTATGTCTACCTTCGATTTTCCAACATCTGCAGTTTCTTCTTGAGCATTACTTGGACGTAGTTTTTGAGATTCTTTGTGGCTACGTTCTGTTTTGCTAGATCCTGTGCTATTGGTCCTCTTACTAAGTAGTGCATTTCTAGACTTATGTGTTACATTTTGTCAACATCCACTCAACGTTGCCATTTCTGTGTTTAGTGCTACAAAATTCTATGTTGCCAGATTATACATCAGAAGATTAGTTACTTCAATGTTGATGGGTTTATATTGTTAGCTTCAGTGTTACTTGGTACTGTGTATAAAGTATCTATGTGAGGATGTATGTTTTAGGCGCTATGTTATAGAGTTGTAATGTTGTTAAGCTCCATGCTGTTTGGTCCTGTTTCTCTTGAGTTAATGCTGAGGCATTGTATGTTCTAGTTTCTATAATAATAATAATGGATGGGATTTATATAGCGCCTTTCTAATACTCAAGGCGCTTTACATCGCATTATTCATTCACTCCTCAGTCACACTCGGTGGTGGTAAGCTACTTCTGTAGCCACAGCTGCCCTGGGGCAGACTGACGGAAGCGTGGCTGCCAATCTGCGCCTACGGCCCCTCCGACCACCACCAATCACTCACACACATTCACACACATTCACACACAGGCAAAGGTGGGTGAAGTGTCTTGCCCAAGGACACAACGACAGTATGCACTCCAAGCGGGATTCGAACCGGCTACCTTCCGGTCGCCAGCCGAACACTTAGCCCATTGTGCCATCTGTAGTATCACCATCTATGGCCATGAACATCATACTGAGGAGTGGAAGTTGCCTGTATGTGACTTTCTACTATGGGATGGCCATTGCACATTGTAAATTTATAGCCACATACACCGCATTTTGATAGATGGGCTGAGAGATTTGTAATAATGAATACTTTCTAGAAAAATAACAGAGAGTCTACCTACTGTCTGAATAGGTCAAAGACAGTATTCTCAAATTGGCCTTTGTTCAGGAGATGAATCAGTTGCTCTCTGGATCACAGTGTGGATTTAGACCATTCTGAGATACAGTGTGATATGATCCTAATGTGACAACTCCAAAAGAAATGCAGCAACAACCACCACACAAAAGCCTTTGAATACATCCTTTGAGAGGGACTACGCAAATTTGGCCTTCGGAGATTCAACCCCTTTCTATGCTGCTACATGATTTCAACTGTCAGCAACTGAGCAAACTTCAGTGCAAATTCATGTTAAGCAAAGCTGAATCATCCCCCCAGCATTCAGAGTCATAGAGTTGTACAGCATGAGAACAGGTCCTTTGGCCCAGGTTGTCCCATCTAAACTAGTCCCATTTACCTGCATTTGGCCATTATCCCCCTAAACCGTTCCTATTTATGTATCTGTCCAAATGTCTTAAAAATCTTATTATTACCTGTGTTTTCACATGTACCTAGATACAGTGCAGCACCTTGTTTGCATACAATCCATGAAAATCATAAATACATAAACACAATCGTATATAAGTAAAAGAGTGCAACGATTGAATAGGTTTCTTTTACGGCAGTACAAATAATGGCCACGTTTCTGGAGCCATCTTGTAACTTTCAAGTATCAAGGTCTTAAAAATATGATGTCATATCTTGGCCTTAAAGGCCTGTTGCCCTGGCGGCGGCACTAGATCAGTGATGTACAGCCTCTGGCAGCTTGTTCCATATACCTATCTCCTGCTGCGTGAAAAAAATGCTCCTCAGGTCCCTATTAAATCTTTCCACTCTTACCATAAGCCTAGGCCCTCCAGTTCTTGATCTCCCTATCTGGGTAAAAGACTCTGCACATTTGCCCTATCTATTCCCCTTATGGTTTTATATACCTCTGTAAGACCACCCCTCAGTCTTCTGCACTCCAAGGAATAAAGTCCTAGCCTGCACAACTTTTCCCTATCGCTCAGGTCCACGAGTTCTGGCAACATCCTCATAAACCTTCTCTGCACCTTTTTCAGCTTAACAGCATCTTTCGTATGTACACAAAATTGCTGGAGGAACTCAGCGGGTGCAGCAGCATCTATGGAGCGAAGGAAATAGGCGACGTTTCGGGCCGAAACCCTTCTTCAGACTGATGGGGGGTGGGGAAAGAAAGAAGGAAAAAGGGGAAGAGGAGGAGCCCGAGGGCGGGCGGATGGGAGGGTGGGAGGAGACAGCTAGAGGGTGAAGGAAGGGGAGGGGACAGCACAGGCTAGCCAAATTGGGGGAATTCAATGTTGATGCCATAGGGGCGCAAGGACCCCAGACGGAATATGAGGTGCTGTTCCTCCAATTTCCGCTGTTGCTCACTCTGGCAATGGAGGAGACCCAGGACAGAGAGGTCGGATTGGGAATGGGAGGGGGAGTTGAAGTGCTGAGCCACCGGGAGGTCATGTAGGTTAAGGCGGACCGAGCGGAGGTGTTCGGCGAAACGGTCGCCCAACCTACGCTTGGTCTCACCGATGTAAATTAGCTGACATCTAGAGCAGCGGATGCAGTAGATGAGGTTGGAGGAGATACAGGTGAACCTTTGTCGCACCTGGAACGACTGCTTGGGACCTTGAATGGAGTCGAGGGGGGAGGTGAAGGGACAGGTGTTGCATTTCTTGCGGTTGCAACGGAAAGTGCCCGGGGAGGGGGTGGTGCGGGAGGGAAGGGAAGAATTGACGAGGGAGTTGCGGAGGGAGCGGTCTTTGCGGAAGGCAGACATGGGGGGAGATGGGAAGATGTGGCGAGTGGTGGGGTCACGTTGGAGGTGGCGGAAATGGCGGAGGATTATGTGTTGTATTTGCCGGCTGGTGGGGTGAAAGGTGAGGACCAGAGGGACTCTGCCCTTGTTGCGTGTGCGGGGATGGGGAGAGAGAGCAGTGTTGCGGGGTATGGATGAGACCCTGGTGTGAGCCTCATCTATGGTGGCGGAGGGGAATCCCCGTTCCCTGAAGAACGAGGACATTTCCGATGCCCTGGTATGAAATGTCTCATCCTGGGAACAGATGCGGCGTAGGCGGAGGAATTGGGAGTAAGGGATGGAGTCTTTACAGGGGGCAGGGTGGGAAGACGTGTAGTCCAGATAGCCATGTGAGTCAGTGGGTTTATAATGTATGTCGGTCAGGAGTCTGTCCCCTGCGATGGAGATGGTGAGGTCAAGGAATGGTAGGGAAGTGTCGGAAATCGTCCAGGTGTATTGGAGTGCCGGATGGAAGTTGGTGGTGAAGTGGATGAAGTCAGTCAGTTGTGTGTGGGTGCAGGAGGTGGCACCAAAGCAGTCGTCAATGTAGCGGAGGTAGAGGTCGGGGATGGGGCCCTGGTACGCATTGAACAAGGATTGTTCAACGTACCCGACAAAGAGGCAGGCGTAGCTGGGGCCCATGCGTGTGCCCATAGCTACGCCTTGTGTTTGGAGGAAATGGGAGGAGTCAAATGTAAAGTTATTGAGGGTGAGGACCAACTCCGCTAAGCGGAGGAGAGTGTCAGTGGCTGGGTAAAGGTTGCTCCTCTGGTCGAGGAAGAACCGGAGGGCTTTGAGGCCATCCTGGTGGGGGATGGAGGTGTAGAGTGACCGGACATCCATGGTGAAGATGAGGGGGTGAGGGCCCAGAGAGTGGAATGCGTGGAGGCGGCGGAGAGTGTCTGAGGTGTCTAGAACATAGGTGGGGAGGGATTTGACCAAGGGGGATAGGATGGTGTCAAGGTATGTGGAGATGAGTTCGGTGGGGCACGAACACGCAGAGACAATGGGTCTGCCGGGAGAGCCGGGTTTGTGGATTTTAGGGAGAAGGTAAAAACGGGCCGTGCGGGGCTGGGGAACGATGAGTTTGGAGGCTTGGTCAGGTAGGGCGTGGGAATTGATGAAGTCGGTGATGGTGCTAGAAATGGTGGCCTGGTGCTCGTCAGTGGGGTCATGGTCCAAGGGTAAGTAGTCCAAATGTCCTCGTTCTTCAGGGAACGGGGATTCCCCTCCGCCACCATAGATGAGGCTCACACCAGGGTCTCATCCATACCCCGCAACACTGCTCTCTCTCCCCATCCCCGCACACGCAACAAGGGCAGAGTCCCTCTGGTCCTCACCTTTCACCCCACCAGCCGGCAAATACAACACATAATCCTCCGCCATTTCCGCCACCTCCAACGTGACCCCACCACTCGCCACATCTTCCCATCTCCCCCCATGTCTGCCTTCCGCAAAGACCGCTCCCTCCGCAACTCCCTCGTCAATTCTTCCCTTCCCTCCCGCACCACCCCCTCCCCGGGCACTTTCCGTTGCAACCGCAAGAAATGCAACACCTGTCCCTTCACCTCCCCCCTCGACTCCATTCAAGGTCCCAAGCAGTCGTTCCAGGTGCGACAAAGGTTCACCGTTATCTCCTCCAACCTCATCTACTGCATCCGCTGCTCTAGATGTCAGCTAATTTACATCGGTGAGACCAAGCGTAGGTTGGGCGACCGTTTCGCCGAACACCTCCGCTCGGTCCGCCTTAACCTACATGACCTCCCGGTGGCTCAGCACTTCAACTCCCCCTCCCATTCCCAATCCGACCTCTCTGTCCTGGGTCTCCTCCATTGCCAGAGTGAGCAACAGCGGAAATTGGAGGAACAGCACCTCATATTCCGTCTGGGGTCCTTGCGCCCCTATGGCATCAACATTGAATTCCCCCAATTTGGCTAGCCTGTGCTGTCCCCTCCCCTTCCTTCACCCTCTAGCTGTCTCCTCCCACCCTCCCATCCGCCCGCCCTCGGGCTCCTCCTCTTCCCCTTTTTCCTTCTTTCTTTCCCCACCCCCCATCAGTCTGAAGAAGGGTTTCGGCCCGAAACGTCGCCTATTTCCTTCGCTCCATAGATGCTGCTGCACCCGCTGAGTTCCTCCAGCAATTTTGTGTACCTTCGATATTCCAGCATCTGCAGTTCCCTTTTGAACACAGCATCTTTCGTATAACAGGGTGACTAAAACGGAATACAATACTCCAAGTGTAGCTTCATCAGCGTCTTGTACAAATATAATATGATGTCTGAATTTCTATTCTCAATTCCCTGTCTGATGAAGGCCTTTCCACCAAAAGCCTTCTTCACTGCGCTTTCCACCTCTTAATCCACTTTCAGGAAACTATGTACTTGTACTACTATATCCCTCTTCGCTACAACATTCCCCAAGTCCCTACCATTCACTGTGAAGGTCCTAACAAGCTCAACTTCCCAAAGTTCAACCTCATATTTATCTAAATTAAACTCCAAGATCTCTCTAGCTCCATTGCCGCACCTCAACTCTAATAGGCTTCTGATAGGACAAAAAGGAAATTGTTCAATCCATGTTGCTTCCACTCCAAACCAACTCTAATTTCAGTTGTTGACTTCCAGTGTGCAATTTGTGTATACACATTTTCAAGGGCCAGGCTTCAAGTCATCATGAACTCATTCACTGAAACACACAGGCGAATTGAGATGTGTAAAACAGTTGTTTTCTACAAGCTTGCTTCAACGCTGACATCTGATAATAAAGGTCCATGACAAGACCCTAGAAAACATGAACCATTTCACCTATCGCAGAACCAACAAGACAGCCGGATATCAAAGATGAAAATAACCATCGTCTTCAGTGCATGAGTACAGCATTTGACTGATGAAAAACTTCCATTCCCAGGACAACGTTTTCCACATCCACTGGCAGGATAAGGGAACATTCTCATCATTGAACCTACACTACATTCGATCAGTTCCAATGTGCAGACCACATGCATCACATTTCTAGACATAGATCCTGAAGTCCTCTCTGAGCTCTGTGGAAAAATATAACGTCCCTGACTCCTGTGAATCTCTAGCCTGTAATCACTTAAAATTGTGAAGAAACATTTATCATGGGCTGTACTACTCAGCATAAATGGAAGAAGGAATGCTTCACCTCCCAAAATAATTGCCCTGTCATGCCTCCTGTCTCACCTTTCTTAGAGTTTACCTGATCCACTATTCAAAAGGCCAATGAACTGGAGTGGATGCAAGTCATCCTCGATCCCAGGGGATTGCCTAAGATGCCATGATCAATGATGCAATCGTCTTTTTCTAGGTTTTACGTTGCTAGGCTCAATGTTGTTAGTTATAATGTTTTAATTATTTTATTTTTCTGGCTTGTATATTTTGTGGTTCTAGGATTTTCAGATTTATTTTTCCAAGTTTCCATATTTTTAAGTTTTATATTGTGAGGTTCTATGTTGGTGCTTTTCTGGGATCCATGTTGCTGGGTTACATGTCGATGTTTAGTTTCATATATTTTCTATGTTTTATTTTTCTAAGTTCTATAATTCTACTTCCACTGTCAAAATAATCAATGTGATTCTGTCTGGCTGTGTTCTATTTTCTGGGCTCCACATTGCTTGGCTATATATTGTTAGGTTCTGTGTGCCTTAGTATTATCTTGCTTGGTTCGATTTGTAGCTCCTATTTTATTACTTGTGATTTTTTTTGTTTCTAGGTTTCTAAATCAAGTCAAGAATGTTTAATTGTCATATGTACTGGCAATGGAACAATGGCATTCTTACTCGCAGTAGATTTATAGGCCTATTAAAGCAATAACACACCAATAAATATACATCAATAATACAATAAATTAATAATCAATAATCCTGGGTAACAATACCATAGCAATGCAAAAACAAAATATCTCCAAAGTAGTTCATAGTTGCTGAAGTAGAATTGTGGTTATAGTGTCGTGCAGTGTTCAAGGGTGTGATGGTTGCTGGGAAGAAAGTGTTCTTGAACAGTTCGACGTTTAGTCGGTTCGATGTGTTCACTAACCTGAAAGTTGTTGGGAAGAAGCTGTTCCTGAACATGGACGTTACAGTTTTCAGGATCCTGATGGCAGGAGTGAAATGTCAAAAATCAACAATCTTTGGTCTTGCTAACACTGAGAGCACGATTATTATTCAATCAGATTATCAATGTCCCTCCTGTATTCGGGCTCATGATTACGCTTTATTGTCCATCAACAGTGCTATCATTGGTGAATTTAAAGATGCTGTTGGACCAGTGCCTGGGCTACACATCCACGGGTATAGAAAGAGTAGAGCAGGGGATTGAACATACAGACTTGAACTGCTCCTATGTTGATGGTCATCGAGGAAGAGACATATTGCCAATTAGTACTACTACTGAAAAGGAAGTCAAAGATCAATTTGCATAGGGATGGTCAGAAACCCAATTCCCTGAGTCTGGTGATGTTTAAATTGATGATGGTGTTGATCGACGAGTTTAGTCGTTGAGGATCAGCCTGACATATGGGTTCTTATTGTCCCAGTGGTCCAATGCACAGGGGTGAGTCAGCAAGATCTAATCTCCTGTTGATTTGTGGACATTTTATGGAGATTGTTGATTCTAGATGTTATGTTCCAGGGCTTCATGTTGCGTTATAGTGTGGTTCTATAGATGCAAGTTCTGTGTTACTATGTTTTATGTTTCTAGGCTTTATGTTGCTTGATCATATGTTCCGACACTCCACATGTTTAAACATGGAAACATAGAAACATAGAAAATAGGTGCAGGAGTAGGCCATTCGGCCCTTCGAGCCAGCACAGCCATTAAATATGATCATGGCTGATCATCTAAAATCAGTACCATGTGCCTGCTTTTTCCCATGTCCCTTGATTCCTGTTGCCCTAACAGCTAAATCTAACTCCCTCCTGAAAACATCCAGTGAATTGGACTCCACTGCCATCTGTGGCAGAGAATTTAACACAGAGTCACAACTCTCTGGGTAAAATGTTTTTCCTCATCTCAGTTCTAAATGCCTTACCCTTTATTCTTAAAATGTGACCCGTGGTTCTGAACTCCCCCAACATCGGGAACATTTTTCCTGCATCTAGCCTGTCTTTTAAGAATTTCATATGTTTCCATAAGATCCCCTCTCATTCTTCTAAATTCCAGTGAATAAAAGCCCAGTTGACCTATTCTTTCATCATGTCAGTCATGCCATCCCGGGAATTAACCTGGTGAAACTCCTTCAATAGCAATAATGTCCTTCTTCAAATTAGGAGACCAAATTTTTGCACAATACTCTAGGTGCGGTCTCACAACGGCCCTGTACAACTGCAGTCGGACCTCCTTGCTCCTAAACTCAAATCCTCTCACAATGAAGGCGAACATGCCATTAGCTTTCTTCACTGCCTGCTGCACCTTCATGCTTACATTCGGTGACTGATGTACAAGCACACCCAGGTCTTGTTGCACCTCCTCTTTTCCTAATCTGACACCATTCAGATAATAACCTGCCTTCCTGTCCTTGCCACCAAAGTGGATAACCTCACATTTATCCACATACTGCATCTGCCATGCCTCTGCCTACTCACCCAACCTATCCAAGTCACCCTGCAGCCTCATCGCAGGTCACACTGCCACCCAGCTTTGTGTCATCCGCAAACATTTAATTCCCTCGCCTAAGTCGTTAATATATATTATAAATAACGTGTCCCAGCACCGAGCCTTGCAGCATCCCACTAGTCACTGCCTGCCATTCTGAAAAGGACGCGTTAATTCCTACTCTTTGCTTCCTGTCTGCCAACCAGTCTCTTTCCATGTCAATACCATACCTTCAATACCATCTCTAATTTTGTACACTAATCTCTTTTGGGGGACTTTGTCAAAAAGTTTATGAAAGTCAAGATACACCACATCCACAGGCTCTCCCTTATCCATTCTACTTGTTACATCCTCAACAAATTCCAGAAGATTAGTCACGCATGATTTCCCCTTCATAAATCCATGCTAACTTTGACCGATCCTGTCACTGCTTTCCAAATGCGCCACTATTACATCTTTAATAATCGCCTCAAGCATCTTTCCCACTACCGATGTAAGGCTGATCCAGAGTCGAAAGAACATTGGAAAATGATCACCAATGCATTCATGATTTCTAGGGCCACCTCCTTGAGTACTCTGGGATGCAGACCATCAGGCCCTGGGGATTTACCTGCCTTCAGTCCCAACAGTTTACCTAACACCATTCCTGACGAATTCCTTCAGTTCCTCCCTCCCACTAGATCCTCGGCCCCCTAATATTTCTGGGAGAATGTTTGTGTCTTCCTTAGTGAAGACAGAACCAAAGTACTTGTTTAACTGTTCTGCCAATTCCTTGTTTCCCATTATAAATTCACCTGTCTCTGATTGTAAGGGGCTTACATTTGTCTTCATTAATCGTTTCCTTTTTACATATCTTTATTTAAATCTTTTTATTTGAATTTCACAGCAATTTGCATACATATAATGATAACAGACAGTGACAGTCAAGGCATAATTGTGCAACAGTATGTAAGTGACCCTCAAAGCCCTTACCCTTACCCACCTTCAACCCACCCGAATCAGGACGGAACCAAACGGGGACAAACAACACTCACATACGTACACATCCACACAAATATGGTAAGATAAACGAAACAAAAAGTACTAAAGAGAAGAAAAAAAAAAAAAAGGAAAAAAAAGGGGTCACTAATAACAGTAAATAAGTAAGTAATTAAATAAATAAGTGTGGGGAGGGGTAAGGGGAGAGCAGCTGCAGTAGAGCAGAACAATGGTGGAGAGCACTCAGCCCTCTTCCGAGTCCGGGGACAAGTTGAGAGAGTTAACAAGTTCCAAGAAAGGGTTCCATGTATCTAGGAATGTCTTGGTAGAGCCTTTGAGAGAGAACCTAAGTTTTTCAAGCTTTAAATTGTAAAGCACCTCCTTAATCCAGCGGGCGTGTGTCAGGGGACAGGTGAGCCTCCAGTTAAGCAAGATCAGTCTCCGGGCTAACAAGGTTGTAAAAGCTAGGACCCGTTTCACCGCAACAGAGAGGTTGGTGTTGGGAGGGGTACCGAAAATGGCTGACAGTGGGTTTGGAGGAATAGTCTGGCCGTAGGCTCTGCTTATCAAGTCGAAAGCACTCCTCCAAAAGGCTGCTAGCTTAGGGCAAGACCAAAACATATGGCTATGGTTGGCAGGGGATTGATTACATCTGTTGCAGGTGTCCCTAACAGCGGGGTAAATTCTAGATAATCTTGCATTTGTGTAGTGGACTTTGTGAAGGACTTTGCATTGGATTAGACCATGACGGGCACATATGGAGGAAGAATGGATCAAATCCAAGGCAGAGTCCCATTGCTGGTCTGTTAGTTTCGTATTCAGCTCACCCTCCCACGCAGCTTTTAATGAGGTACGAGGTTTCAATATAACCGACCCTAACAAGTTATACAAAACAGAGATGCATTTCTTCCGGTTGGGATCTAGAGCTAAGATGGTATCGGTCAGGGTTTCAGGGGGGCGATTTGGGAAATGGGGGAATGTCTTCTTCACAAAATCCCTAATCTGGAAAAATCGAAAAAGGTGGGAGTTTGGGAGGCTGTAGTTGGACGAGAGCTCCGCAAAGGACGAAAAGATGCCATCCTTGTATAGGTTTTTGATACTACTGATACCGTTGCTATGCCATGTTTTGAATGCGGGGTCTGTACTTGAAGGTTTAAAGATGTGATTTTTAAGCAGTGGGGTCAAGATGGAAGGGCCTTGTAAACCAAAGTTTTTCCTGAGTTGACTCCATATCTTGAGCGAGAGGGACGCAATTAGGCCTGCACCCACAGATGTTATAGGAAGGGGGAGTTGGGAGCATAGGACAGACCGCAACGGGAGACGTGAACGCGCCTTTTCCATGTGTACCCAGGTCGGTAGGTGGTCGCAATCATAATTCATCCAGTACAGGAGTTTTTGCAAGTTAGCTGCCCAATAGTATCGCCTAATATTTCTGGGAGATTGTTTGTGTCTTCCTTAGTGAAGACAGAACCAAAGTACTTGTTTAACTGTTCTGCCAATTCCTTGTTTCCCATTATATATTCACCTGTCTCTGATTGTAAGGGGCTTACATTTGTCTTCACTAATCGTTTCCTTTTTACATATCTAAAGAAGCTTTTACAGTCAATCTTTATATTATTCGCAAGCTTTCTTTCATGCTCTCCCCCCCCCCCCCCCCCCACTTAATTAACCCCTTTGTTGAGTTCTAAATTTCTCCCGGTTTGCTGCTTTCTCTGGCCAATTTATATGCCTCTTCCTTGGATTTAACACTATCCTTGATTTCCTTCGTTAGCCATGGTTAGTCATACCTTCCCTGGTTTATTTTTTCACCAGACAGGGATGAAAATTTTTAAAGACCATGCGGTCTTTAAATCTTTGCCATTGCATCTCCACCATCAACCTTTTAAGTATAATTTGCCAGTCTAACCTAGCCAATTCCCGTCTCATACCTTCAAAGTCTCCTTTCTTTAAGTTCAGGACCCTGGTCTCTGAATTAACCATGTCACTCTCCATCCTAATACAGAATTCCACCATATTATGGTCACTGTTGCCCGTGGGGCTTTGCACAACAAAATTGCTAACTAATCCTTCCTCATTACACAATACCCAGTCTAGGATGGCTTGCCCTCTAGTTGGTTCTTCTACATATTGGTTAAAAAACCATCCCGTATACATTCTAGGAAATCCTCCTCCTCAGCGGTTACCAATTTGGTTGGCCCAATCTATATGTAGATTAAAGTCACCCATGATAACAGCTGTACCTTTGCTACACGCATCCCTAATTTCCTGCTTGATGCTATCCGCAACCTCCCTACTTGCTGTTTAGGTTCCATTGCCTAGAAATATAGGTGCAGTGAAATATCAATGCCAATTGGAATAATACAAAATAATGCCTCTAAGAACTACAAAAAAATCCAGTCATCTGGAATAGCATTATTGCATTTTACCCCCAAACAGGTACATTAAAACAAGACTGACATTGCTTTCCATGGGTCCATATTCAATTTATAATCCATGCCCTTCCTCCCCTCACCCTGTAGTAGCCAGACAGTAGTAGCCACATGACAAGGGACACATAAGTCAATGAGGTAGATGTCAGAAAGTACATCCTGTGCACTGTAGGAGCAGGAAACCTGACAAAACCATAAGAACTTCTTCAACCAGTCTGAAGAAGGGTTTCAGCCCGAAACGTCGCCTATTTCCTTCGCTCCATAGATGCTGCTGCACCCGCTGAATTTCCCCAGCAATTTTGTGTACCCAAAACCATAAGAACTCCTGGATCCTATTGTTTATAAGGCTGATGGAAACCATAAGGATCAATGAAGGGGGGAGCAGTTCAAGGATTTTCCTGTAGAATGTTACTACCTGTGATGAATGCATTAGAAATATTGAGCCAGTGAACATATAAGAGAGGTTCCAGAAGGATGTGGACTGAGGACTATGAGAGTGGGCTCATTGAAGTTGGCATGTATTTTGCTATTGCCCAAGGCTCCAATTTATCCCGAGCATAGCCAGCCAAGACCATAAAGCCAACTCCAGTTATTTAGTGTTATTAGCAGCCTATTTCCTTCGCTCCATAGATGCTGCCGCACCCGCTGAGTTTCTCCAGCACTTTTGTCTACCTTTGATTTTCCAGCAGCTGCAGTTCCTTCTTGAACTTCACTGCTGAGACATCCCTATTAGTAGTTAGTAGAATTAGTAGTTCAGCAGCTTGCAGTCATTCTTGACATGCAGTCTCCCTGATGTCAGTTTGTTTTCCTTTCAATACCGAGTGAAGCAACAAACTAGCACAATGCACTCGCAGTTCAAGTGAGACGATTCCATCGTGGTTGTGATATGGAGCGTTGAGCTCCACTTCATGTCAAAACAGGTGGAAATAGGTGCTGTATGAATAGTGACATCGAGTGTATGGCTGACTTGGTAGCAATGCCTAAAGTGCCCAATCCAAATTTTGTTGGTGGAACAATCTTAGCGGGAGAGCAGATCATTAGTCTGATTTACACATGTGCCAGAAACACATGCAGATCTGAGACGAACTGGGGTTAAGACGAGGCCTTTATTCCTCTTGTGAAATTATCTTTATTTTATTTCTTTTAGTTAGACAGCAATTACCCCTTCCACCAAAACCTCCCACCCCTCACTAATATTTTTATATCTATTTAACACAGGTTTTAATGCTACTGTGATATTCTTCCACACTATGGAATAGATATTAACCTTTAACCATGGAGACATTTGGTCAATTGTAGATGATTGGAAACACCATAGGTGATCTGGGAGTCTGTTTACACAGCAGTGCCAATGAAAAAGAAAAGTTTGGTAGATCAAGTTAACGATGGCCCCTAATATTTATAACGTGACGATGCAGACGAGAGAATATAAGGGAAGATACTGAGCACGAAAACCCAGTAGTATTGGTTCCTTGAGATAGATACAAAATGCTGGAGTAACTCAGATGGTCAGGCAACATCCCTGGAGTAAATGGAGAGGTGAAGTTTCGGGTCAGGACGCAGGTTCCCTGATTGATGGATGTATAGCTAGGAATAAAGAGCTTCATTGGTGTTGGGTGGAAGGAGTTGAGAAGCTGGGTAGTGGTGATTGCAAGGGACTTGGGATGCTCATGGTGAGGTTAATGGATGATTGCAGGAATGTGAAGATGGATGGTCAGTTCACTCCTGGAGACAATATTGTGTTGAGTTTTGACGGTTTAGAAATCATTGAGGTGGAAGGTTAGTCCACAAAGTGGGTTTTGGGGGCTTTTGGAAACACCCTTGTTCCTCATGCTTCTCAGGAATTGGAGTAAATCATAACAAACCTGACTCCTCCTGACTCCTCAGGTTGACAAGGACCAGGAGACACCAGAGAGCAGTAGTTAAAAATAGAACCCTGGTTAAAAGAACATACATCATCTCCTTCAATATATCTATGAGTGACTCTGCCTCTGAGATTGGATTGGTCACCTGGCTCTCTGCCAATTCCCATTAAAACTAGATCTAGATGAAATGAGGCACAGAAATGTGGCAAAATTTCAGGAGAAAATAGTTCAAATTGTCAGGTAATATATATAACATTTAACTAAGAAGAAAATTCAAAAGTATAACTGACTTCAATTGTATATTTTGTAAATGGACATATAAAAGAAAAACATTATGACAGGAAATTTCATAAATTTCAAGTGGTACTAAACTCATGATATAACCATGTTATTTTAAATCCATTAGGAGGACTAGTGGCGTTATGTCCAGTAAAGTGGCTTAACTGCACAACCTCCTCTGATTGCCAATCAAGCACGTGCTCACAATTATTATATGACTATTATTCACTTAATGTAGTTGCAAAGAACTTGGACTTTGATGCTGAAAAATCTTGGTAACATTTAAATAAAAACACTCTCCTGATATGTACAGGATTCTCAGCCAGAATATGTTTTTGCTTGTAGAACCAAAGATGCTGGTTCGACTCCAGTTACCCCACCCCACCCAATAGTTTCAGTCTAAAGAAAGGTCCCAAAACATTTCCTATCCTTTTTCACCAGAGATGCTACCTGTCCGTTGAATGACTCCATAAACTTTTGCATGTACTGTATCCTCAAGATATCTGAAGCTACCTGTTAAAGGAAAGCAAGACTGGCAGGTACAGATCTGAAGGGAAGAGGCAGATGGTGTTTTTAACTCAAGATGTCTCAGGCTGGGAGTGGTGAGGGGGCAGTGAGAGAGAGAGAAATTCCATAGTAGGCATTCGCTTCAAAAATGCATGCAGGGGAGAGAAAAATAAAGTATTCAGCCAGAGCACAGATGATTTCATTTCATACATAACAGAGATTCTCAAGTTAAGGACTGAAAAAGAGTATTGTGTGAAAGCAGTGCTGAAAGTGATATGTGAAAGAGCTAGTATAAGTAAGCATCCAAAGTGTTCCAATCTCAAGTGCCAATTTACCAACCCACCCTTGATGCCTCAAGCCCATATTTACAATGTTGAGTTCTTGGCCCCGCGCAAACAGACATATTCCAACTGCTTCTGAGTGAGTTGCAAAGTCTCACAAATTCCAATTTGCCATGAAGTGCCAACAATTCCTCTTAATAAATCTCCCTGTGCTTTCCCCCTGCTCTTTCTGAAATGATTCATTACGTTTTAAATGACTGAAATGTAAGCAGAAAAAAAACAACAAAGAAAACAATAAGGCTTATTCATTCACACTAAGCAATACAGCAATGGGCTGGGCTAAGGGGGTTTTCATTGCCACACCCAACCCTTCTTCTCTATGAAACCGTCCCACCTGCGCTCAAGAATATTCATGAGTAATAAAGAAATTAGAAGCAAAATTTAAATGTATGTTTGGTAATCAGTTAAAAAATGCACAGTAAACACACAAACATCCTTAATCTTCAACATTTGTATTCAGTAGTTTAGCATGTGAAGAAGGCTCCACACTGTCCTTTCACATTCTGGGACTGGGTGATACAAAGGGTCACACACTGTCTTTTCATATCTGGGACTGGGTAATATTGTGATCCAGACACTGACCAAGCTTTGTAATGAAAGTCCAGTTTGTCCAACATTTGGAATGTGCTTCAAAGATTTCCAGACCTATTACATTGCATGAAACCTTTAGTTTTTAAATACACCAGAATGTTTATTGATGTCCAATATTTATTAACCAGAGAGAACTTAACTCTGAATCTAATACATTCCTCATTAGACCATGGAATGCAATGTTTTTCACGCATCTCTTATCCCTTTGTACACCTTTCCAGAGTGTGCCTGTTGGTCCAGAATTGAGAGAGCCTCTCTTTATTTAACCCTCCTGTGCTTAGTCTAAGAATGTGAGTAGTAAATATTGCTCATATTAAAATAGTAACAAAATAAGTTTCAAGTTCCGCGGGGCACATTGCCAAATGTTACCTGAATTAGCTCATTCTCTGCTCTCTAAAAGCTTTTGCAGTCCCTGCCAATTGATGACTATATTCCATGACTCGTATTTTTTTCTCGGGATCTGAATTCCAGCCTCATTTTTCACCTTCTCTCCAGCAGCTACTGGATTTGCCTGTGGACCCACGCGATAGCTGGCTTCTGTTTGTAGAGCACTCAGAGAAGGGTGTCAATGAAAAGAAGAAGAATAAAGGGAAAGCACGAAAAACACAGGTAATCATTGCAAGGGCATTGGGTGAGACAAGGAGGTGGCAATGTGCCAGAAACACATGCATATTTAAGAGGAATTAGGGTGAACTCATTTGAAATCTGAATGTCCACTGTTTAATGTGAACATGACCTAATATACCACTAGGAGTCAACCTGAAAATGCCTGGGGTGATAGTGTGTGAGATTAAAAGGTCTAAGTGAAGTCTGGTTGTTTGGGAAGGTAATATCACTATAGAATGGGTTCAATAGATTGGGTTTATAGTCACAAACCAACACCAGGTTAGACCCAACTGCGAGCCTAGACCAAACTAACATGAACATTTTGGGTGCTATAATCTGTGCACCCGTAGCCACCTTCCAAATTCCACTGCTGCTTAAAGTTTATGCTTTTGCGCCCCTGATATTTCTATCCCAACATCTGCAGTTTCATCAGTTGACGTGTATCCGATTGCCTTGAGGGTTAGGTGCCTTTAACTTGGATTAAAAACCCCAAGTTGCTTCATTTATCAAAAGTGAACACCAAGCCACAGAAGTTGAAATGAGCAGTGGGTCTCAAGACTGAACAAGAAGGTGAAAATGGAGGTTTTTAAAGGTGCAGTGTAAAATGGAGGGAAAGTTCAGAGAAGGGAGTTACCATGAAGTCAACACAGGCAAAGACACATCCCCAATGGTGAAATAATAGATGCTGGAATCGTGTCAAGCGTGTTAATTGCTATATATAGACAGTGGAACAAATTTTACATACAGCAAAAAAATTTAAATAAACAGGATGATGGAAGAGCTCAGCGGGTCAAATAGAATCTGTGGAGGCAAAATGTGTAAGTTGACATTTCAGGTTGAGATACAGGACTGATAAGGACGAAGAAATAGTTATAATATATAGGAATGCGAAAGACTCAAGAGACTCAAGACTCAAAAGGTTTTATTGTCAAAGATGAATGGGGATAAGGAGAGATAAAGGCTGGAAGGTGATAAGAAAAATCAGATGGTGATGGGTTGATGGACTGATGCGGTTGAGGGGATGGCAAAGGTAAAGACAGACAGAAAGGAGAAGTAAATTTGGTGGGCAGGAGAGTGTGTGGGGAGGTGCGATCTAGAACTGGGTTGTCTGAAATTGAAAAAAAAATCATTGTTCATGCTATTAGGTTGCAAGCTATCTAAGCAGAATATATGATGTTGCTCTTCCATTTTGCACGACCTCTCTATAGTAATAGGAAAGGATAAGGGCAAATAGGTAGGTGTGGGATGGGAAGGTGAGTTACAATTAATGCAATGGAAAGGCCAAGACTGTTGTGGACTGAGCATAGGGGCTCTGCAAATAGTCACTTACTGTACACTGAGGTCCACCAATGTAGAGGAAGCCACATCATGAGCACCAAATGCAGTAGACTTGGTTGGTAAAATGTGCAGGTGATTTGGGCTGCTTAGATCCCTGGGTGTTGATGAGAAATTAGATGTAGGGATAGGTGTGTTACACCTCCTACAGTTGCTGGGGCAAGGTCTGGGGGATAGAGAGGGATAAGTGGGCCAGGTAGTCACAAAGGAAGTAGTTCCTGCAGAAAGGGTGTGAAGCGGGACAGAGTAAATAGGAATAGCATCTTTGCATGAGGGAGAGCAGGAGGATGTACATTTGTGGTAGCTGTGGGAGTCAGTGGATTTATAGAAGATGGCAGTGGCATGTCCATCCTGAGATGGAGACAGAGATCTAGAAAAGTACGAGCAGTGTCAGAGATAGTTCATGTGTGACGATAAGGGAAATGCAAAAATAATTAATTATTGAGAGTGATGAGTTACTCAGATATATCCTTTACTAGGAACCACCCTGTGTCGAGGAGGGACCTTTGTGTGGCCTATCTGAAATGATGATATGATTATGTGAGAGCTACTGCCTCAGCACCAGAGAAAGGGCTGCGCTGAGATGCTGTCAGTGTGGGGTTAGCACGTTCTCCCTGTGACTGTGTGCATTTACTCCAGTTTCCTCCCATGTCCCAAAAACATGCAGGTTGGCAGGTTAACTGTAAATTACCTCTAGTGGGTAGATGAATGATAGAATATGAGAATTAATTAGAAGTGAGGACATATTTTTTGTAAATGAGTTTGCAGAGAATTAATGGGTGCTTAATGGCTGGTGTGGACTCGGTGGGCCAAGTAACCTCTTTCTGTTCTGTTTAGTTTAGTTTAGTTTAGTTTAGTTTAGTTTAGAGACACAGCATGGAAGCAGACCCTTCGGCTCACCGAGCAGCGATCCCCATGCACTATCACTATCCTAAACACTAGGGACAATTTACAGAAACCAATTAACCTACAAACCTGCACATCTTTGGAGTGTGGACGGAAACCGGAGCACCCGGGAAAAACCCATGCAATCGCAGGGAGAACGCACAAACTCCATACAGACAGTACTCGTAGTCAGGGTCGAACCTGGGATTCTGGTGGTGTACGGCAGCTGGTTTACCGCTGCACCACTGTGTTGTATGTTCTGCATGACTCCTTGAGTCATAGCATATGCTGCTCACATTAGGTTATCCTCAGCTTCTATTAAGTCATTTTTAGTGGGAGGGACTTAGTGTATTAAATTGACAATTTCTCATTCATCCAGCAATGATTGAGAAGACGTTGAGAATTTAGAAATGTTAGACATGTAGATTGATGACGGACTACTTCCTATACTTACATCATCCCGTAGTTACTAACCCAATTTAATCAATCACAGCTGTCACAATGGCAACATTCAAAAGCATCATCGGTACCAAGCTGAAGTACTGAAATGTATACATCAATGTTGGTAGCAATTGTGCAAAACAAAATGAGGATTCATGTGAGATTTAAAAAAATCTCAGACCAATTTCTGAGTGTTCTGGTATTAAAAATAGAGAACGCTGGCCAACTTCATATCAGACACTGTTCGCTTTCACTTATTTTGTTATCAGTCTGACATTGCTGCAGTTTCAACATTCTCTCTCTTGTTTTCCGATCCCTCCATAGTTTGAATCATCTATATCTTTGCAACTTCAGCTTGGTTTGGGAACAGATCCATCCAAAGAATAAGGGGTAGGCCATTTAGAATGGAGATGAGGAAAAACTTTTTCACCCAGAGAGTTGAATCTGTGGAATTCTCTGCCTCAGAAAGCAGTGGAGGCCAATTCTCTGGATGCTTTCAAGAGAAGTTAGATAGAGTTCTTAAAGATAGCGGAGTCAGGGGATATAGGGAAAAGGCAAGAATGGGGTACTGAATGTGGATGATGAGCCATGATCACACTGAATGGTGGTGCTGGCTCGAAGGGCCGAATGGCCTACTCCTGCACCTATTGTATATTGTCTAAGACCGCAAGAAATTGCAACAAATTGTGCCCAGACCATCACACAAACCAACCTCCCTTCCATTTGCTCCATTTATACCTCATGCTGCCTCGGCCAGCAGCATAGTCAAGGTCGAGTCGCACCCTGGCCATTCCCTCTTCTCCCCTCTCCCATCGGGTAAAAGTGTGAAAACACACACCTCCATATTCAGGGACAGTTTATTCCCAGCTGTTATCAGGCAACTTAATCATTCTACCACAACTAGGGAGCAGTTCTAAACTACTATCTACCTCATTGGTGACCCTCGGACAATCTTTTTACTGGCTTTACCTTGCACTAAATGTTATTCCCTTATCATGTATCTATACACCATAAATGGCTCAATTGTAATCATGTATTGTCTTTCTGCTGACTGGTTAGCACACAACAAAAGCTTTTCACTGTACCATACAATAAGCTAAACTAAACCTCCCCTGCTCTTCAGAGACTGCAGGCACATAGTATAGCTACTAGTTCAGTAATCCAAAGGTCTATTCCAGTAATTATATGAATTATAATCCAAATATGGGAATTTGAACTAAGCTGGTGAAGTTACCTGTAATCATATCCAACAGAGAAGGAAGCTTAATGCCATTGCCGAATCTTGCATGAAGATAACTCCCATTCGTATGGTTGACTTTGAAATGGGTCTATGTGATGGTCCCTCCTGGAGTACAGCGTAGTTTCATATGAACTAGAGGTGGTAGAATAAAAACAAATTAACCATTCAGTATCAATTGACACACAGTGGTGCAGCGGTAGAGTTGCTGCCTTACAGCACCAGAGACCCTGGCTCGATCTGACTACGGATGCTATTTGTACGGAGTTTGTATGTTCTCTATGTGACCGCGTGGGTTTTCTCTGGATGCTCCGGTTTTCACCCACACTCCAAAGATGTACAGGCTTGTAGGTCCATTGGCTTCAGTGAAAAACTTTCTCTAGTGTGTAGGATAGTGCTAGTGTACGGAGATCGGTGGTCAGCGCGGACTTGGTGGGTCTGTTTCCGTGCTGTATCTCTCAACTTAACTAAACGAAGCTAAACTAAACTTTGGATTCAGACACATTAAAGTCAGTCATCTCAACAACCTTGCAAAAAATGCTCCTTGTGTTCATTTGTGTACTGGTCTCTGAATTTAGCGAATTGACTTAAAGATTAACCAAATAGCAACTTGATTTTATGGTAATCGCCGTATAATTTCTTGCAGTCAACATGATACAATCTTCCATCACAATTCCTAAACATGCAATGACCCATGTGCAGGATAAATGCATAAAGGCTGGAGGATAGAATCCTTAGCATTATCTCCTCTTCACACAAAATCTCCAGGCATTAGGTCAAATATGGGCATTAAAACCTAATTCTGATTAAACTATGATGAATCATTGCTCTTTCGTATTGAACAACACGATAGAAGCACTGAGAGTGGCAAGGGCCCAGAGAGTGGTGAGTGGTGAATCTCTGGAATTCTCTGCCACAGAAGGTAGTTGAGGCCAGTTCATTGGCTATATTTTAAGAGGGAGTTAGATGTGCCCCTTGTGGCTAAAGGGATCAGGGGGTATGGAGAGAAGGCAGGTACAGGATACTGAGTTGGATGATCAGCCATGATCATATTGAATGGCGGTGCAGGCTCGAAGGGCCGAATGGCCTACTCCTGCACCTATTTTCTATGTTTATTCTGGGTGGGGCACGTCAAAATCCTTCATCTATCCACAACTATATTGGTAGGAGTCAACACTGCACAGTTCTCATTAAGCCATGGTAAAATTAGGTTACATTATCGATAGTTTTGTTTAGAATTAGTAAAATGCCCAGTGAAATGATATAGTGCCATGTTGGTAGTGGCTGAGTCTCCTACAAATTCATGGAAGGAAACCAGCCACAGCCCCTCAGAACTTAGGATCGGAGAGAAATGGTCAGAATCAATACAAGGGGATGTTCCACCATATGAAGGGTCCAGCACCAGAGGCACAGTCTCAGAATAAGTTGCTGACCATGTTGGGTTGAGATGGCAAATTCCTTCATACAGAGGGCTTTAAACCTTAAGAAATGTCACCCTAACAGGTCTTTATGTTTTCCCTTTCCAGCATGGTCTTCCAGGTCCGCCAGGTCCCCCGGGACCTCAGGGACCTCCAGGGGCTGTTGTCACACATGAGGTGCTCCTGAAAGAATTCAAAGAGATGCTGAAAGGTAATGTCAAATTTGATAATTTTATCATTCAACACTGCTGACTGTTCATTAACACTGATGACAGTTGTAAGTATAATAAGGACTGATAATAAGGTGTAAATAAGGTAATCAAAATGACCAAAAATTAGGCTGTTTTCTAACACAATATCATCTCCAAAAGGAAGATGGCTACCGTCATCAATCACAACACCACTCCTCTCTCACTGGCGTGCATATCCAGGCCTTTATTTTCTCTGGAACGTAACAAACAAAAAGACAGTTGTTGAATTGGTGAAGAGTGAATGAGTTGTCTTGGATGTAGGTCAGAAGTGACTGTATAACAGCGGACATGATAGAATCAAGATATTTGTACTTGCGTTTGATGGGACAGGAATAAGCTGAAACAATGGCAGAAACACCATTTCAACAACCTTTAATCCAACTGTCTCATCTTTTCCATGGACGTCCAGTTTATTTACACCCCCTTTTCCAATCCAGAGAGCCTCTGTGCCCTCTGGTTCTTCATAGAACAGAGACACAATCAGTTCCCATCAACTAATATCCACCCTCACTTGATGGAATGTCTCCTCACCCTTAACGACGTCTTTTTTGGACTCCTCGCACTTTCTTCATTAAATGTGTAACCATAAGCTGTTGCATGGGACCCAGCTATCCTTGTCTTTTTGTTGATTACATTGAACACTCCTTGTTCCAAACTCAAACTTTACCACCAACTTTCACGCTGTCCTCCAATCCACGCTCATTTGCTGTAGGGAGAAGAAAGAAAGACAGGAGTGGGATGTGTTTGATTGTGTTGGCTGTTTTTCCGAGGCAGTGTGAAGAGCAGATGGACTCAATGGTGGGACATCTGGTCTGTATGTTGGACTGAGCTAAATCTACAATTCTCTGCAATTTCTTGTGTTCTTGAGCAGAGCTGTGCCCAAGCCAAACTTAGATACAACCCGACTATACTTAACTGGCACATAAGAGGAGATGAGGCCTGCAGTAGATTAGCCATGATCGTATTGGATGGCGTGAGAGGCTTGATGGGCTGTGGCCTACACTTACTCCTGTTTTCTTGTGTTCCAATGTTCTAGGCTTCACACAAAGAGTCCTCATTCTCTTCATTTCCTTCTCAAACTGTCCATCATGCATTTCTGAGTATGTGCTCATCACTTTATTTACAGACGGCTATGTTATACTTTTCTCTTGGGTTTTTGCAGAACTCACAATGTGACCTCACCCTCCAGGAAACCTCTACCTTTCTTTCTTTTCCCCTGGTCTGTCGTATGTTCACCAATGCCTAATGATTCACCAGGCAATGCCAGCTCTAGTCTACAGTAAGGACCAGGGTTGGTGATTGCAAATGTCAAGTGCCAGAGACATGTTGTTTTCTTCATTCTCTAAACTCTGCAATGCCACTACTAGAGTCTATCCAGGTACACTAATTTGCTGGTTACTTGTACTCAACATTAATGGAAAAAGACTGTCCTTCATGCATCCACTTGGTGATGTGTACAAATGAAAATCTCACAATTGCAGAGATACCTGGAGAGGGAAGGTTTAGACGGATATGGCCCAAACGCAGGCAGGTAGGACTAGTGTAGAAGGGGAAGCTTGGTGGGCAAGTTGGGCCAAAGGGCCTGATTCTATGCTGTATTACTCCGTATCTCTAGAGCATTAGGACAGACTGCAACATCTTTTTATGTCAGTCTTATTGAACATTAGTTTAACCATTGAAGACACAATGTGCTGGAATAACTCAGTGGGTCAGGCAGCATCTTTGGAGAACATGGATACATGACATTTTGGGTTGGGACATTTCTTCTGACCTGAAACATCACCTATCCATGTTTTCTAGGGATGCTGCTTGACTCGCTGAGTTACTCTAGCACTGTGTCTTCTTTTGTAAACCAGTATCTGCCCCTCAATATCCTCTGCTCCAAGGAAAACAAACCCAGCTCATCCAGTCTCACCATCCCAAGCAACATCTCGATTAACCTCCTTTGCACTCTTCTTCAGTCCATTCACATCCTTCCTATGGACTGGCCGACAGAAGTGCATCATATTGCAACTATGACCTAATCATTTAAAAAAAAAGTTGTCCCATGATCTCCAAGCTCTTATATTCCGTTTCCTGGCTAATGAAGGCCAACACTCTTCATCAACATAGAAACATAGAAAATAGGTGCAGGAGTAGGCCATTCGGCCCTTCGAGCCTATCACCGCCATTCAATATGATCATGGCTGATCATCCAACTCAGTATCCTGTACCTGCTTTCTCTCCATACCCCCTGATCCCTTTAGCCACAAGGGCCACATCTAACTCCCTCTTAAATATAGCCAATGAACTGGCCTCAACTACATTCTGTGGCAGAGAATTCCAGAGATTCACCACTCTCTGTGTAAAAAATGTTTTTCTCATCTCAGTCCTAAAAGATTTCTCCTTTATCATTAATATCCCACACATAAACCTATCTACTAGTGCTGCCACCTACAGGGATCTATGAATTTATTTACCGAGGTCCCACCTTAATACTCCCTAAGAGCCAATCTCCTAATTAAACCCTCAACAATGCATCCTCTTACACTTATATAATTAATCTGAGATGATGAGAATGGAAATAAACTATATAATTTTCAATGAAATGAAGAAATAGAAATACCTAAAGAATAGATAAAGAATAGATAATTAGAACAAGGGATGTAATTGCAAAGGCCAAGAAGTACAAAAGTACTAATCTAGGAATTAATTTGCGAAGATGTGGGATTGCAGATTTATACGTTTAGGTCAAAAGAGTTTCTGAACGCAAAAATAGGATTTGGTTTAATATGGATAAATGTTAAACAATATAATAAAGGAGACAATAATAAATCTTTAACGGACATTGATTAATCTTCAATTAGGTTACAGATTAATTAATTTTAGTGTGCCCTTAATCTTCCTTGCACTGTTTAACTATTACACGCAGAAACCTTTACTGTTATATATCTACGTGGCTCACATGCTGTGTTTAATATATGCCACAATCCTCACTCTAATGCACCTTGTATAGCACACAATATGTTACCTCTCTTTCAGTCTGTAGGACATCATCATATTTATTGTGCTGTTAAATTACAATTACATATATTACTGGTTCATTTAATGCTCCTGCTAACTTCTAATACAGTATCATCTACATTCACCTTTACTTTATGATATCCATTGTATGAATAGCTATTTATAGAATTATTCATGTAATTGGCAGAGAAATAAGCAAATCAATCTGCTGTGTCAATTCAATCAAGAATTATTTTCTATAATCCCCAGTTCTTGATTTGCACCCATGTACAGTATGTTATAGCACATCAGTTCTTGGTCCCACTACTTAAATGCGAAGGGGTTATGGAGTGCTCAGAATGAGCTTCAGACCCCCCACACCTCACCCAACCTTGGGGTAATATTATGTTTCCACACACATAATTATTAAAGAGGTCAGAGCTGAGATGTTGGCTACTATTGCTCACTGCATTAAAGCAGTCTGGACTGGAATGTGTATTAACATCATTTAAGTTCCTTATTTCACCTTGTTTAGTATTTAATGGCATCTACTAATTCTACTAACCTATTTATATTATTTTATGCAATTTCTAACATTTTCCTTCATGGCATTTCCATTTCCCAGATCAGCATTGCTAATGCATTTTAATAGATCCTTCCATGCATAATGTCAACTGATGGACGGGAGTGTCAATGAAAATCATCACAGTACCTACCAGAGCTTCTCTGCTGGGAAAGATAATATAAGGGTCAGGGAATGGGAAAACAAAGCAAAAAAAATAGCAGCAGAAAAATTCTACAGTATTTAGAATTGGTATGAATAAAGAGGCTGGATATAATATTCTACTTCATCCAGTTCAATTTTTATTTCTGCAGAAGCAGTTGAAGAAAGAAATAGAATTGCTTTGCAGGAAAAGTGCCAAGAATGTCCAGTGATTCAGGACAGTCTTACCTATCATCCCCTGTTACCAGCAGAGATGGGCCAATATCACAGACTGGAAGCAGCCTTTCACTGCAAGCTAAAGGATAACCTTGTGATGAACAGAAAAAGTGTGAGAGAGCTGCAGAACTTTCATATCGTGAGTGCATTTATTTTCAAAGTAAAGGACTATCATAACTCTTTACACCAATGTTAGTGAACAATATAAATAAGAATGTATATTTTCACTGTTAAATTCCTGAATAATTGATGGGACATAACTGGGTGATTTAAAATCCATCATTGTTGGAGTGAGATGGGCATTGCCCCCTCTATCCTGATTCTAGTATGACATCGACCCATTATTTCAGGTCCGTAGTTATTTAGCAAGAAAGCTTGGTACCCAACACACAAAGGTCTTTGGGGGTGCTGTTGTGGGGATGGGCAAGACAAATGAAAAGTGTGGTATAGATCTCACTGGCTGACTCACATCTCTGGTTGTCATGCTGCACAATTTAACCTGGGATCTGAACAGCAATTCAACCCAGACAGATAGAAAGAAGGTCTCCAGCTAATCACTACACAAATTCCAGGTGAATTCTGGTTGTGTTTGGTGTAGCATTTCTCTTTGTAACATCAGTGAACTTTTAAGATGTTGATATGATGCTCTGCAGATTACCTATATTAATTTGTAGTGTTTTCATACCTTCATTCAAGTAATTAAGATTTTGTTACAAGATTTTGCAGTATGCATTCTGGAGACTTCATCTTTAAAAGTTGCTTAGTATGGATTATTACTGGGAAATGTTGAAGCTGAGTCTGGCTAAGTTATTTAATACATTTGTCTCTTCTTAGCCTGATAAGGATGGTGTATTCCTACGAGGAATTGGCCTGAATCTGACCAGCGGCCAATACGTGGCCCCAGTGGCAGGGTTTTACCAGTTCTCCGCCAACCTCCATATCGGTAAGGACACATAATGTTATCGGGGATTAACTAATCTGTAAGGGTGAATGAGTTTACTGTAGAGTGCAGAACTACTGGAGTAGATCTCAATTTCTAGAAGAGTTGTATAAAATGGGTGAAGCCAGTTTGCATCTCCCCCAATTGTATCTCCAAACAGAGATATAAAAGGGAGTTGCCACTTGCTCTACACTATCAACACCGATGTATTTTTCAGCTTGAAGAATGATTAATATGCAATCTGACAGGAACAGTCATATGTCTCAGTTTTCATCAGATTGTGAGATTAAATAGCGAACAACTACATTCTCGCTAAAATTTAGAAGATTGAGGGAGGATCTTATAGAAACTTATAAAATTCTTAAGGGGTTGTTCCCGATGTTGGGGAAGTCCAGAACAAGGGGTCACAGTTTAAGGATAAGAGGGAAATCTTTTAGGACCGAGATGAAAAAAACATTTTTCACACAGAGAGTGGTGAATCTCTGGAATTCTCTGCCACAGAAGGTAGTTGAGGCCAGTTCATTGGCTATATTTAAGAGGGAGTTAGTTGTGGCCCTTGTGGCTAAAGGTATCAGGGGGTATGGAGAGAAAGCAGGTACAGGATACTGAGTTGGATGATCAGCCATGATCATATCATGTTGCAGGCTCGAAGGGCCGAAAGGTCTACTCCTGCACCTATTTTCTATGTTTCTATTCACTTTCATTTATACCAAAACTTGGAACGTTGAGCCATCATCAAGAATCATCTTCTGTTCTGGAATCACACAAAAGAGAAGGAAGCCTTTCAAGGCATCATGTTTCTGGGAAGAGCCACTGAGAACTTCTGTACTTTCCTAGAGCCTGGCAGATCTTCCTTATCAAGTGTACAACCAATTCTATATTGTCAGTTTCAGTATCAATGGCATAATATCATCAGTCTGAAGAAGGGTTTCGGCCCGAAACGTCGCCTATTTCCTTCGCTCCATAGATGCTGCTGCACCCGCTGAGTTTCTCCAGCATTTTTGTGTACCTTCTATATTGGGATGTTACCTTTAAATCGGCTTCCACTACCAAAGCTGATTGTAAAATCTCATCTCATCATTTTCCTTCTTTATAAACAAATAAAAACATTATATATGAATGTGCCTTGATTAAATTGCCTTGAAATTGGTCGCATCAGTGTATATATATATTTTAACTATATGTTGCTAGCACTGGCTGACGGAATCAAGGGATGTGGGGAAAAAGCAGGAATGGGGTTCTGATTTTGGATGATCAGCCATGATCATATTGAATGGCTCGAAGGGCCTTTTGGCCTACTCCTGCACCTATTTTCTATGTTTCTAAGAGAAATATTTACTGTCCATCCCTAATTGCTGTGGAAAAATGGCGAGCCTTTGCACAAGGGAGGAGGAAAAGAAAGAGGTTTGGTAAAGAGGCAATGCAATTAAATTGCGATAAAGGTTAACAATCTTGGTTGAAGAACATGAATGTAATATAGGAAGATGTTTCACAATCAAGGCAAATATGAACTATAATTTATGGCATAATTTATCAGTATCCGAAGTGAAGAAGTGATATTTCAAGACTTTCACCAAAAGTGAAAAAGTAATATGATTGCAAGAAGAATGGCTGTACTGTGAGTCTCATTTGCAGTATATTTCACAATGTCTATCATCACTTCCAATGATCAACTAATATTTTGCCCCAAAATTCAAATAATTACTTTACTTTCAGACAGTGAAGTAAATCTCACATTGTTACAGTTACACAAACGTATAGTGCTTGGTAGCTATTCAACCTTGACATTCGTATCACTCAGACTTATAACTTGCTGTCAAATTTTCATGACTGTGCACAAAAGATGGAGAATAGTGACTGGGCAATAATTAGTCTAACGGGGACAAGTGTGTTTGTATGTTTGTAGCTCAATGGAAAACAACACATGCTGGTCATTCTGGGAATAGGGCATCAATGATGCTGAAGAGATCAATGATGAGGCCATCTGTTTACCTTGTTCCTTTTTTCTTCTGAATCACCAGCCAAACTGCAAATGGTATAAGCATGCACTGCATAATGTCTCCTGCCTTCTGCCCACAAGGGAAATATCGCCCCTTTGTCAGTTCAGGTACAACATAACTAGAAAATTCCCATGTGATGGAGGAAGGAGAATGTGAGGATGGTGAGACACCATCACTGCATAACACTAACCAGATCCCAACCTCAGCAACTATGATCTACTGTGGATTTTGTTTTGGTTGCTCTATGGACTTTAGTTTTACACTATTATGGTCTGCTAACCTTGCATTACTGATTATAAATGTATTGTATTAATGATTACTGTATATTTATTTTTGTGTTACTGCATCAATAAACCTGTAAACCTGCAGTGTATAAGAATTTGTTACTTTCCGGTATACAGTATGGCAATTAAACACCTTAACTCTTGACTCTCTTGATGTAGCCACCTGCTCAGTGACTATCCTTGACTTTGAGTTTTAGTAAAATGTAGATGGGATCTCCACATTTCCTCTGAGCACCTTCCTGATAGATTGGAGATACAGGGGTTGAAAACAACCCGGAGCAGGGCCTTACATTGCCCAGCGCGGCTTTAACGGCCGCGGGATTTGCCAGCGCCTGCCGGTGGCTCCAACATCAAGACCCGGGCAGGGCCTTACATCGCCTGGCACAGCCATAATGTCCGCGGGACTTACCATCGCCCGCCGGGTATTGAATGACGGTGCTGACTCAAAGGACCGAATGGACTAGTCCTGCACCTATTTTCTATGTTTCTACGTTTCCAGCCCCATATCTGATCCAAAGAACTTCATGTTTTAAAGGTAACAGTGTGTTTGCTTTTTTTTCAGAACACAGAGAGCCTCAGAGAAGAAGGCACAATAGGCCTCAAGATAATATCCGAATACTCATCTGCATTGAATCTCTATGTCAGCACAATATGTAAGTGTGATGATCCACTGTTGCCATGGGACCAGCAAACACAATCTAGTAACAGAACAACAAGCAAATCCAAGCATATCTAGATTGATGTAAACAGATATGGAATAGGAACCCGTCACTAGAAATATACAGGCAAGCCTGTATGAAAGGCCTGCCAGTAAATTGAAGAAAGTGCAATGGTCCACATGCTTTCTCAAACCTTAGCTGTTCAGTAAGGATCAAGGGACCTTCAATCTCAACTCAATTTTCTCGTACCATCACCACAAATCTTAATGTCTCAAAATCTGTTGATCTCAGTCTTGGATGCACTCAACAATCAAACCCTTTAGGGTAGAGAATTCTACAATATTGACTACTTTCCAATTGAAGAGGTTTCTCTTTACCTCAGTCGCTGACCATTTATCTTGAGACATTCCAGCCATGAAGAGAAACCTCTCCCAGACTATTCTATCAAAGCCTCCCTTGATTTCATTTAATAAGGAAAAAATGAATGATCCTGTGGTCAAGAGGGAAGTAAAGGGATTGAAGGTTGTGCTAAGTTGCATCAATTCGTCAAAAATAGGAAAGGTTGAGAGGGATCTGAGTCTAACGTGTCCAAATAGGACTACTGTAGGTGGGCATCTTGGTCGGCATGGACCAGGTGGATCAATGGGAGTGTTTCTGTGTTCTGTGGCTCTATGACGATCAATGCAATTGATATTTGCAACAAATACTCACAAGGTCAAGCAGCTTCTGTGAAGAGAGAAAGAGGATAAAAGTGTCAGATTGATAACCTTTCAATAGATACACTGACGTGTCCTAGATATCATACATTACATTTCAAAATTTAATAAATTCTGGAAATGTCTATAAACTAGCAGCACACCATCCAGATAGCATAAATCATCCATCCAGTTTGACAATCAGCCAACAGCAAGTAAATACTGGTAGTTGACAATAAGATTCTCAGCTGCTCCAACTAAAATCTCATGATAGCTTCAAACAAGTCTCCTCCAATTTACAGACATGTTTTGGCTAATTGTTCAAATGAAAAGGCATGGATCCGAAAGTTAACTTACTCATTCCATGTGTGCTGCCTAACCTGCTGAGTATTTCCAGCATTTTCACCAGATTTCCACTTGTTTTTACCTTTTCCGATTAATATTTTTACTGTTACTGTACGTTGAGCTCCTTTCTGACATCAATGGCCACGTCAAGATCATTGGAACTAAGAGTAGTATGAACCTGATCTTGGAAGGCAACTGCATGTATAATCATGACTCAACAGTCACTTAAACATCCCATCAATATTCTGTTCCATAATTTGAATAGAGGCACATTGGATGATGATAAAATGGACATTTCATTATATGATCCTTGGAGATTAATTTCACCCTAAGGTGCCATTCAGTGGAACATGTCGGTACAGGCATGCTGTTGCCTCCTGGAATTACTGCTTTGCCTTTCATAGATTAATAAATCAATGATGTTGCACACCTTCTGCTTCATTACCGCAATATAACGCTACTCTATTACCACTGTACACTAGCACTCTGCTACTATTATGTATCTCTATAAAACAACAGTATAATACTCTCTATATGTGTGCATTAAAAGAACAGGAGTTTGCTCTCCAGTCCCTCAAAATATCTGCCATTCAATGAAATAATGACATATTTTACTCCAATGCATGCCCATCTTTGGCCTGTCCCTCAAAAGACTGACCGACTGAAAATCTGAGTTGTGGAGATAGGTTCTGAGATTGCTAAAATTCTCTCTGTGGACAAATGTTCCGGTTGAGAAGTACAGTTTTCCCTGAGAAGTACAGTTTTTTTTATAGATTCAGCGTGGAAACAGGCCCTTCGGCCCACCGAGTCTGCGCTGACCAGCGATCACCTTGTACACTAGCACTATCGCACACAACAGGAAAAAGTTACAATTTTTACCAAAGCCAATTCACCTACAAACCTGTATGTCTTTAGAGTGTGAGAGGAACTGGATCACCCGGAGAAAACACACATGATCACAAGGAGAGTATACAAACTCCGTACAGGCAATATCTGTAGTCAGGATCGAACCCCGGACTCTGACGCTGTAAGGCAGCAACTCTACCGCTGACACTTCTGAAGTTCTACTTATTTGTTCCTTTGCTCTTGACTCAACTGCTGGAGGAAAAGTCTTATTCAATTTACTTAATTAGATCCTATACTCAAGAAAATAGAAGCATAGTTAATAAAAGTTGTTTGTTAATTCAACTTCTTTAGCTTCAACATTATTCTCATAAACCTCTTCTGCATCCAATTTGAGACATTTCCATTGGCATGATGCAAACTGCTGAACATGATACACTGATTAGCATCTGCATGACCGAGGGCACTCACCTGAAAAACCTCGAGCTGGATCGGCCGTCAGCGATGAAACTGCGAGCCGGATCGACCGTCTGCACACACACACACATACAAACACATCACAAAGGTGGGGGCCAGGGAAAGCGGGGGAGCGCTGTCTGAAATTCACACCCGCGATGAACAAGGTAAAAAACGGCTGGGACATTAAAGGGCCTGTCTCACTGCGGCAACCTAATTTGCGAGTTTAGAAGAGTTTGCTCTCGACTCAAACTCGTAGCATGGTCGACACGTGGTTTTAGGAGGTCCTAGGTGGTCACTGGAACTCTCCTTCATGCTCGAGGGAAGTACCCGTACACTTGCGGCCTCAGTTTGGTCGAGGAAAAACTTTCAGCATGCTGAAACATTTTCTGCGAATAAAAATTGGTCGGCATGGTTCTTTTGAACTCGTAGTGCAGTGGAGTGGGGTCGCTATGTAATTATAGGCAGTTGAGGGTAGCCGTAGGCAATCTCCTTTGCTGACTGGGTATTTTAATTGGCTCACTGGAGTTTTCAGGACCAAGGAAAACCGACCGGTAATGTTAAATGCCCGCTAAACTTTATTAAAAGTTGTCTGGCTTCTTAAAAGTGTCCCCCCCCCCCTTACCTCCCCCTCTGCCCCTCCCCCTCTCTCCCCCCTCTCTCTATCCCCTCTCTCTTTCTCTCCCCCATCTCTCTCCCTCTCTCTCTTTCTCTCCCCCCTCTCTCTCTCCCCTCTCCCCTCTCCACCTCTCTCTCCCCCACCCCCCCCCCCCCCCCCGACTCATTCTCGCGCATGGTCGACACAAGGTCCGAGGAGGTCTTTGTAACTCTCCTTCATGCTCGAGAGTAGTCCCCGCATACTCGAGACCTCAGCTAGGTCGTGGTGTATTTTTCAACATGATTAAAAATGCACTTGAGTAAAAAAAGGTTGCATGTAGGTTTAGTCGATGTAGGTCGTAGTAGGTCGTCATGTTATTCATAGGTAATCGAGGGTAGTCGAAGGTAATTGAAGGCAGTCGAAGGTAGTCGTAGATAGTCTTCAACATAGTCGAATGGAGGTCGAAGGAGATCGAAGGAGGTGGTCTTCACTCTCCACTATTCGGTATCCAATTTTCCCAAAGCTAGTCGAAGCTAGTCTTCAACATAGTCGAAGGAGGTCGAAGGAGGTCTTCTACATAGTCGTAGGAGGTCTTCAACATGACACTTTTTCAAACTCTCCTAAACTCTTCTAAACTCACCAATTAGGTCGCCGCAGTGGAACTTTAATGATTTTGCACTAGACCGCAGAATTTTCTCCACAATTCCTAGCTTTTCATTACTTAGAAAGTATTCAGATTCTACCTTTAAAACAAAAGGAAATTATCTCATACTTGCCTAGACTATCATCCATCTGCAACAAATTTGCCTGCTCAATCTACCAAATTCTATTTACAGTTATCTATGCCTATCAACATTGATAGTTATGCTATGTATCTTAGTATTATCAGGAAATTTAGATCCATGGTTCTCCATTTCTACACCTATCTCCATCTATCGACTTTGATTGCTGTGCTATGTATATTAGTCTTATCAGAAAATTTAGATACATGATCCATTTCTTCAACAATATCGTTGATAAATAGGATGAAAAGTAGTAGTGTGTAATCCCTATGGACTCATTCAAGTCACATTTTGACCAATGGAGTATGTATCTCCCCTTTGCTTCTCCTATCTACTAATCAATCCTTGGTCCACATGAAAATGTTACCTCCATTTCCCAATATTTTTATTTTTATATTACCAATATATTTGTGTGGAGCCTAATTGAAATCCTTATGAAAGTACATGTCAGATATTTCCCAATTGAAATGGATAGAGATTTAACTCCCACATCTGATTTCTCTTATCTGACTGAGCTTAGTATTTTCAAAATAGTTAGAAAGGGTTTATTTTGTGTCCTAGGATGGATTCCCAGAACTTGGGATGGAAGAACAGCTCACAGTTCCCATGATTGCGTTTGAATGACTTGAATTAAATCTATTCACAGGATCTGCAGTTACTGTGGACAGATGATAATCTTTGCATCTTCCTCTCATCCCTTTAGCTGTCTGCAACAAAAATTCAAACAAAGATCAGTCCTGTCTGAGAGCTAAAACGGAGCCTCTTTCACCAGCAATGATTGGCCCTGCAGTCTTTTGGTGCTCTTAACCCCGATGTAATTCTGTATTTTCCTGTCTGGACAAGCAACAACTAGAGGAAAAGAATGAGTGTGAAACAAACTCTTGCGATTGCTAAGCTAAACATATCTCTTTATATATAAAGCCAGCTATTAATTCCCATTTGGGAATTCATTCCTATTTGCTATATTACAGTTGAACAGCGTCACAACTTGCTGGGTGGGATTCAAACGCATTTGGATTGTACGTACATCTACTGCAAGGAGCAATAATAACAACAGCTTTCATTTGTATTTTGCATTTTAACCAGGTTTTGCATTCTACTGTGCTTTCTACATTCAAAATAGATCTGACTCAAAGCTACATAAGAAGACATTAGGTGAATTATTTAAAGGCATGACTTAGAAAATAGGTTTTAAGGAGGAAATGTAGAGGCAGAGAAGTTTGAGGAGGGAATAATATTTTTACAATATTGTTATATTACAGTCATGTGTGCTTATTTTTTCAAACACACAATATTAGTAGAAAAGGAACATGCTCAACTACAAACATTTTGCATTACAACCAGATAATGTTGGTATGGTAATATTTAAAGTTCTACAATATTGATGTCAGTACAAGTTGTCCTACAACTTTAGGCTGTGCACGCCATACGCAAGAAGAAGAAGAAGAATGTCAGTAATGTGAAATCGTGCCGCATTATAACCAGAATGATGCATGTATAGTCTCACCATAAACATTGTTATAAAACTATACATTGCTATATTATACCAAAGATTCGCACTGCATTGTAATACAATGGGACTACAAACAATATAAAATACTAAATATTTCTGAATTACAATAAAAAATTACTATATTATAGGGAAAAAGACTGTGACCACCCACCTTATCAACGGCCCTCGTGATTTTATATCCCTCTGTAAGATCAATCCTCAGGGATAAAAGCCCCCAACTTCCACAGTCTCTCCTTATATGTCTAGCTTTGCAGTCTCTAAAACATCACTATGATTTGTTTTCTCCATCCTTTCCTGCTTAATGACATCCTTCCCATTGCTGGGTGACCAGAACTGCACATGATATTCCAAATGTGGACGCACCAATGACTTGCACAGTTGCATCATGATGTTTCAACTCCTTTACTCAGTGCTCTGACTGATGAAGGCAAGCATGTCAAACACTTTCTTTACCATCCTGAAATAACTCAGCGGGACAGGCAGCATCTCTGGAGAGAACGAATGGGTGACGTTTTGGGTCGACTGAAGATGTTTCAGACTGGAGAAGGGTCCCGACCTGAAATGTCACCCATTCCTTCTCTCCAGAGATGCTGCCTGTCCCGCTGAGTTACTCCAGCATTTTGCGTCCACCTTCGATTTAAACCAGCATCTGCAGTTCTTTCCTACACTTCTTTACCATCCTGTCTACCTGGGTCTTCACTTTCAGGGAACTAGACCCCTTGGTCTCTCTGATCTACAATCGTCTCCAGGAACCTAGCATTTTCTGGGTAGCTTAGTCATAACTTAATGCATTCAGTTAAAAATACTCTTCCAAAATTATTGTAAATAATATGAAAATCTCTGTGTCTTTCTTACAGATCTTTGGAAACTGTCAATGGCCTAGGTAGCAACAGTCATATATTTACCATGTTTGTCAGTGGCGCCCTCTATCTGCAGGTAAGAAACTGAAACTGGAACACTCCTTCAGTTGTGAAATCTGTTTCTCATGACCTGTGTTAATCGGAGCAATAATCAGGGATTTGTAAATTAAACAAAATCTGTACAACATATCAGATCATAACAGATCATTCTTATTGGGTATGTGTAGCTCATGTGTCTCTCAGTATTGGTTCCAGTGCCTGTAAACAAAGGGAAACATGGAACAATTAATTCCATATTTAAATGGTAATTCTGCATCTCACTTTCTGGTCCTTTGTATATACACAATACATAGAAGATAAACTGAAAAATAGATCAATTCAAAGCAAACACTAAAATGTCCATTGTATTTGCCAAGATTCATTATTTAGTTCCACACTTAACCAACTTAACAGGATAGTGAAGACAGCCAGCAGGATCATTGGTGCCCCACTCCCTTTCCTGTTGGAGATCTATCAGAAGCGCAGCATCAGCAGAGCCATCTCCATTATTAAGGACCCCTATCATCCATCACACTTCTCCATTCTGCCATCTGGGAAGAGGTACAGGAGCATCAGCTGCAGAACCAGCAGGATGCTACACAGCTTCTTTCCACAGGCAATAAGACTGGTTAACGGACTGTGTCCCCTCCCCATATATCATACACCAACACATCTAACCTCGCCCATACTTTGACAGCTAGGCACCTGTGAAAGCAAAGCCACTGTTCGGCCTGAATGTCTGTTTTTATTTCAATTTTTAGGCCTATTTTAGATAAAATAATTTTAATTTTTAAAGCTATTTGTATTTATTCTGTTTTTATTAACCGCACTGACGGGAACTGATTGAGAAACAATTTTTTCGTTTCATCTGTGTATGTAAGTACTCAGTTAAAATGACAGTAAAGTAAATACTGACTGATACTGACACACTGAGGTAAGGATTTCCTGCAGAGGCTCGAAGCACCCATTTTAACATATCAAGGACTTAGTGCAAGGGTTCCCAACCTGGAGTAAATTTACCCCCAGGGAGTAAATTTGTTGATTCTGGATTTGTACATATTTTTTCTCATTAACTGACTGTGTTTGGTTCTGGTTCATCATTAGTTGTTCATAAATAAGTGAAATAACATTGTTATGTGCTATTAAAGTTGACAGGGGTAAATGGGACGCAAAAGGTTGGGAACCCCAGACTTAGTGCCTATCTGAGGCACCTTCCCAGACTGGTTGATACTGGAGCCAGTCACTCATTTACGGAGCAGCAAAACCTGTCATCATTAAAGGGGTCACAAAAGACTTCTAAAGAAATGATAAGAAAATGAAGACTTTGTTTTTCATGAATATGGAGTCATAAACATCCCCAATCTTCAACAGTGCTAATCTAATTTCCTTACAAATCATATCTCCTCTCAACTCCCACTCAATTATTCCTCCTCTCAGTTACTTGACCTTCAGATCTCCACCAAACCCTGATTTTTATCTATCCCTCTAATCTTCTTCTTTGTGGTTACCATCAAATCACAATCTTTTCCACCTTAATCCCCTCCCTCTCACAGTATCTTCCCTTTTCCTACATTTCAGCACTATTTCTTGCTCTGTTCCTCACTGCTCCTCAATTTCCTCTCTTACCCAATCTCCAATAGATTTGTGGCCTTCTCACCAAACCTTTACCTGATCCAATCTTAATCTTTCCCCCTTTCTCTATATATTCTCCACACCACCCAATATCCTCCTCTCCCTTTTCCACATGATACTGATTTCAATAATATCACATTACTGACCTTCACCTATCCTGATCAGCATACTTTCCTGATTTCCATTTTTCAGATCTCTAATCTGCAACCTTGCTGGTTCATATCTCGGATCTCCAACCTGACCACATTCTGGTAATGGAAAAGGCCCAGTTTTGCCTGGTCTCCTTGCTTCTCAGTTTCAGATGTACATTTCAAAGTTGCCATGGCTTGTGTCCATATTTAGAATATAGAACAGTCCAGCACAGAAACAGGCCTTTAGCCCATCACATCTATGCTGAGCAAGATGGCAAACCTAACCTAATCTCATCTACCTGTCCACGGCCCATACCCATTTATTCTGTACCTGTTCATGTGCCTGTACAAATGCCTATTGAACATGGCAATTGTATCTGCCTCCACCACCTCCCCCAACTGAACATTCCTGGCACCTACCACTCTCTGTGTAAAAATATGCCTCCCTAATTCAATTTAAACTTTCTCCCTTTCATCTTAATTCTATGCCCTCCAGTATTTTATTTTCCACCCTTGGAAAAATACTCTGATTGTCTGCCCTATTTGTGCCTCTCCTAATTTTATGGACTTGTATCAGATTGCCACGCAGTCTCCAATACTCAAGAGAACATATTCCATATTTGTCTAACCTCTCTTTATATCTAATATACTCCAATCCAGGTAATATCCTGGTGAACTTCATCTGCAGCATCTCAAAAGCCTCCACAGCCTTCTATAGTGTGGCGACCAGTATTGTGCACCATATTCCAAATGTGGCCAAATGTTTACACAGCAGCTGTTACATTTGACCTGCTAACCTTTACACTCAATGCCCTGATCGATGAAGGCAAGCATGTGCAGCCACTTTTTACCATCCTATCTGCTTGTGTTCCACTTACAGGGAGTTATGGACTTGCACCCCAAGATCTCTTTGTACATCAATGCTCCAAGGGTGCCTGCCATTTACTGTATACTTTCCACTTGTCTTTGATCTCCCAAAATGTATCAGCTCGTACTTGTTTGGATTCAACTCTATCTGCCATTTCTCCGCCCAACTTTCCAACTAATCTGCATATCTTGCTGTATCATCTATTAATCTTCTTCACTATCCACAACTCTGCCAATTTTCCTGTCATCCACAAACTTACAAATCAGATTTTTTAAATGTTCACTCTAATCATTAAAATACTGTATACCACAATGGACTGTAGTCCCAGCACTGATTCATGTGGAACAACACTGGTCACGGTTCTGCAATCAAAATAACCCTCCTCTACCATTACCCTCCGCCTTCTATGACCAAGCTATTTTTGGATCAAATTTACTAACTCATCACGGATCCTTTGTGACTTAATCTTATGGATCAGTGTACGATGACAGATCTTGTCAAATGCTTTACTAAAATCTGTATGGAACAACATTCACTGCCCTTCCCTCATCAATCATTTTTCACGCTTCCTCAAAAAATTCAATCAAATTTGTGAGACTGGAGGCAGGACCACACCTCACACACAAAGCCATGCTGACTATTCATAATAAGTCTATGTTTTTCCAAATGCATGGAAACCTTCTTCAATAATTTCCCTTGCGCAGAAGTAAGGCTCAGCAAACTATAATTTCCTCATTTGTTACTGTTGCCATTCTTAAACAAAGGAACAACATTGGCTATTCTCCAGACTTCTGGCACCTCATTCAAATCATTACTAAAGAGGATTACCTTAGTCAAAGCCCCAGCAATCTCCACCCTAGCTTCCCTTAGTATCCTGGGATGCATCCCAACACATTCTAAGGACGTATGCATCTTAATGTTCTTCAACACACCCAACAGTTCCTCTTTCTTAAAGTTGACATGCCCTAATTTCAAATAGGTTTCAAGGCACAGATACTTGCTCGTCTTGAATGTAGTAATTTAATAAAAATTGTCGATATCACACTTGTATTTTAGTAATGTTGTAAAGTGAAATATGGAGCCAATTCGCTATTCCCAAGTGTTAAACTCACACATTTATAGGTACGTTAGGGAATATATAATAGATGATTGCATTGTTACCTCCAACGTTTACCCTCACTCCTTAAGACTCAAATAAACTATCCCTTTTCTTTTATTTTTGTCCCCATATTTCCAGAGCTAACAAGGAATTGATCTAGAAGGTAGACACAAAATACTGGAGTAACTCAGCGGGTCAGGCAGCATCTCTGGAGAGAAGGAATGGGTGACGTTTCGGGTCAAGACCCTTCTTCAGACTGTTCAGTCTTTCAGATTGATCTAGAAGAGTAGTCTTCTTTTGCCTGACCAGAATGATATTCTTCTTGGGAAAGCTCAGACACCATAAGCAATCTATTTGGCCACATGGGTCAGTAGAGCCTATTTAATCCTGCCCTCTTCTGGAGCCTTTGGTAGATTCGCCAAGAGGATCAGGACAATTTTTTTAGACAACTATGTTAACAGATAGATTACCTGTGGGCAGCAGTTACATGGTTTTGGCCAGAAGTGTACATTTATCAGTCATACCTTCTGGGAATAACTTTCACTTATCATAATAGGGAAAGTTGTCTAACATTGGAGAATGAGGCAAGAAAAGAATTGCTTGGCTGATAAAGCAAAGATTAAGATCAGTCATAAACTACCTGCATGGTTGAGCAGGCTCAGGAATTGAATGATCTACTCCTGTTCTTACATATACATCATGAATCCCCGGAATTTTAAAAACATTTTTTCTCCAAGTTTATTAATATTAAATCAGTTTACACGTGCTTGTGACCATGGTATATGTAATTGTTTCAAGATAAAAAAAGGTATTCACTGTCCTGGCTATTCAGCTGGAGGTAAAATTCCTGAAATGAATCCGTAATTTAATTATCACGAGAATAAATTAAACCAGAATAAACCAGACAAGTAATGTTCATCAGACAGTGCCTCCGTTTTTCTCTTTCATTATAACCAAAAGCATTGTAAATTATTTGAAATGAAATGTAGAGTAAGTTTGTTGTAGGAAGGAACTACAGATGCTGGTTTACCAAAGATAGACACAAAATGCTGGAGTAACAGTGGGACAGGCAACGGCCATCCACACTTCAGTAGAAGTTGCGATTACTGTTGTACATAGCATTGTAAGGCATGCCCATTGATGTTTTCAATTATGATTTATTGAGAAGAGTGTAAGATAATCCCTGATGTTGGTAATAAATGTATACTATTGTCAAAATTCAGGAACGTGCCTTCCATACTTTTTCTTTTAATAAAACAGTTATTTTATTTTGAAGCTAAAAATGTTAATGTCCAGTTATGAATCTCTTACTTAGAAATTCAATCCCAAAGTCCTCTCCAACATCCAAACCAAGACACAGAGGAAGACATGGAGTCATAGAGTTTGTAACCGGACTAGAGCAATCTGGCACATTGCTTCTCCACTAATTTATGTTCCTCCTTTGGAGCTATTAATCGTAATCCTATTTCTCCACCTTTTATATCTTTTTGTATTCTCTCATTTTGAATATCAACCCAACATTCCTTTGAAATTATGTTGTAATGTATACCTCATTAGGCCCTGCCACAATCAATGACTGCTAGACCAAAGAGCCTACAGTACACATTTAATGAGAGAAGATTCTCTCACACCCCTGCCAACCCAACTGAGTCAGAAGACATAACCACATAAAGTTGCCTTTGTGCCTTAACTGTCAATTAGATATCCAGGCTTGTCGCTGCTATTACTCAAATTGTGTTGACGTCAATCATCTCAGCATGAAGAGAGGCACAAACTGCTGGTGTAACTTAATGGGTCAGGCAGCATCTCTGGAAAAAAAGGATGGGTGATATTTCAGGTCAGAACCATTCTTCAGCAACCCTCTGACCTGAAATGTCATGCACCTTTTTCTCCAGAAATGCTGCCTGACCCGCTGAGTTACTCCAGCACTTTATGTCGATCTTCAGTATAAACCAACATCTGAAGTTCCTTCCGACACACCAATCATATCAGCATCTTAGTTTCACTTTGCAGTACTAAATGGGCTTACAGCCCCATTAAATTGGTGTTAGCAACTTGAAGCATTCTTTTAAACTCTTTTTCATGCTTTTTACCTGATGTGCAAGAACTTTATGCAAGAACTCTGGTGCTTCCATTTTTTCATTTACTCATGAATTTTCTTACACTGCAATAATATGGAGGCGACTGCAAAATCTCGAACTCAGCAGACTACTGACCCTCCGCAAGTGAACCCCACATTTCAGGCCCAGTAAATGTTGGGAATTCATTAATGTTAAGTAGAAGATGACTCCATACAATTAAGGGAAGTCAATGCCCCATAGATACTAACAATGTTTCATCAACAGATTAAAATTAGGCAGGTTCAATTGGGAAACAGCAAGATTCAATAATTCAATTCAATGATGCCTTATTGTCACATGTACCTAGTTAAAGTGAAATTCTTTGTTTTTGCTTACAACCTGGTAAAATCATACAGCACTGTTCATCCAGGCAGAACACAAAGAGTTGCCACCTTTCTGGCAACAACAACGTTTCAGAGGTCTTACTGCAATCTTATCTTCTCGCAGCGGCGAACCAGGCCCACTATCGCATGTGGCTGCAGGCAGCCGGTTGGGTCCCTCTTAGTTCTCGGTGGCCCCCCACTGGGTCCCTCCTTGAAATAACAACAAGCATAGCCCGGATTTTGTGCTCAGATCATTGGATCTGATCTCATAATCATTCGACTCTGGCGGTACGGTGGCACAATGGTAGAGTTGCTGCCTTACAGCGTTTGCAGCGCCAGAGACAAGGGTTTGATCAACACAACGGGTGCTGTCTGTACATAATTTGTACATTCTCCCCGTGACCTGTGTGGCTATTCTCCGAGATCTTTGGTTTCCTCCCACTCTCCAAAGACGTACTGGTTTGTAGATTCATTGACTTGGTATAAATGTCAAATTGTCCCTAGTATGTGTAGGGTAGCATTAATGTGTGGGGATCGCTGGTTGGTGCAGACAAGGTGGGCCGAAGGGCCTGCTCTCACGCTGAATTTCGAAACTAAACTAAACTAAGACACAGAGATGGGTTTGCCCACTGAGTCACAACCGATGCCAAACAAATATTTTTCATTCAAGATTTGAGTACTTATATATCAGAGGATACAGTCATTGACCTGGGATACTGATTCAACAGCAATGTGTTTAAAAGGAGGTCTCAGACTGGCTCCTCAAAACATGAAGTCTTTCAGTGTAAATGATTAAACCACAGTTACCAGGATGGGTTTTAGTCTCTGTTCTGACCCTGCATGTAGCTTGTAATCTTTAATGATGTGTGACAGAAAGAGTAGAATGTATTTAAGTAAGATTTCAATCAGCACCGCATTTAGGGCTGTGATTTGATCAGACTGCAATATAGTGCTTCTCCACATTCCATCACTATTAGATAGATCTTCTTAGATACCACAAGATAACCTGCCTTATGACTGAGCAGCATTGTATAAAATGTGAAAACATGAAGGGAATGTAACCTTTGCCACATGGAACTTTCTCTGCAAGTTTAGGGATGCTTCTGTATTTCTCCTCTGGCTAAACATCTAGCACAACTTTGGGTCTCTGCCATTTTTGGGAGAGTGATATCAATTGGCCAAGGTTAATGCACGAGACTAGTTAAATATCTGCAAATATCAGTAACACCAAACTGTTAGTGGAGCATTTTTGCTGCAAAGCTGTCTGATGAGAAAAGATTGCATTTCTTATTTTTCACAGTGTCAGATTTTTGTCTCCATTTTTTCAGCTGTATGTCATCTTTCCTACAGGCAGGATGACTAAAACTGAACACAATACTCTAAATGCAACCTCACCCACGTTTTGTACAACTGTAACATAATGTTCCACCTTGTATACTCAATTCCCTGACTGATGAAGGAAAATTTACCAAAAGCCTTCTTCACCAAAGATTGAAATTATATGCAGCAAAGAAGAGTCTTCTATGAAAAACAGCACCCACTCGTACTGTTAGGATTTGTCAGCCACCTGCCTTTTCTAATTTGCTCATTAATGCATGAATGCCTTTTGGGTACTGTACCTGTGTACGGAGAGAATGACCGGTTTCCATGTGTCTGGGTATTGTATTCGCACAGGAGGTGACACAGAGATGCAGCCGAACTGCACAGTTACTAAAGAGTTGAATCTACGTTCACATCTAGTGAACATCGTTACTTATGGCAAGCTATACAATACTGGATACAATTGTATTTGCCCTTTTTGTCTGCTGAATACTCCACCTGTAGAGGAGCTAGTACTGAGATATTAATTCCCACACTAGCTCTAAAGTAATTTCCCTTCACTGGAATATAAGCTGATGCTGAAACTTGCATAAGGTGTGCAAACATCTGAGATGGGAATGGTTCTCTTTTATTTTACATGTTGCGGAAGTACATATATTTTAGATACTTTCAACAATATGACAGATTAGGTGGTGATTACTGTCTCTTATTACTGACAAAGTTGCACTCCCACAGAAAAAGCCATTCAGCCATCATGCCTTCCCAGCTCGGTGAGAGGAACAAGCATTTATTTCTCTCACATTTATTTTCCTTTTCAAATATATTGTCTAATCCCTTTTGGTTACTATTGTATCTGCTTCCTCAGCCCATTCACAAGTGCATAATAAATCACAACATTAAAAATCTTGATTTATCTCCATCCATGTGCTTTTAATGATTACCATATATCTACATCCTCTAAGGTGACTGGAGAAAAAAAATCTTTCCTTCTCAATAATTTTGAACATTTCTATCAAATCTCCAGTTAACCTTCTCCACTCTAAGAATAATCTCACCTTTTCTATCTTTGCACATAACTTGTACTTGACAATCTGATAAATCTATTCTGCATTCTTTGTATTATGTTTCCAAGGATCCCATTTACGTTTTGCAGGTCAGGTTTGTCCACCTAACCTGCCACGAATGAAGAATTATACACACAGAACCCAGGTCTGTGTCCTTCTGCCCTTTAATTCATGTTACCCCTCAACCTAACTTTCCAAAATGAGGCATTTCATACTCAATTAAATATCCGTTCCAACTCTTTAATATCAGTGGACAGCCCTACAAAATTCCATGATCAATCATAATGTTGTATTTAGTTCACCTTGATGTGTTACTTGTCCTTGTTCAGCATGACTGTGAATTGAGGGTTTGGACCATGTGATATCTTCAACACATGGTCCCACTGCTGTGGGAATGGGGTCCGAAATGCTCACGACTCTCTTCTCTCCACAGGCCATGCAGTACATCTCCATCTTTGCTGACAACAGATCGGGTTCCACCATCACCATTCAAAGTGGCTCGGATTTCACAGGGATCTTGCTCGGCACGTAGAGTCTGCTGTTGCATCGGGTGCTCGGCTGCTCCTCGACCCCTCTCTCTCCGCTTCCTCCATCTCCCAGTCTCAGGACTCTCTAACTACTCCGACCCCTCCACGTCACCACAGCCAAGAATTTACTCCAACGGTGCCGAGGGCCAAGAATGACGAGCAGGTGTGGAGCAGCAAGTCCTCAGCTGGCATTTTCTGTCCAGGATCTCTGGGGGGTCCTGGAAAATCTTTCTTTACATGTATTATAATTGACATTATCTTCCCTCAATAATCAACCTGTCAGCAACATAGCTCCAATTGTTTTCAACGCTCTTTTCAGGATGTTGTTTACATATTAAAATAGGCTAGCAAATTGTTTGTGACCAGGATCTCTCTTTGAAATATGGGCTCCATTTTTGCTAAACCAGGCACACCATACATCTTTGTCAAATGCGTGTGGAATGCAACAAGGTGGTGTATTCACCCATTGTGACTGAAAGCTGTACTGTCCTACATCCATCCTTTCCTGTACTATGATCTTTCCACATTCCCTTGTAGAGACTTGCCTCGCTTTTACAAATGTTTCAGCTCTTTTTTTGACTATTGTCTCTTCCTCTTCCCCCTGACTGCACTCCCTTAAGGGCCTGTCCCACTTACGTGTCCTTGGCAAATTACGTGGTCGCGTTGAGCCGCGACGGTCCCGCGAAGGTCGCGCGCGATTTCATGCGTACGCACAGCCGTCTGGAGGGCGAGACGTCATTTGAAGATGTACACAAAGCTGGAGTAACTCAGCGGCACCGGTAGCATCTCTGGAGAGAAGCAATGGATGACGGTTCATGTCGAGACTCTTTTTCAGTCTGAAAATAAGGGTCTTGACCCGAAACGTCATCCATTGCTTCTCTCCAGAGATGCTGCCGGTCCCGCTGAGTTACTCCTGCCTTTTGTGTCCATCTTCAATTTTCTTGGCGCCGCTCTGGGAGTAGAAGCGGGGGCGGATCCGGACTGCAACGGCCGTGAACCCCAGGCTGAGCTCGGCGATCGGTTGCCTGCTTCTGCTGCTGTTAGAGGTGAGACGTTGCGTCGCGATAGGGTCTTGGGCCTGTCCCACTTTGGTCGTCAGTTCCGCGACAGGCCGTTGGTGCGCAAAGATTTTCTTTGCTACAAAAATTTTGGAGCCCCGCGCGATGTCGCGCACAACTACATACCCCTCCGCGCTTCTCAGTGGGACCGGCCCCGCGGCCATACGATGCCCATGCGCCTCAACGCGGCCACGAGGTCCCGTAATTTGCGTTCCAAGGACACGTAAGTGGGACAGGCCCTTTACTGTGCTCCCAGAATCCTGTGCTCATACAATGTCCACTGATTTCTCCCTTTGACTATGTAGGTTTCCTTCAGATGCTCCAGGTTCTTCTTACAACCAAAAGACGGACTTGTTGGTTACTGTAAACTACCCCTGGTGTAGGTTTCTGGGTGGAAACTGGGGAGAGGGTGAAATATTTATGTGCATAAATGATGAAATAGGTTACAGAAAAATAGGTGGGGAATGAGGTTGAAAGGAGAGATGACAAAATGTGGTAAATGACCTGCTATGTTGTAAGGAAGTTAGTGACATTATTTACTTGATGGGACAAACATGGATGATTGTTCCTTTCCCTGCCTCTGGACAACTGTGGTCTGAGATCAGTAGTGGTGGAAAGAGAGTGGAATGGAGGCAAAGAATAGGAAAGGTCGGAATTATACATGGGTGACTACATTCCCTCAGTGCCTGTATGCTCAAGGTGGAAGAGCACATGGAGGAGACTAATCACAGAGCTATGCATTGCCCATTGTATGTCTTATTCGAAACCCTTGAACACCATTATTACTCTTGAGTCAGGCAGGGAGAGAAATGTTCGTAGCCCAGTTTTTATTCTTTAAAGTACAGGTAAACTTGCTGGGCTTTGCATTGTTTCAGCTAAAGGTCCTGGGCATCAACTTTAACGGGATATGGCTTAACAAATCTTGATAGAGGGAAAGTGGAGAGGATGTATCAACTAGTGGGAGAGTCTAGGACCAGAGGCCATAGGCTCAGAATAATAGTACGCACCTTTAGAAAAGAGCTGAGAAGTAATTTGTTTATTCAGAGGGTGGTGAATCTATGGAATTCGTTGCCACCGATTATTAAGGCAGAGATTGACAGACTCTTGATTAGTAACGGTGTCAGGGATTATGGGGTGAAGGCAGGAGAATGGGGTTGAGTGGGAAAGATAGAACAGCCATGATTGATTGGCGGAGTAGACTTGATGGGCCGAATGACCTTATTCTGTTTCTAGAGCTTATGAACAAATAGGAATAGGATCATGATTAGGTTTTAGTGAAGATAGGGGAAGTAAGATGGGACGATTGCAGATCAGTCAAGAGCTCCTGAACTCAATCAAACTTCCAACAAGACTCTCAACCATCCAATTTATCAGAATAAGGCTGGTCTGGTCGCCATGGTGATATGCAGATTTGATCATCTGCTAATGAGTTTGGTAGATTTAATTACAGGTTGCTGAGGAGCACCAGTGATTCTGCAAACTGATGGGCTGACATTCACATCCTGGTTTAAACTGCTTTATTCTGTAGAGTTTATAAAGTGTTAATAAATATAATTCTGAAAAAGTAAGATATGTGTGATACACATGACAAAAATAACAATCCTGTTAAATGACATTTCAAACTGCTAACTAAATATTGCTTACCCACGGGATTGAGATAAAACCATAAAACCATGAGACACAGGGGCAGAATTAGACCATTTGGTCCATCAAATCTGCTCCACCATTCAATCGTGGCTGATCTATTTATCTCTCTCAACCATATACTCCTGCCTTCTCCCCATAACCTTTAACACAATAGCAATACTATCAAAACCTCACCATTCTCCTATAATTAGTTCACAGATATCCAATGATCTGAATACAAACATAAAACCGTCTTCATGGGATTGCAGCCTTGAACTCACTCTCAGATTTCTATTATTTTTATATTGAAAACATCCAAAAAACATTTTTCATTCCAGAGCAGTTCAACTGTGTTGCGATTTTATTTCTGTACTAATACTCACAGACCAGGTTTACTGAGCTAGAGACATCGGTTTTAAATCGCCATAGCAGTAGGGGGAATTTAAAATGAAGAAAACTGGAATAATTGGTTTTACTGTGTCAGTAGAGGTGACGAAGGAACTACAGTTCCAAAAACCTGCTTCACCTATTAACCAAAGTGACCAATGTGTGGGTCACACTATGTGAACTACACCCTGAAATGGCCAAGCAAGCCACTCATATGAAACTTAACATTAAAATCATGGGTGGCGCAGTGGTAGAGTTGCTGCTTGACGGAGCCAGAGGCCCGGGTTCAATCCTGACCACGAGTGCTGTTTATACGCAGTTTGTACATTCTCCCTATGACCACATGTTTTTTTCCCTAGTGCTCTGGTGTTCTCCCATATTCCTAAAGAGACGCAGGTTTGTAGGTTGTTCAAGAAGGAACTGCAGATGCTGGAAAATCGAAGGTACACAAAAATGCTGGAGAAACTCAGCGGGTGCAGCAGCATCTATGGAGCTTGATGGAGGAAGAAGGGTGTCTGAAGAAGGGTTTCGGCCCGAAACGTTACCTATTTCCTTCGCTCCATAGATGCTGCTGCACCCGCTGAGTTTCTCCAGCATTTTTGTGTACCTTCAGGTTTGTAGGTTAATTGGCTTCTGTAAATTGTCTTTAGTGTGTAGGATAGAACTAGTGCGTGGGTGAACACTGGTCAGCATGGACTCAGTGGGTCGAAGGGCCATCCTCCGAGTGTGTCCTGCCCCCCCCACAGGCAAGGCCTACCAGCAAAGGATAGGGTGGTGGGCAATCCTCAGCATTAATTCCAGGTCTCATGACCAAGCTGCTCAACTAATGAATCAATACTCTTGGTATTGTTGAACAACATTTTACAAGGCATTGAGACTAGCAAAGGCACAATAAGCATTGAGGGCCACCACCAAAAGTAGCATGGTCATGTGTCATCAGCAACTGAGCTGGAGACAGAAGGAACTGCAGATGATGTCAGGGGAGGTAATAGACAGGTGACACTTCTGGCCGGTCTCTTCTTCAAATTAATAATAGGAGGGAGGGAAAGCTGGAAAAGAGGGGTGGGATGGGCTAGATAATGGCAAGTGATACACTTTGATTGCCAGATAAGTAAAATAGGTGACAAATGTCAGAGGTGAAAATGAGATAAAAGGGTGTCAGATAAGGAGAGGAAGTGTGAATTGTAAAGCCAAAGGGATAAATGTTGATGAAAGGGGACAGAGGAAAGAATGGGTAGAAAATGGAAATAGGGGACTTGGAGATGGGTGAATGAGTGTACGGAGGGGAAAGGAGCAGTGTGACTTTGAGGAGGAGGGGATTTTTGGGAGACAGTGGAGAAATGGAGTGCACCAGAGTGTGAGTGGGGGCACAGAAATGAAAGGGGGGGGGGGGGGGTGTAAGGGTGTTGTTACTTAAAGTCGGAGAATTCAACATTTATACCATTGGGGTGTATGCTTCTCAAGGGGAACTTGAGGTGCTGTTCCTCCAATTTGCATGTGATCTCACTCTGGCAATGGAGAAAGCCAAAGACAGTGAGGTCAGTGTGGTGAATGAGCTGGCTGACTCCTAAAGAATATAGCTGACAGACTGGGTCTGCAGGTGATGAATGAAACACCACGAGGGATAAATCTACTTGAACTTATCAAAGAGCAGGCGTAGGCCATTCAAGTCTGCCCCAAGCCTACCCTGCCATTTCACTATAATCATGCCTGATCTGCCCGAGACCACAATTCCTCTCCAGTGCCAGTTCTGCATTGCCCTCTGTCCCTGAATATTCAAAAAGGTATGTGCCACTTCCTAAGTTATAGGAGCAGAATTAGGCTTGTTGGCCCATCAAGACTACTCCACCATTCAATCATGGTTGATCTATCATTCCCTCTCAACCCAATTTTCCTGCCTTCGCCCCATAATCCCAGGCACCCATACTAATCGAACACTTCTTTAAATACCTCCAGTAATCCAACCTCCAGTAATCTAACTGAAGTATAGAATTCCACAGAGTCACCACTGTCTGCCAAAAAAAATCCTACATATTTCAGTTAAAAGGACCACCCATCTCACCAGTATGTTTGCTGCTGATGCCTCTGTGATAGGAGTGACCATTACAGAGTAACTGTGGAGACATTTCTTATCTTAATACTAAGAGCACTCTCTGTCATGTTGTGTGGCATTATTCTCACGTTAAATATGAATAGAACCAGAACATATCCGGCAGATCAAAGCTAGGCTTCCATGAAGTATAATGGGCCATCTGCAGCAGCAGAATAATTACAACCCTACCACTATTTGTAACTTCATTACTTGGCATTTCCCCGACTCTACCATCACTGTCAAGCTAAGGGATCAGTCCCCATTCGGTACACTGTGCAGAAGGGTGAGTTGAGATCATCACCAGGAGAACCAAAAAATGTAATGCCAACCTGATGAAACCACAACTCAGGACCACGTGGATAATGAACAGCAAAATCAACTTGTGGTAAGCAGTGCAGAATGATTCTACAACCAACAGAGCAAATGACAACAATCTGTCGACATGCAGTGCTGGGCAATTAAACAGCTACCAGAAGACTTCAAACCATTCCCATCTACCGTGAATGATGCCAGAGACAAGGCTTCCTCCAGAGGTCTGCAACTTTGTAAAGGCAGCTTCAAATAATTCTATTCACCCAATAAGACTGGTGGGAGAACACGGGAAGGGGGAGGGATGGAGAGAGAGGGAAAGCAAGGTCTACTTGAAGTTAGATAAGTCAATGTTCATACCGCTGTTTCTCCAATTTGTGCTGAGCCTCACTCTGACAATGGAGGAGGCCCAGGACAGAAAGGTCAGATTGGGAATGGGAGGGGGAGTTAAAGTGCTGAGCAACCAGGAGATCAGGTAGGTTTCGGCGGACTGAGCGGAGGTGTTCAGCGAAACGATCGCCGAGCCGGTGCTTGGTCTCACCGAAATACAATTGACACCTGGAAAAGCAGATACAGTAGATGAGGTGCAAGTGAACCTCTGCCTCTCCTGAAAAGACTGTCGGGGTCCTTGGATGGAGTTGAGGGGGGATGTAAAGGGACAGGTGTTGCATCTCCTGCGGTTGCAGGGGAAAATCTAGGTTTGGATTGAATGAGGCATCAAAAGACGTGGAGAAGCTGAAGTTAATGGACCATAGGAAACTATGTAGGTCCGTCAGTCATTTTTTTCTGTCGGTTATTTCATCCCTAGGACATCACTAAAGGGGCTCCTCAGAGAAATGCATTGGGATCAGTTATCGTCAGCTATTTGTTCAATGATTTTCCTACCACCAAAATGTCAGGTGCACCGGTTTGATGACCATAGCACATTGTTCAATTTCTATTCACAGCTCTTCAGCAAATGAACTGGCCATGCCTGCATGGAGCAAGACTTGGACAGCACTCAGGCATAGAGGGAGTACAGAGAAGGTTCACCAGACTGATTCCTGGGATGTCAGGACTTTCATATGAAGAAAGACTGGATAGGCTCGGCTTGTACTCGCTAGAATTTAGAAGTTGAGGGGGGATCTTATAGAAACTTACAAAATTCTTAAGGGGTTGGACAGGCTAGATGCAGGAAGATTGTTCCCAATGTTGGGGAAGTCCAGAACAAGGGGTCACAGTTTAAGGATAAGGGGGAAATCTTTTAGGACCGAGATGAAAAAAACATTTTTCACACAGAGAGTGGTGAATCTCTGGAATTCTCTGCCACAGAAGGTAGTTGAGGCCAGTTCATTGGCTATATTTAAGAGGGAGTAAGATGTGGCCCTTGTGGCTAAAGGGATCAGGGGGTATGGAGAAGGCAGGTACAGGATACTGAGTTGGATGGTCAGCCATGATCATATTGAATGGCGGTGCAGGCTCGAAGGGCCGAATGGCCTACTCCTGCACCTATTTTCTACGTTTCTATGTTTCTATAGGCTGATAAGTGGCAAATAACATACAGGCAACACCATTGTCATTCAATGAACATTTCTAGCATCCAATCTACTACACTTGACATTGAATGATATTACTATTGTTAATTTCTGTCTAGAATGGCTAGAAACATGTATGGGCCATCCACAAATAAAGCGACAGTCACACACTTGTCACATGTAAGAATGAATTTTCTCAACTGGTTTCCAAATCTTAGGTCATTCCACAGCAGCATACTATCTCAATATCTCAATACATTTATATAATATATTTTATACATGTTCTATTTATATAAGACAGTATCCAAATACCCATGTGGGTTGAGCCCATTTCTCAGTGATCTTAATGAGTTACTGGTGCAAGCATAAGCATTTGATGATTGGTTTGCAATCTCTGTGGTGTCGATGCCATGTGTGTGGCACTGAATTTCTGGCTCTCACTCGCCCCTCTAATATGAATTGAACACTAGCTTATTTTCTGCCCCTGTCCTGTGGACCCATTCTCCTTCCACCTGCCCAAACTGAGAGGCTCCAGGGTAACCTTAGTGTGCTCCTGGACCATATTCTATGCGGGGTGTTGGTTCTGAACAAGGCATCTACCCAAGGAAGAGGATCAGTTCTGCACTTGACTGCTACCTGCAGCGACCCCCCAGCATGTTCTGGCAGTGGGGTGGGAGTGATGTGTTTGTGAAGAGGACACGATTGTCGGGAGTAAGGTGGAGATCCTAATTAAGTTACTTGTGGACCCTGTTTGGTTGGACGTCATGGAAAGACTTAGTTTAAAACCAATAAACATCGCTCTATAAGAATTGATATATTTGTGGAGAGAATCCTTCAATAAGCATTAACCAGCCAAATACCTATGGATTAACAAAGTGTTCTAGATGACCATCTGGGTCACCAAACAAATTGGTCTGACAATTGTCCAATACGTGTGCTGATTGCGAGCAAGCTGCCAAGTTATTACTGTCACAAGTTACACGCCCACAATGTCTGAAAATGTAGATACAAGGAACTGTAGATGCTGGTTACAAGAAATGACACAAATTGCTGGCATAACTCGACAGGTCAGGCAGCATTTCTGAAGAACATGGATAGATGACATTTTGGGTCGCATTTTTTCCTTAAACTGATGCTGCCTGACGCGTTGAGTTACTCTAGCAATTTGTGTCTCTTTTCACAATGACTGTAAGATGGGCAAGAGTACCCAATGATTCTTCACTCGCTCAAGACAAATTCATGACATGGTGAAGAAAAGGGGAATGTCTCTTATTCCGTGTTATCCCTGTTGTGTTTTCCCTAAATGTTTCCAGGAGTGTGAATGAGTGGATCATGTATCTTGCCATGTGTTGAGCATCTGATAGGCGCCAATATTCACTTTATCACGTATCTGTACACTATCGATGAGTCGATTGTAATCAAGTCTTGGCTTTCCGCTGACTGGTTAGTATGGCACAAAAGCCTTTCACTGTCCATCAGTGCATGTGACAATGAACTAAACTCAAACTCGGTATGCGAAAAACCAGCTGAGGGTCTTGCTCTTGGATAAGCAGGTGAACTGAGGAGTAAAAGTTGGAGGGAAATAAGGGTCAATGTGTCAACTAATCAGTGACACATTTGTTTAGATTGTGTTTTCACCCTGAACAACGGGTGTGAATGAGTAACAGAGGACAGAATGGAGAGTAATGTTGCAGTGATGAGTGAAATGTTAAACAACTCTCCAAAGTACCTGTGTATACATGCTAATATTGGTATTCTGAAGTGACAAGCCATGTAACACACACTCCATTAATGCTCCAACCCCACTTATCGGGCTCTATGTAAAGTTTAATAAATAATAACTACTTTTCAATTTTCCTCTCTCACTCAGACCTATCACAGTCCTAAGGTGATGACCAAACTGTACACTAAAACAAAATAGCTTCTGATGCACATAATTGCCCTGGATACCTGAAATCCCAAGGGATGCATCGCAGCTTAGATGAATCTGCACAGGGATTCTGTTACTAGCCCCAGCCAAAGGCTTCCCTAATCGTTATAATCACAGTAGATGTGAAGGTTGAGAGAGTCAGACACAAATGTCAAGAACGGTTGTCCATTCCCCAAATTCTCCTCTCCCACAAACAGAATCAAGTGAGGTGGTTCAGAGCAGAATCGGAGATCTGTGTATATTGCTGACTTGGGGTGCTGTAATAGTCCTAGAGTCAGAGAGCACATAAAAAGACCATTTGACGCAACTTGTCCAAGCTGACCAATTTACCCCTTCTACGCTGGTCCCACCTGTTCACATTTGGTCCGTATCACTTTGAACCATTCCTTTCCATGTACCCGTCCAAATGTCTTTTAATGTTGTTATATATGCCTTGACTACCTCCTTTAGACTTTACTTTAGACTTTAGACTTCAGAGATACATCACAGAAACAGGCCCTTGTGTCCAACGAGTCCGCATTGACCAGCGATCACCGCCTACACTAACCCAGGTCTCTGGCGCTGTAAGGCAGTAACTCTACCACTGTGCCACTGTACCTCCTCTCGTAGCTTGTTCCATATACCAATCACTCCCTGTGTGAAAAAGTTGCCTGTCAGGTTCCTATTAAATCTTTCCTCTCAGCTTAAAACTGTCCTCTGGTTCTTGATTCCCCTACTATGGGTAAACAACACCACTATAAGATCACCACTCAGCCTCTTGGCCTGAAAGGAATAAAGTTCTAGCCTGTCCAACCTCTCCACTCCCTGGAGCTTAGGGAGTCCTGGCAACTCGTAAATCATCTCTGTACTCTTTTCAGTTTAATGACATCCTTCCTACCAAAACGGAACATAATTTTCCAAATGCAGCTTCATCAACATGTAAAAATCCAACACAATGTCCCAACTTCTATACTCAATATAGAAACACAGAGCTATGAGTGCTGATTCACAAAAAAGACACAAAGTGCTGGAGTAACTCAATAGGTCAGGCAACATTTATGGAGAACATGGATAAGTGATGTTTCTGGTCGGGACCCTTCTTCAGGCAAGTGAGGGGCTTTATTGATAGGCAGATGGTTGGACAAAGGCCTGAAATGAAGACAAAAAGATTGAAGAGTTGTGAATTGTGAAGCTAGAGGAAGGAATATAGGTGGAAGGAAAGGGGGAGGGGAGGGGGGGGGTTGTAATTACTTAAAATTGGATAATTCAGTGTACATATCGTTGGGTTGTAAGCTGCCGAAGCAGAATGTGAGGTGCTGTTCTTCCAGAATGCGTGTAGAAATATAGAAACATAGAAAATAGGAGCAGGAGTAGGCCATTCAGCCCTTCAAGCTAGCACCGCCATTCAATATGATCATGGCTGATCATCCGAAATCAGTACCCCGTTCCTGCTTTTTCCCCATATCCCTTGATTACTTTAGCCCTAAGAGCTTAATCTCTCTCTTGAAAACATCCAGTGAATTGGCCTCCGCTGCCTTCTGCAGCAGATAATTCCACAGATTCACAACTCTCTGGATGAAAACGTTTTTCCTCATCTCAGTCCTAAATGGTGTACGCCTTCTTATTAAACAGTGACCCCTGGTTCTGGACTCCCCCAATATCGGGAACATTTTTCCTGCATCTAGCCTGTCCAATCCTTTAAGGATTTTATATGTTTCTATAAAATCCCTTCTTAAGGGCCTGTCCCACGAGCATGTGACTCCATGCGGCAAGAGCGACCTAACGTGGTCGCTTGAGCCGTACGGCCTCGCGGGGCCGATCCCACTTCGATCGCCGGAGCCGTATGGAGTTGTGCGGAGCTGGTCCCGACATCGCGCGGGGCTCCGAAAAACTGACCGTGTTCAAAAATTCCGCGCGGCAACGGCCTGCCTTCCCGCAGCCGCCTCGACGCCGTACGCACCGCCTCGACGGGCATGCGCAGCGTCTCGACACCGTGCGCAGCATCTTGACGTTGTACGCAGCGTCTTGACGCTGTACGTCACGTGCGAACTTCCCGCGGACTCCGCTCGAACTTCACGTCACTCACTCGACCTCCGCGCGGCCCCCGCTTCTGGTTTGGTCGCGCTCGCTGCATGCAGGCGCATGCTGGTGTGACCGGCTCTGTACGGGGATCACTCGACCTCCGCGCGGCCCCTGCTTCCGGTTTGGTCGCGCTTACCGCATGCAAGTCGCATGCTCGTGGGTCAGGCCCTTTATCCTTCTAAATTCCAGTGAATACAAGCCCATTTGACACATTCTTTCATCATAAGTCAGTCCGCTAGCCCGGGAATTAACCTAGTGAACCCATGCTGCACTCCCTCAATAGCCATAGCCTTCCTCAAATTATGAGACGAAAACTGCACACAATACTCCAGGTGCACCTCCTCTTTTCCTAATCTGACACCATTCAGATAGCAGTCTGCCTTCGTGTTCTTGCCACCAAAAGTGGATCACCTCACATTTATCCACATTATACTGCATCTGCCATACATCTGCCCACTCACCCAACCTATCCAAATCACCCTGCAGCCTCATAGCATCCTCATCGCAGCTCACACTGCCACCCAGCTTTGTGTCACCCACAAACTTGGTGATGTTACATTTAATATCCTTGTCTAAATCGTTAATATGTATTGTAAATAACTGGGGTCCCAGCACTGAGCCTTGCGGCACCCCACTAGTCACTGCCTGCCATTCTGAAAAGGACCCGTTAATTCCTACTCTTTGCTTCCTGTCTGCCAACCAGTTCTCTATCCATGGCAATACCCTAACCCCAATACCATGTGCTCCAATTTTGCACACTAATCTCCTGTGTGGGACCTTGTCAAAGGCTTTTTGAAAGTCCAGATACAACACATCCATTGGCTCTTCCTTATCCATTCTACCTGTTACATCCTCAAAAAATTCCAGAAGATTAGTCAAGCATGATTTCCTCTTCATAAATCCATGCTAACTTTGACCGATCCTGGCACTGCTATCCAAATGCTCTGCTATTACATCTTTGATAATCGACTCAAGCTTCTTCCCCACTACCGATGTGAGGCTAACTGGTCTATAATTCCTCGTTTTCTCTCTCCCTCCTTTCTTAAATAGTGGGGCTGCATTAGCTACCATCCAGTCCACAGGAACTGATCCAGAGTCTATAGAACATTGGAAAATGATCGCCAATGCATTCACGATTTCTATGGCCACCTCCTCGAGTACTCTGGGATGTAGACCATAAGGCTCTGGGAATGTATCTGCCTTCAGTCCCAACAGTTTACCTAACACCATTTCCTGACTGTTGTGGATTCCCTTCAGTTCCTCCCTCCCACTAGATCCTTGGTCCCCTAGTATTTGTGGGAGATTGTTTGTGTCTTCCTTAGTGACAACAGAACCAAAGTACTCGTGTGGCCTGACTCTGGCACTGGAGAAAGCCCAGTACAGCAAGATCAATATTTGAATAACAAGAGGAGTTAAAATTGTTAGCAACTGGGAGTTCCAGTGGACCTTGCCAGGCCTGGCACCTATTTTTCCCTCCTCTTCGCCTTCCACCTACAATTCACAATTCACAAATCTTCAATCCTTTTGTCTCACACACCTTGTTCTTTCATCTCACGTCTTTGTTTAACCATCTGCCTATCAAACCAGCCCCCCTCCCCCACCTGTATCTGATGCTCCAGTGAAAAAATCCAAGTTTGTCCAGTCTCTTCTTAGCTAATCCAGGCAGCATTCTGCTAAACCTCTGCTGCACCCTCTCTAAAGCTTCATGTTTCTGTAATGGGGCTGTAACTAGAACTGAACACAATACTCCAAACAATGCCTAATCAACGTCCTACAAAGCTGTAACATGACTTCCTAACTTGTAATCTCAATGCCCTAACTAATGAAGGCAAGCATAACATTGACCTTCTTTACCAATTTTGTGTTGCCATGTTCAAGCAATGATGGTCTTGAACCCCAAGATCACATTTACTTCAATGCTGTTAAGAGTCTTGTCATTAACTGGATACTTTCCCCTTACATTTAGGGTCTGAAGAAGGGTTTCGGCCCAAAACGTTGCCTATCCAGTCTGAAGAAGGGGTTCAGCCCGAAAAGTTGCCTATCTCCTTCGCTCCATAGATGCTGCTGCACCTGCTGAGTTTCTCCAGCATTTTTGTGTACCTTCCCCTTACATTTAACCTGCTAAAATGCAACAACACAAACTTGCTCAAATTAAACTCCATCTGCCATTTCTACATCTATATCTGTAACTGATTATACATTTTGCTGTAGCCTACCCACAACACCACCAATTGTGGTGTTGCCTGCAAACTTACTAATCAACCCATCTACGTTTACATTCAAGTAAATTATATATATATATCATTAAGAGAGCTCCCAGCTTAGGCCCCTGTGGAACACCATTGGCCATTCACCTCTAGCCCGAAGGGTAGGCCAGTCCTTAATCCAAACTATCAAGTCATCGTGGATCCCATGCATCTTGATCTTTAGGATTAGCCCTCCATGTGCAACTTTATCAAATGCCTTTCTAAAATCCATGTAAACAACATCCACCACTTCCCTCTTCAACACCTTCATCATACTTCAACAATTCATATCTCATGATCTACTGCAGACAAAGCCATGCCAACTGACCCTAATTATCCCAATATGTTCAACTGTGGGAAGGGCCTCTTCCTGTGCCGTACTTTTCAAATCTGAGTAAATTCTACCCTGAAATATCCTCTTCAATAGCTTCCCTTCCACTGCATCAGTCATACCAGCCTATGATTTTATGGATTATCTCCACTGCCCTTCTTGAACAAAGAAACAACATTGGCTACTCTCCAATCCCCTGGGACCTCACCTGTGGCAAAATAGGAACTTCATCAAGACCTCTTCAATCTCCTCTCTTGCCTCTCTCAATAATCCGGTGATAGGTCCCAACATGACCCAGGGAATTTATTCATTTTTATGTTTTTAAGTGACCTAATACCACTTATTTCTTGATCTCAAACTGCTCTTGCATATTTGATTTCACTGATTTCACTCTCCTCTTTGTCCATCTCCTTGGTGGATACTGAAGCAAAGTACTACAATATTACTTTGCCTACATTTTTCCCTGGTTATCCATTTGCTTTTAATGTACAGTATGCATAAAAAGCTTTGAGATTTTCTTTAATCTAACTTGCCAATGACATTTCATGGCCCCTTTTTGCCTTTCTAATTACCTTGTTGAGTTCTTTTCTGCTTATTTTATATTCCTCAAAGGTCCTATCTGATTTCATCTTCCTGCATCTTACATATGCTTTCTTTTTATTTGTGACTAAATTTACAACCTCTTCGGGCATCCAAGGTTCCCTTTGCTTGCCATCTTTATCCTCCTTCCATACAGGAACATGTTGGCTCTGAACTCGGATCAGCCCGTCTTTAAGCGACACCACGTGTCCGATGTGGACATACCCAATAACAGCTGTTCCAAATTTACTCTCCTGGGCTCCTGCCTAATAATGGTGTTATCTTCTCACCTCAATTTATAGTACTTCCCCCAAGGTCTGGACTTATCCTTATTTGTATCTTAAAACTTATGGAAGATAGACACAAAATGCTGGAGTAACTCAGCGGGTCAGGCAGCATCTCTGGAGAAAAATATAACTTGATGTTTTGGATCGGGACTTTTCTTCAGAATTTTGATCACTGATCCCAAAACATTCTTCCACTGTGAGAAATAGTAGGAGGATGGGATTCATTGTGAGCCAGCAAAGACTTAATATGATGAATGACCTTGCTTTATGGTGTCATAACATTTGGGAATATACTCTTTCAGATCTTGATTGTTACGTGAATTCATAGCTGGCTCCCACTTCCATCCTTTGGTACTTCTGAGGCCCCCTGAGAATAGGATTCCTGATGAAACAAATCCCTACCCCTCTTCCAGCTCTCCCATTACAATGTCAGCCTTGTTTAGCACAGGAGCACTCCACCATCTGGACAGTAACTTAGAAGTTATCATGTGCTTTAGAATGGCAAAAATGCTGACCTGGATTCGGCAGAACTAGACCCCAGTTCTGATGAACTCCACCAAAACTATATGAAACACTAATGGATTTTAGGACTTTTATTTCTACGTAGTTTAAAGCATTTTTCATGAATTAGTCACTGCCAGCATTCTCTATCGCCCACTAAATCTATCGGTAAGACACTATCCCACTCCTTAATGATTTATTCGTATGGTTTTTCTGTACATGTTACATATACTCTGTTCCTTCTCTGATACTGAATAATTAACCCAAGCTGCCCCTTGTACTGATAATGTCCCTACTGGTTAATCCCAGTTTCTTCACATGGTTACACACTAATTGATATCTTCAATACCGTACTTTACTGACAATCCATTTATGTTCATTCCATGACTCAGTATTCTCGGCACTCTATGGTGCTACGTTAGAACAGATGGAGGGACATGTATAGACTCTATGAGTGCATGTTCATCTAACTCCATCTGTTTAACTTCTTGATGAGCATCAGTGGCATAGCAGTAGAGTTGCTGCCTTACAGTGCCGGGGACCCGGGTTCGATTCTGACTACGGGTGCTGTCAGTGTAGAGTTTGTAAGTTCTCCCTGTGACCACGTGGGGTTTCTCTGGCTGCTCCAGTTTTCTCCCACACTCCAAAGACGTATGAATTTGTAGTATAATTGACTGGAATAAAATGTGCCTAGTGTGTAGGGTAGTGTTAATGTACAGGGTGATTGCTGGCCAGTGTGGACTCGGTGGGCCGAAGGGTCTGTTTCCGCGCTGTATCTCAAAACTAAACTAAACTGAGCATCCAGTGATACTAACCGTAACTACTAATTATAAAACGTTATTATGTAATTTGGTATCCTTATGCCCAAAGCCCAGCTACATCCTGAGATAAATACTGATGTTAATTCATATCTTTACACCATGAGTCATGAGCTATAGCTTTAATGCTGGCAGATGTTTGTAAGCTACCTGCCTTGTGTACGGTGCTGTTCAACTCCCATCAAGATATAACCCCTTTTATTTCCTTCTACCCTTTTGAACCTCGGCAATGGTAAAATTACTGCAAAGTCTGAAAGCAGACTGTTCATACAAACAAGCTGGAGTCTTGAACGGCGGCCACCAGCAATGCACTAGCTGGCGAGGTCAGTATTTGTAAAGAATGTGGAGTGACTGGGGGAGGGGTCTGCCATCCTGGTGATGGGATGGGAGATTCATCTCAGCAGCTCATTGATAGCACTGATGAGATCAGCACAGGAGATATCCTCAGAGTGGCGCCTGAAACTCTTGCTAGACAGAACATACTGTATCACTGTGGTCCTGGCAAACACACTTCTTCCTGTAATACTGAAGGACAGATTGAATATATAACTGGCTCAAAACTCTTTAACCCTCTCACATTCAAATTCCCCATTTATGCAAGCACCCAGTCGCATCGTTAATGGGTTGAGGTCCTCCTGCAGTACGTTAAGGAGCTAAAGAAGGGTCTCGACTTAAAACGTCATCTATTCAGAGATGCTGCCTGTCCTGCTGAGTTACTCCAGCTTTTTGTGTCTATCTTTGGTTCAAACCAGCATCTGCAGTTCCTTCCTATACAAGTTAAGGAGCAGTAACTGCTTCACCATCGAATACTTATATTTTTTGGACTCTGATACTTTCCATTCTCACCCCAAGGACACCGGCAGATCACTCGGACGCAAATGCTCCATCTTTCAGGGGAACCATCGGCCCATGTTTCTGATGTCAGCAGCAAATCAAGTAGAGCAACATGGGTCATGACCCAGGAAATCTCTCCCAACTTTGTACCAGTGATAGTATGGGAATGCAGATCATGAGACAGTGGCATTCTTGCCACCCTGTTTAAACGGCATCCGAGTTGTTCTCACGTATAAGCAAAGGTACCAGCAGAAGACGGCAATTAGGAGGCAGACGAGTGGAAAACTAACTGTGGTGGGACAGCAGCTGATGGCTGTCATACCCAGACAAACATCAACCACAGTCCATCCCCTCTTCCCCCCCCCCCCCTCCTCCCCCTCCCCCCCCCCCCCCCCCCCCCCTCCATGGCTAAATGGGCACCGGCACTATGACTAGTATATGGCAACCAAACCTGGTATCCCACACTAGCACCGGTTGCAACCCAGTTGGCAGCACAGTCATCTCTGAGTCAGGAGGTTCTGATTTTAAGCCCTAATCCAGAATCCTGATCATAATTCTGATCCTGATGCCTCGACAGCAGCGGGAGCCTCGGCGGCAATAGGAGTCTCGGCGGCGGTGAGGCCTCGGCTGCAGCGGGAGCTTCGTCGGTGGTGGGGCTTCACGATCGTCCCGTGATCAGCGGTCGAAGAGCATGAGGGGGGGGGGAGGGGAAGGCAATGGGGACCCCGCGTGGGGGGGACCGCCGTGAGGGACTGTGGGAGAACAAACGGGGACCCAGTATGGAAGAGGGAAGGGACACTCTAGTTTTAGAATCCTCTGTCCAGGGGATAAACCTGACTTCATTTGTTTGTTTGTTCGTTTGTTCCGGTTAAGGCGCTGTGCACGCGGCAACCAGCCAACAGTCACTCATTTTTTTCTTTTTTTTCAATTTTAATTTACTTTTAATTTCAGGTTTTCGTGTACCTTGTTGTGTGTTATGACTATTGGCAGACCAATTTCCCTCCAGGGATGAATAAAGTTCTATCATATCGTATCATAAAGCTGACAGTCAGCTGCACTAACGAAGGAATGCTGTAAGTTGTTCAACTAAACCACGTGATCTCTCAGATGAATGTAAACTATTCCATCTGAAAGAAGAACATAGACATCACCAACCAAATTCTGGACAATATTCCTACTTTAACGAATCCAACTCAATAAAACATTATTGACCTACTATTATTAAAATTCAAATGTGTGCAGATTAGTTACCATGGCATAGAAATGTATTCTTGATTAGAGCTAAAAGGACATTTCCTAATTATATTCTGCCTCTGAAATTCATTCCAGAGTGAGCAACAAATTTTGCAGTAGTTCATGTTCACAAGTTATAGGAGCAGAATTGGGCCATTTGGCCCATTACGTTTACTCTGTTGTTCAATCATGGCTGATCTATCCTTTCCTCTCAACCTTGAATTCCTTGCTGTCTGATAAAAGTTTACCCTTTAACCAAGCTGCATCTTAACAACTCAACATCTCAGTGAATAACAGTTCAGTTGATGATAGTCTCAGACTTCGCTGAGTAATGCCCCTGTCCCACTTAGGAAACCGGAAGGGAAACCTCTGGAGACTTTGCGCCCCACCCAAGGTTTCCGTGCGGTTCCCGGAGGTTGCAGGTGGTTGCCGGAGGTTGCAGGTAGTGGAAGCAGGTAGGGAGACTGACAAAACCTCCGGGAACCGCACGGAAACCTTGGGTGGGTCGCAAAGTCTCCAGAGGTTTCCGTTCAGGTTTCCTAAGTGGGACAGGGGCATTACATTTTAAAACATACAATTAGAAATGAGTGTGCTATTGTACAGCCAATGCTTCCAGTTGTCATTACGTTATTTTCCTCTGATTGTTGGTTGAGACAGGCTGCAAAACATTTTAGCTTTTACAAATCCATATAATAGTAATGGTATTTAAGTTCAATTATGTGATGCTTGGGTTTATCTGAAGCAAAAAGCTGAATATAGAAATCGAATGGGATCTGTGGGAATTACATCAAATGGGAAACTTTATATGCATGACATGGAGCCTGTTGGATGAGGTTATGGGTTTAAGTGGCATGTAATGTACATTTAAACATTATTATTTTAAGATTAAAGTGTGCATGTGTGCAAAAGACAACAAGTGTGTCTTGACAGGACTTTATTGGGAATAAAAGACACAGAGTACTGAAGTAACTTAGCGCGTCAGGCAGAATTTATGGAGAACATGGACAGGTGACTTCTCAGGTTGGGACCCTTTTTCACACTGAATTATTAGGGTTGGTAACTAAATGTTTCTTTGAAAAGGGTGACTAGGTAGTGCACCTCACAACTCCAGTAACCCAGGTTCCCATCCATGTACCTGACCAAATGTCTTTTAAATGGTGTACATAGATACATAGAAAATAGGTGCAGCAGTAGGCCATTCGGTCCTTCAAGCCAGCACAGCCATTCAATGTGATCATGACTGACCATCCACAATCAGTACCCCGTTCTTGCTTACTCCCCATATGATTTGATTCCGCTAGCCCTTTTTAACTATCTTTTAAATGCATCCAGGGAATCGGCCTCCACTGCCTTCTGAGGCAGAGAATTCCACAAATTCACATCTCTCTGGGTGAAAAAGTTTTTCCTCATCTCAGTTCTAAATGGCCTACCCCTTATTCGTAAACTGTGGCCCCAGGTTCTGGACTCCCCCAACATGGAGAACATTTTTACTGCATCTAGCGTGTCCAATCCCTTAATAATTTAAAATGTTTCTATAAGATACCCTCTCATCCTTCTAAATTCCAGTGAATACAAGCCCAGTCATTCCATTCGTTCATCATACGACAGTTCCGCCATCCCGGGAATTAACCTCTTGAATTTACACTGCACTCCCTCAATAGCAAGAATGTCCTTCCTCAAATTAGGAGACCAAAACTGCACACAATACTCCATGAGTGGTCACACCAGGGCCTTGTACAATTGCAGAAGGACTTTGCTCCTATACTCAAATTCTCTTGTTATGAAGGGCAATACGCCATTAACTTTCTTCACTGCCTGCTGTATCTGCATGCTTACTTTCAGTGACTGATGTAAAAGGACACCCAGATCTCTTTGCACTTCCCCTTTTCCTAATCTGACACCATTCAGATAATAATCTGCTTTCTTGTTCTTGCCACCAAAGTGGATAACCTCACATTTACCCACATTATACTGCATCTGCCATGTATCTGCCCATTCACCCAACCTATCCAAGTCACCCTGCATCCTCATAGCATCCTCTTCAGTTCACACTGCCACCCAGCTTTGTGTAATCTGCAAATTTGCTAATGTTACTTTTAACTCCTTCATCTAAATCATTAATATTTATTGTAAATAGCTGCAGTCCCAGCACTGAGCCTTGCGGTACCCCACTAGTCACGACCTGCCATTCAAAAAATGACCTGTTAATTCCTACTCCTTGTTTTCTGTCTGCCAACCAATTTTCTATCCATGTCAATACCCTACCCCCAATACCATGTGCTCTAATTTTGCCCACTAATCTCCTGTGTGGGACCTTATAAAAGGCTTTCTGAAAGTCCAGATACACTACATCCACTGGCTCTCCCTTATCCATTTTCCTAGTTCCATCTTCAAAAAATTCCAGAAGATTAGTCAAGCAATATTTCTCCTTTGTAAATCCATGCTGACTTGGACCGATCCTGTTACTGCAATCCAAATGCACCGCTATTACATCTTTAATAATTGACTCCAGCATCTTCCCCACCACCGATGTCAGGATAACTGGTCTACAATTCCCTGCTTTCTCTCTCCCTCCTTTCTTAAAAAGTGGGATAACATTAGCTGCCCTCCAATCCACAGGAACTGATCCAGAATCTATAGAACATTGGAAGATGATCACCAAATCATCACCTGCCTCAACTACTTCCTATGACAGTCTGAAGAAGGGTTTCGGCCCGAAAGTCGCCTATTTCCTTCGCTCCATAGATGCTGCTGCACCCGCTGAGTTTCCCCAGCAATTTTGTGTACCTACTTCCTATGACAGTTCCTTCCATATATCCATCACCGATTATGTGACAATTTGCCCCTCAGATTCTTATTAAATAGTTCCCCTCTTACCTTAAACCTATTCCCCCTAATTCTTGTTTCCCTTACCCTGGAAAAAAGACTGTTTTCATCCCATCTGTTCCCTCGTGATTTCATACATCTCTATAAGATCATGCCACTTCCAGGAATAAAGTCTTAGCCTGCCGAATCTCTCCCTGTAGCTCAGGCCCTTGAGTCCTGGCAACATCCTCGTATAATCTCCTCTGCACTCTTTCCAGCTTATTGGCAATGTTCCTATAGCAAGATGACCAAATATTCCAAATGTGGCCACACCTACATCTTGTGCAACTGTAACATAATGTCCAACCTTTTGAACTCAATTCCCTGACTGATGAAGGCCAATGTTCCAAAAGCCATCTTTATCTACCTGTGACTTTCAGGGAACATTCCCCAGTGCCCTCTAATTCACAGTGAAGGCCCTGCCTTTGTTTTGACTTCCCATCTCACACTTACTTGAATTAACCTAAACTCCATTAGCTATTCTTCGACCCACTTGCCCAGCTGTTCAAGATCCCACAATAATTCTTGATAACCATCTTCACTGTCCATGAAACCATCTATTTTAATGTAATCGGCAGAGTTACTAATCATGCCTTGTACATTCTCATCCAAGCCATTCATATAAATGTGTACGAAGGAACTGCAGATGCTGGCTTAAACCGAAGATAGATAGAAGAAGTCTGAAGAAGGGTCTCAACCCGAAACATCACCCATTCTTTCTCTCCAGAGATGCTGCCTGCCCCGCTGAGTTACTCCAGCTTTTTGTGTCTATCTTCCATTGATATAAACAACTGATTGTTTTTTTTTAAATATTTGGAGTTCAGTGGTACAGAGCCTTGTTACATATGATACCATCTATCATTCAGCCTGTTCAGGACTTGAACATTTAACAACACATGGAAAAGCTGCTGTTCACACAGCTGACCATCATAACTGATTACCTTCAGGAATTAGAAAGAGGGACAGTGTAAGAACTTGTTCATGCAGGTTCTGTACGTGGGAGGTTGTGTCTCACAAATCTGATTTATTTTTTTGAAGATGTGACCAAAAAGGTTGATGAGGGCAGAGCTGTAGATGTTGTGTACATGGACTTCAGTAAGGCGTTCCACAAGGTTCCGCATGGTAGTCTGCTCTGGATGGTTAGATTGCATGGGATCCAAGGAGAGATAGCAGAATGAATAGCAAACTGGCTCCATGGAAGGAAGCAGAGGGTAATGGTGGAAGGTTGCTTCTCAGGTTGGATGCCTGTGACTTGTGGTGTGCCTCAGAGTTCAGTGCTGGGCCCGTTACTGTTTGTCATCTACATGAATGATTTGGATGAGAACATACAGAGCAAGATTAGCAGGTTTTCTGATGATACAAAAGTTAGTGGTTTTGCAGATAGTGAAGATGGTTGTGAACGATTACAGCAGGATCTGGATCGATTGGCCAGGTGAGCAGAGGAATGATTGATGGAATTTAATACAGAGAAGTGTGAGGTGTTGTATTTTGGGAAGTCGAAAAAGGGCAGGACCTACACAGTAAATGGTAGGCCTCTGGGTAGTGTTGTAGAGCAGAGGGATCTAGGAGTACAGGTGCATGGTTCCTTGAAGGTAAGAGTCACAGGTAGATAAGGTGGTTAAAAAGGCTTTTGGCACTTTGGCCTTCATCAGTCAGAGTATTGAGTTTAGAAGTTGGGAGGTCATGTTGCAGTTGTATAAGACGTTGGTGAGACCGCATTCAGAATATTGTGTTCAGATCTGGGCACCAGGTTATAGGAAATATATTGTCAAGCTTGAAAGGGTCCAGAAAAGATTTACGAGGATGTTGCCAGGACTAGAGGGTGTGAGCTATAGGGAGAGGTTGAGTAGGCTGGGTTTCTATTCCATGGAGTGCAGGAGGATGAGTGGAGATTTTTTAGAGGTATACAAAGTCATGAGAGAAATAGATCGGGTAGGTGCACAGAGTCTTTTGCCCAGAATAGGGGAATTGAGGACCAGCGGACATAGGTTCAAGGTGAAGGGGAAAAAATATTAATAGGAATCCAAGGGGTAACTTTTTCTCACATAGGGTGGTGGGTGTATGGAACAAGCTGCCAGAGGAGGTAGTTGAGGTTGGGACTATCCCATCGTTGAAGAAACTGTTAGACAGGTACATGGATAGGACAGGTTTTGAGGGATATGGACCAAGTGCAGGCAATTGGGACTCGGGTAGCTGGGACATTGTTGGCCGCTGTGGGTGAGTTGGGCCGAAGGGCCTGTTTCTACACTGTATCACTCTATGACTATGACTCTATGACTCTAGGTAGGAGAGTTTGCTGGAGTCCCAATGCTATTCTTGTCACACAGTATGTCAGGTCTCAATGAATCATATACTCCATTCCAGAATATCAGCATTTGAGTGAACAGCACTCACAAAATACCTCACCTCTCCTAACGTTAAATTAATGCATTTCCCAAGTGTCTGCCATGCCCTAAAATCCCGTGGGACAAGGTGAAGCTATTGGTCATGGTCTACTTATCCAATCCCTTTGGAATTTAAAAAAAAAGCAAAAAACCAGTGAAATCATCTGTCGATCATCTTACTCCCTTAGTCGAGAGCTGACATCCTGTGTAATAAACTGTTAGAAATTGACACCCTCCAAGCACACGTTGCATTTGCGAACTCAAAAGTAAGAAGTCAAAATGAAACTAAATGGGTCTGTCTTTTGAAAATCATACTAGCAACAGAAGGGCCCTGACGCTGACACACCAGCCAAACACCATTGAAACGTGGAGAAAAAGTATTGCCTTATCTTTTAAACAAAGTGAAATTGAGAGGTGAGAGCAGTGATACCGGGTTGATGGAATGGTTTTCTCTCATGAGGGAAAAGCCCAAACAAATATAGATCTTGAAGTGACAGAGTAGTCATCAAGAACTATTGGAATGAAACACTTTCTACTGTAGAAGTTCCAAAAGCAGAAAGGATCAATTCTAAATGTTTGTAATATAGGATCATGGAGCAAACGAATTGCAGCTTGCTGGTAGGAGGGATTTTAATAAAATCAGTCCCTCAGAGCTCCCTCGGGGTAGAAACCTGCCAAAAGGGACTTCTTACAGGATAACTTTAATAGAACTCGGCTGTCAACATGAATTTATCTTGGGTTCTTGCTCGTAAATGGCCCAGCTGTTTATTACCTGTTTGCATGTCTGCAAATCCAAACCCATTAATCTGTTCAACCATCAACATCAGTTGTCAACAGGCACTTTGATTAAACCCCGGCGTTAGCTTGTTGGCCGACTTTCTGACACTTAAGTTTACAGAAACTGCGCAGTGATTGGGTCACAGGGTGTCACCACAATCTGTGGGTTCATTAAATCCAACAACTAGCTTTTTAATATCGAGGGTTGCATAAATGCGGCATGCTGTCACAGGAAATGAGATGATTGAGAAATGATTTCACTGCGTCTAGTTGCTTTTAGGATTCTACAGGGGTTGCATAATGTGGACCATGACAAGCAGTTTCATCATGTCCATACGACCAGAGGGCATGAATACATTCAGAGCCAACATGTATCAAGAGAGATGGGAGTGAAGATAATGTTACTCATTCAAATGCCATTATTTTGAAATGGACTACAGTAAACTTTGGAGCAACATTTTGTGCAAAACTCTCCAGCATTGGGATTCTTTTCACCTTGTATCTGTCCGGCTCATTTACAGATCAGTTAACAGATGCCGATTGTGTGAATGTAGACAAAAAATGCTGAAGAAACTCAGCGGGTGAGGCAGCATCCATGGAGAGGAGGAAATAGGCAACGTTTCGGGTCGAGACCCTTCTTCAGGCTGATGTCGGGGGGGCGGAAAAAGAAAGGAAGAGGCGGAGACAGTAGCTTTGTGGGAGAGCTGGGAAGGGAGAGGGGAAGTAGGGAGAAAGCAAGGGCTATCTAAAATTATAGAAGTCAATGTTCATACCACTGGGGTGTAAACTACCTAAGCAAAATATGAGGTGATGTTCCTCCAATTTGCACTGGGCCTCACTCTGGCAATGAGGAGGCCCAGGACAGAAAGGTCAGATTGGGAATTGGAGGGGGAGTTGAAGTGCTGAGCAACCGGGAGATCAGGTTGCTTAGTACGAACTGAGTGGAGGTGTTGGACGAAGTGCCGAGCCTGCGATTGGTCTTGCCGATGTAGAGAAGTTGACACCTGGAACAGCGGATGCAGTAGATGAGGTTGGAGGAGGTGCAGGTGAACCTCTGCCTCACCTGGAAAGACTGCTTGACTCCTTGGATGGAGTCGAGGGGGGAGGTAAAGCGACAAGTGTAGCATATCCTGCGGTTGCAAGGTAAAGTACACGGGGAGGGGTGGTTTGCGTAGGAAGGGACAGGGACTGGGTAGGAAGGGACAAATTGACCGACCAGTGTGAATAGGTAGTAACTCCACTGGCGTTATACCATGCACCTACCCTGGTTGAAGTTGAACGAGCTGAACACTACTCTATCTTTGCCTTGCGACTTAATGATCTTAAAGTTATGTTTTTCAGAGTCAATGCTGTTGCCCAAGTGGTGAATGGGCAATTGAAGATTTAGTTGGGATCTTTTAAATTCAGTAATCAAATAGTCTACTACAAATCAGTCTTTGTCCATTATTCTTCCAGTGCCCCCATTAAAAATAAATGTCTCTTGTAAATACAATTGGCAGTGAATACTTTTCTTCAATGTAGTAGTAGTGAGGAGGATAACATAAATATAAAACCCACCAGGCATATAGTTATTGCATTGCGTTTCTGCCAGTGGAGTTGAATGTCCTAGATTGAACCGTATACAGTGCGAATCAGAGACCAGAGCTATAGCCTCAAAATAAAAGGACGTACTTTTAGAAAGGAAATTTAGAGAAATTTCTTTAGTCAGAGGTTGGCGGAATCTGTGGAATTCATTGCCACAGATGTCTGTGGAGGGCAAGTCAATGGATATTTTTAAGGCAGAGATTGACAGATTCTTGACTAGTACGGGTGTCAGGGGTTATGGGCAGATGGCAGGAGAATGAGGTTGAGAGAGAAAGATAGATCAGCTATGATTGAATGGCGGAGTAGACTTGATGTGCTGAAAGGCTTAATCCTGCTCCTATAACTTATGAACATGAATTTATTAGAACCTGCCTGATGCTCAAGGCCAATGGAAGGTTTGTATAAGAGCAGAGCTTTAGCCTCTTTAGCAGAGCTAAAGCCTGCTTTACCTAGGATTGTGTGAGGCTGTTTTAAATATGTTTCAAGAATTGTAAATAAACAATCACGATCTTTAAAATCCTGTCTGGAGTTGTGTGACCTGCTGAATGTTTCCATAATTTTCCTTTCTATTTCACCTATCCAACATTGCAGTTTATTTAATTTTCATTGCTCCCTGCATTGTAATGTAGTATTCGCTTTACTTGCTGCTCTGTAGTGGTAAACATGCTCAGCTCTTGCCGGCAATCACCTGAAATGTCAACACTGCAAATTAACGAGTTATAAAACAGTACAGATCAAGAACAGGCCCTTAGGCCCACGATGTCTGTGCAAACATGATGCCAAGAACATCTCTTATCTACCTGTGCATAATCCTTATCCCTCCATTCCCTGCATACCCATATGCCTATCCAAAAACCTCTTTAAATGCCACTATCATATCTACATCCATCTACATCCTGGCAATTTGAGTTGATTATATCAATAAGAATACACATTAATATTCTTTAATAACCTCAATTGATGAATTACAATTATTACCGAATCATACTCTCATCTGATACCTGCAATTGCTCCCGAGCTTAGTTCTAAATCATTTGAGTTAGATATCCTTTTCAAGACTCCCTGCATTTTGTTCCCATGACTTGAATCCCATGACGTTCAGGTAGCCTACTACTTTCCTTTCAGACACCTCATATTGTCCACTTAACTCAGGTACAAAGTGGATGACTGCACCACTGGTCACATTTCTGTCTACAACTCAGAATTGAGCAAGATTATTTCATATTTTTCAACACCAGTTCATTGGAGGGCCGCAAAGAAGCCTAACTCACTCACATAATGATCCGGAAATTACACCTATTGCCTGAGTGCACATTTGAAAGTTGCATCTCAGGTCCCTAGTTGCATGTAACTCATGTAAACCTCTGGTGGCATTGGGATACCATTTCACTTCTAGTTTCATCAATCTCCACATAATAGACTTCATTGATAGTTTACTGCCTGCGATGACATTGGCTTCCTCTTTCCCCATGTGGCCTTATTTTTTCGTCCCATCTCTTCTCTTGAGAACTTCACACCATACTTTTCTCTGAGGAACATCTTCAATTGTTCCAATACAGAGCAAGTAATTGAAACTCCTTGAATTTCTCAAGCTTATTATCACATCCATAGTGTTCTTTGCCTACCAATATCATTGCTCTACCGAGGTGAGTTCTCCTCTCCCTTTGACCACTGCCTTGCAACTTCCTCAAGCAGCAATATGTTAAATCTCAAAATCATCACCGATGTTGGCTCATTTATCGAATGTTAACCAAGATAGGCAACAAGGAGAGAGTTACCAATTAAACATTTGTCATTGAAGGTGGTCCACACCTAACTAACAGCAATGGTGATACGACAATGTATCAAATCTCATAACTCATGGTCCATATAGTTCTTAAAGGTACATTCAGAGTCTATGGGAGTGTGCTCATCACAAATGGGTCGTGCCCTGCCATGAGGTCCCCAACTCACTCTGAGTGGTCAGCCCTGAGTGGCCAGCACTCCAATAAAGGAATTCTGCCCATGGTGTCACACCAAGGCAGCCATTGAATGTGGTGTTTAGTTGCCCAATGCTACTTGTTGATGCACACTCTGTGGATATGAGAAGGTGTTGGAGGATCTTCCAGTCTCCATTGAAAGGGGCCAGTCAGGATTCCCAATGTTAGCAGAGTGTCCCTCAATAGAGCAAGAAAAACACCACACCAAAACGATGGGCTCCTAGTCCTGCTGAAACTGGTCCATAAATGAGAGCAGCAGGTGGCAGCTCTCTGAGCTGATTTAAATCAATATGTGGTGAAATGAGTGCTGCAGCCTCTGCCAACACTTTCTCATGTACACAGCGTGTTTACAATCGGTGGGTTCTCTCTCCAACGTCTTGCAACAGAGCTTTTCATTCAATGGCTGCCTTAGCGGTGACACCACTAGAAGTACTTCATTACTGGAGATATATGGAGCAAGGCTTATGCCAGGAAGGTGTGAGACATGCTAATATGAATCACACCCGAGATGTCTGGTCCTGCTGCATTCCTGCTGCAATTTCTCTAACCCACAATCTATTCCACGTAAAGTCTTCATTGGACCATGTAGCATCTAAGAGCGTCATCTATTTTCCCTGCTGTTGAGCTTCGAATGAGGAATTCTCAATTGCAAGATGCTTCTGAAGTGTGGCCAATTTAAAAGGATAATTTATAATCACATGAGAAAGAGAATTATTGAAAGCATATGCAAACTGTAACATGGGATTAAACAAGGGAGCTAATGTGAAGCAATCCACCAGCAAAGACCTGATGGATCAAAAGGCCTGTTTCTTGTATCGGGATTGGGATAGGAACAGTAGTCAGCTGATTGACCTTTCATCTGATTTCACTTATGACTGATCTGGATTCGTCCCTTTTATCTGTAGTTGCTTTGTTTCCTTTGAAAATATCACCTTAAAAACTAACAGCTTCAACTTTCAAAGCAAGAATTATTTCAGCATCAACGATCTTTTCAGATGGTCAATTCTAGACGTCTACAACACTTTGTGTAGAGAATGTATTTTGTGATGTTCCTCCTAAACAGACACCCTGATGTTAAGATTGGGCCACTTGTTTTGGTTTTCCCAACAAGATGAAACAGTTTCTTTTTTATCTTTCCTATCATAGTATTTCAATAATTGATTAAATCATATCATGGTCTTCTACATTCAGGAACTAGAAGCTACAGCAATTTAACCTTCTGAATCCTGATATCAGTCCAGTGGATCTGTACTACACCTTTCCAGAACATTTTCTCATCAGTAAAGCATGCCCTGGCCCACTTAGGAAAGCTGAACAGAAATCTCTGGAGACTTTGCGCCCCACCCAAGGTTTCCGTGCGGTTCCCGGAGGTTGCAGGTGGTTGCCGGAGGTTGCAGGTAGTGGAAGCAGGTAGGGAGACTGACAAAAAACTCCGGGAACCGCACGGAAACCTTGGGTGGGACGCAAAGTCTCCAGAGGTTTCCGTTCAGTTTTCCTAAGTGTGACAGGGGCATTAAGCTGCAAGGGGAATCTTCCTCTGTGGATTCTAGACTTTGGTCTGAACTCCTAATTCTGTCAATATCCCTTGTATCTGTCTGCCTCGGATGAGCGACTAGTTGCACTTTGTGTCGACATTCTCACCATTCCTCTAAGTCACGTCTGAATTATTGATCTGGCAACTTCTCCTTTCCATTATGACAAGTGGCCCATCTGCTGATAACAGTTTAAAAAAAAGAATATCCAAACACTGCAAAGAATGCCAATTCACGACTTTAATACTATACGCTGTCACTCCTTCAACTGCTATGACAACTTTTCAATCTACAACTAAAATGTCGGAAACATTGATGCAAACACCGGTTAATTTCTACAGGCATTACTAACCCAATGTCATCCTTTGAATGGTCCCGACAAAATATTCCTCATTGCTGAGGAGACATTTTTTGGAAACTGCCTCCTGGATAATACATCTCTTTTAAACATTTTTTTGTTGCAAATCAACAGAACAGACCCTGCCAGGACATGATGAATTCTCCGAAAGAATCTGAAAAATGATAGATTAAGACAATTAAACAACTTGGCAGAGTCACTGCTGCAGCTTCAGCGTAGGCCAAAGTCTCTCAGATTACCTAAAAGATTGCTCCTCGTGACCCTGGTGGCCTCTCGGATGACAGCAGACCCACTCCACTTCAGGCAGTATATTTTATTTTGGCTTCTCATTGATTCTAATAGTCTTAATAGAGAAAATAGGCTCTGATGTTCAAGCCAATCAGTCTGCAATCAATCTTTGGGTCTCCCTAGCTGGAGCCAAGTGGCGAGGCTTAGTAAACAGTGAGGAGACGGTAAACAGACCATTGGAGCCTGGAAACTTTAACAGATCTGGTGCTATGTAAGTCTGGGAGAGAGATGATTCTTTTCTGGACACAGCAAACGAGGTACAGTCCTGTTGACTCCCTGACTGACAGTCACATAAAGCAGCACCTTATAATTACACCCACTTATCCCATCTTACGCCAATTTTCCAAGAAATCACTAAAATCCTGTTGAGACTGTATTTTTTTTCAATATATTTTATTGGCAAGAAAAGTTGGATTTCCTTGTAGAAAGCAATAAAAATGGGCCCATATTTCAGTCAAGGACAGGTCCAAAGGGGCAATAGTCGAGGGAGTACAATGACTCTGAGCCAACTCTGAATTATGTGCAAAGTGCCGGCATAACTCAGCAGATCAGGCAGCATCCCTGAAGAACATGGATAGCTTCTACATGAAGCACTGCCCACCATGGATCAAAGATTCCCCCCCCCCTCCCCCAACCCCATGTGGGCCATGGCCTCTTCCCGCTACTACCACCGAGTAGGACATGCAGAAGCCTGTGTTTTTACACCACCAGGTTCAGGAACAGCTACTTCCTACACTGTCAAGTTCTTGAAACATCCTGCACAATCTTAATCCCAGTTTGACAAGGGAACACTGCAGATCACCCTTTGCACTACCACGGATTTGTGGTTTGTATTTTGCACGAACTGTGTCTTGGTTTTATATTCTTTTTTCTTTTGACTGCCTTCCAGAATTGTAGGTGTAATTTGTATGTGATTTATGTGTTGATGTGTTGTCTAAGTCTACAAAACGGTGATGCTGCTGCAAACAAGATTTTATTGTACCTGTACCTACCATACCTGTGTTTATGACAATAACCTTGACTTGATCGATCAGGTAACTTCAAATGAAACATTGTCAACCTGCATCATTAATCCTGCTTTTTCCTCCACAGATGCTGCCTGACCTGCTGAATATTTACAGCATTCTCATATTATTTTTTAATTTTCCTTGGACATAGGACAAGGCCATTAGGCCCATCGTGTCCATGCTAATTCTTGGAGTAATCCCAGTAAAATCTCATTCCACCACTTAATTTCCTGTTTCCTATTTTCTCCCCGATACTCCTGAACTCCACCCTTCCCCACTGATTCTCCCACTTACACTAATGGGGCTGTCCCACTGTACGAGCTAATTCAAGAGCTCTCCCTAGTTTAAAAAAAAGTCAAACTCGTGGTAAGCACGTAGAATGTACATTGCGGGTATGTCAGAGCTCGGGACGTCTCTTAGCGGCTCGTAACGCTAACGGCAGATACTCGGGAAACGCGGGAGAATAATGAGGAAGAAGATTGAACATTATTGCCTTCCATCACAGTGAGGAATGTGTAATCCACTCTGATGGATGTTTATGTTGACTTTTATGTGGTTGTGTATCTTGTTACTTTTTACTTAGTATGGCTGTATGGTAACTCAACTTCACTGTACCGTATAAATTGGTACATGTGACAATAAACTGACCTTGAAACCTTGAACCCTATGTACTTTGTTTAGTTTAGTTTAGTTTAATGTCATGTGTGCAGTGCAAAGCTTTTGTTGTGCATTAATCAGTCAGCGGAAAGACGATATATGATTACAATCGAGACATCCACGGTGTACAGATACGTGGTGTTCAACGTCTACAGTATTATGTTCTCAGGTTGAAGATTCAAGTGATGCTACTGTACTAGTAAATAATAACTAATCTTCTTCTTCTTGCATATGGCGTGCACAGCCTAAAGTTGTAGATCAAGGGTAGACATGCTGGCCAGGATAGCATCAGTTGCTGGGTGGATGGCTTTGATGCCACCAGGGAAAAGCCTCAGTGGGCAGTCATTCACAATGTGTGGGATGGTCTGGTCTGGATGTCCGCAGTCGCAAGCAGGGCTGTCTGTCATCCCCCACTTATGCAGGTGATGGGCTGTTCTTGCATGGAAGGTGTGGATTCTGTTCAGGTTATCCATTGCTTATGATGGATGTCAAAACCCGGTGGTTTCACTGTGGGGTCTGTGATGACCTCTCTGTGTTGGTGTTGGCATCTTTCCAGGCTCTGCGCCACTCAGTCTTGGGGTCAAAGTATTCCAGGGATTTAACGGAAGGCCAGAAGAGTTTTCGGGACTTCAGGCGCATGATGGGCAGATTGTTCAAGTCAGCATGGATGGGAAGGTCAGGGCTAGCCTTGATGGTGAACCAATCTTTCAACATCCTCTCCCTTCTGCGTATGCTGGGAGGGGCGATATGACAGAGGACAGGGAGCCACTGCAAAGGTGTCGACTTAAGCGTCCCTGTGATGACCTGTATTGCAGAGTTAAGGACAGTGTCAACTCGTTTGGTGTGGCAACTATTAGCCCAAGTTGTAGAGCAAAACTCGGCTGTTGAGTAGACTAGGGCTAAGCTTGCGGTACGGAGGGTGTGTGCATTGGATCCCCAACTGTTGCCTGCAAGTTTCCTGATGATGTTGATCCTTGCTTTCAGTTTATCAGCCACCCTCTTCAGGTGTTCACGATAGGTGAGGGTGTGATCCAGGGTGACTCCGAGGTACTTGGGGAATTCTTCATTCATCACAAGATTAGCACAAAAGTACACTCAAAAGTACATTGGCGAGCCGATTGCTGAGGTGTAAGGCAATGATAGTTGTCTTAGATGGGTGAGGGTGAAGTCGCCAGAAGGTGAAGTACTCCTCCATCCCCTTCAAGTCTTGGGTGAGCACTCTGCTGATATCCTCAAGGGCAGCTCCCTGGTAGGCAAGGATAAGGTCATCTGCATATGCAAACTTCCTGGACGAAGTAGTTGGCAAGTCACTCACATAAATGTTGAAGAGTCGGGGAGCTAGGACAGAGCCCTGGGGGAGACCATCATTCGGGGCCCTGACAGAGCTAGTCGTGTTCCCAAGCGTGAACCTAAATCTACGGTTGCTGAGGATGGATGAGAGGGCACGCATGGTGGTTTGGCACTTCCAGATTCCGGAGGCTTTCAGCAACAGACCATGTCTCCACACAGTAATGTCTCCTACACACTAATGATAACTCATGATAACTAATGAACAAAGAGGATGAGGATCCATTCATTTGGCTAACAATTCAGGATTCAGTTCTAATCAAGTGGAAATCCAGTGCTAAAATTAGTGAATATAATCATGAAGCTCTTGGATTGTTGCTAAAAATCCTTAAATGTCTTTTAGAGAAGAAATCCTCAGTTTGGTTTATAAGTGACACTCGTCTCAGTCCACTCCAAATGTGATTGAGTTTTAGAAGTCCCCCAAAATGATTATTATCAGTTCAAGTAAATTACGGGTGGCCCGTAGGCAAACTAAAAGTGCACAGCTAATAATAGAAAGAGTTAAAATTGACTAAATTCTATTCCGGACATAAAAATACATCAATCCCAGCGGTTAGGTGTTGCCTGACGTGAGAATGGAATGTTAATTGTTGGAAGAAAGCCAGCGTGTCTGGAAAACAGGAGGCGAGCGTGAAAGGTGAATAAATCTCTGTAAGACATATCTAAAGATAAGGATGTGAAGGTTTTGAAGGACAACTATAGCCATTCATGTGGTGGAATGTCTGAGAACAATAAACAGATAGTGATACTAATGAGCAAGTGTAAAAGTGGTCTATGTGACAACTCATATCCATTCCTATTTTAACTTAACCCTATGTACTTCGTTCAGTTTAGTTTATTGTCATGTGTACCGAGGTACAGTGCAAACCTTTTGTTGCGTGCTAACCAGTCAGTGGAAACACGATACATGATTACAATCGAGCTATCCATGGTGTACAGATACATGATAAAGAGAATAGCGTTTAGTGCAAGACAAAGTCCAGTGAAATCTGATTAAAGATAATCCGATGGACTTCAATGAGGTAGATAATAGCTCAAGACCGCTCTCTAGTTGTAGATAGGTTGGTTCAGTTGCCTGATAACAGCTGGGAAGAAACTGTCCGTGAATCTGTGGTGTGCATTTTCACACTTCTTTACCTCTTGCCTGATGGGAGAGTTGCAACCTGCAACCTCCGGGAACCGCACGGAAACCTTGGGTGGGGCGCAAAGTCTCCAGAGGTTTTCTAAGTGGGATGGGGGATTAAGGGGGCCCCGCGCGAGAGTAATCTACTCTCGGCTCAGGTAGATCTCCCAGTAAAAGCAGCGAACGCGAACTCCCAGTAAAAGTAGCGAACGTGGTTGTTTACAATGTGGTATCTTGGTTCACGTGGCTCGATCTGGAGGGGGCCGTAGGTTTGAAACATCTGGCGGTCTCAGCGAGGCGTAGTTGGGATCCAAATCCGTCCTTTGGATCTCTCTCTCGCTCTCTCTCTCACCTTCTCGCCTCGGCATTCCCGGAATCATTTGCGGGGACTGCATCTGCTGTTCCATCCAGTTGTGGGGGTTGGGGGAACCCAGGCCCTTGGTGGCTCCTGGTCCATTCCCTATGCGGTGGCCGGCACGCCTGGCCTGCTGAGTTCCTCCAGTACTTGGTGTTTTTTGTTTGGCTCTGGAGTTAAAAGTGGACACGTGGGGGCTGGGGTGTCTCAGCGGGACGGGCGGCGGCTCTTGGAAGTGGGTGGCATTTCGGGTCGAGACCCTTCTGCAGACAATCACAAGTACTCTCACCGACGAGAGTTCAGTTCGGTTTGAAGAAGGGTCTTCTCTCCAGAGTCGCTGCCTGTCCCGCTGAGTTACTCCAACTTTATGTCTAACTTCAATTTCAAGAGTTAAATAAAAAACACAGAGTGCTGGAGGAACTCAGCGGGCTAGGCGGCATCTGTGGAGGGAATGGATTAGGACCAGGGTTCTTCTTCAATCGGAAGGAACTGGAGATCAAAGATACTCGAGCAGATTCTAGTATAATTGCTGCAGATCATGCATGATATTCTTCCGATTTAAATCATAATTCCGATTTTATTGTTTTCCTATTTTCAATTTTCTGTGCCCGATTATTTGGCGGCCAATCAACCGACCAGATTCCCTTAAAATTCCCATCCAATCAACAAATCGGTCTCCTCCCGTCCAATGAGCCGCCGTTTCCAAGGGCATTGTGTCCAATCACATAATGCATTGGTCAGTCGGCGGCCAATCAGACAGTCTCCTAGGGGCCTTTGAATCAATCATCGACCTGCTTCCCTCACCGAAGCAGACGATGGGAGAGGGAGAGGGAGAGGGAGAGGGAGAGAGAGAGAGAGAGAGAGGGAGAGAGAGAGAGAGGGAGAGAGAGAGAGAGAGAGAGGCAAGAAAGCAGTTATGACATATAATACACAATAGACTATATTATAAATACACAATAAACAAGTTATGTATTCTTGTACTCTTACATGGGTATGACTGCATATTAAAAAAATCCCCCCCCTTCCTTCCCAACCTCAGCCTCACGGACCTTAGAGTAGCCCTAGTTCCTAAAACCCATTTCCATTACTGGTCACGGGTGAGATATCCATCAATGGCAGCATGGGGGAAGCCATGTTTACAAAAGAAAAGAGGCATCTTGGGTGTCCTAGAATGGAAAGCCTCATCTTTGGGTGCAGATGTGGCGGAGATGCAGGAACAGTGCAGAGGATAGCGTCTTAGCAAGTGTTAGGGTGAGAGGAGGTGTAATCCAGATAACTGTGGGAATAGGAGGATTTGTAGTAGACATCAGTCGATAGATAGCCTGTTTCCTGCAATGGAGACGGAGAGATCAAGAAAGGAGAGGTGTGCAAGATCGTCCAAGTGAATTTAAGGGCAGGGTGGTAACTAGTGGTAAAGTTAATGAAATCAAGGCATGACTTTTGCACAGGTGCAGGAGGCAATGCAGATGCATTTGTCAATGTAGCAGAGAAAGAGTTGGGGGATGATGCCAGTGTAAGTTTAGAACGAGGACTGTTCACCTGCCCTGACCCGTCACCTGTGCATGTTCTTCAGAAATGCTGACTGACTTATGAGTTGTTCTAGCATTTTGTGTCTAGTTCTAGTAATATGATTCATGGCTGATCATCCAAAATCAGTACCCCATTCCTGCTTTTTTCCCATATCCCTTGATTCCGTTAGCCCTAAGAGTTAAATCTAACTCTCTCTTAAAAACTTTAGTTTTTTAGTTTTAGTTTTAGAGATACAGCGCTGAAACAGGCCCTTCAGCCCACCGAGTCTGCACCGCCCAGTGATCCCCGCTCATTAACACTATCGTACACACACTAGGGAAAATTTACATTTATACCAAGCCTAATAACCTACAAACCTGTACGTCTTTGTTTCTGATGTTGTTGGATTTTCTCTTCCAAACTGCAGGAACATTTCCGTCCTGACACTCTGCTACAAGGAACGACTCCAGATAGGATAGAAAACTGCAAAAACCTTACCACTACTTTCTAGTAAAAGCAGGCATGGTATCCCAGAAATAGGATGTAAAGGCTGCATTGTGTAGTTTAGAGAGTTGATTGTAATGGCAAGACTGCACCAGATTCTGGTTGCAGGACTTGACTTGGCCACACCTTCATGGATTGACGATACCCTAAGTCAAACTCAGGGTCACACGGCCATTTATCACACAGCAGTCAGTTCAAGACAAGTCTTGAGTTTGTCGGTATTTCATTAACTATTTGTGTGAGCTCCATATTTAGATATCAAATGGAGTTTGTTGGAGAATCAGTTCAGATTATTTGGACTACTGTTGATTACCTGCAGGCAACATGTTCTCTAAGATGAACTGATGGTATTTTGAAGTTAAGGTTGCAGGTTACTTGTCTTGAGTTTTTCTAGAAAAGTTGGCAAAAGGTTTTGAGGTGAGAGGTGCTAATCTGTTTTCAATTTGGAGACCTGACCACAGCATTTGGAAGGTTCCCAGGCTTTGAACAGGTCTTCTGAGGGACCTGCACTTGAATTTACTGCATAGGCCTACAAAGATTTAACTGTGATGTAATTCCCAGTTATGTTATATAACTTGAAGGCTCCTGTCAGTTGTGTACAGTGGCTTGCAAAAGTTTTCATACCCCTTGAACTTTTCCAGATTTTGTCACGTTACAACCACAAACATAAATGTATTTTATTGGGATTTTATGTGATAGACCAACACAAAATGGTGCATAATTGTGAAGTGGAAGGGAAATGATACATGGTTTTCAAATCTTTTTACAAATAAAAAACTGAAAAGTGTGGCGTGCAAAAGTATTCAGCCCCCCTGAGTCAATACTTTGTAGAACCACCTTTCGCTGCAATTACAGCTGCAAGTCCTTTGGGGTATGTCTCTACCAGCTTTGCACATCTAGAGACTGAAATGTTTGCCCATTCTTCTTTGCAAAATAGCTCAAGCTCAGTCAGATTGGATGGAGAGCGTCTGTGAACAGCAATTTCAAGTCTTGCCAGAGATTCTCAATTGGATTTAGGTCTGGACTTTGACTGGGCCATTCTAACACATGAATATGCTTTGATCTAAACCATTCCATTGTAGCTCTGGCTGTATGTTTAGGGTCGTTGTCCTGCTGGAAGGTGAACCTCCGCCCCAGTCTCAAGTCTTTTGCAGACTCTAACAGGTTTTCTTCCAATATTGCCCTGTATTTGGCTCCATCCATCTTCCCATCAACTCTGACCAGCTTCCCTGTCCCTGCTGAAGAAAAGCATCCCCACAGCATGATGCTGCCACCATGTTTCACAGTGGGGATGGTGTGTTCAGGGTGATGTGCAGTGTTAGTTTTCCGCCACACAAAGCGTTTTGCATTTAGGCCAAAAATTCAATTTTGGTCTCATCTGATCAGAGCACCTTCCTCCACATGTTTGCTGTGTCCCCCACATGGCTTGTGGCAAACTGCAAACGGGACTTCTTATGGCTTTTTTTCATACAATGGCTTTCTTCTTGCCACTCTTCCATAAAGGCCCGATTTGTGGAGTGCACGACTAATAGTTGTCCTGTGGACATTCTCCCACCTGAGCTGTGGATCTCTGTAGCTCCTCCAGAGTTACCATGGGCCTCTTGGCTGCTTCTCTGATCAATGCTCTCCTTGCCCGGCCTGTCAGTTTAGGTGGACGCCCATGTCTTGGTAGGTTTGCAGTTGTGCCATACACTTTCCATTTTCGGATGATGGATTGAACAGTGCTCCGTGAGATGTTCAAAGCTTGGGATATTTTTTTATAACCTAACCCTACTTTAAACTTCTCCACAACTTTATCCCTGACCTGTCTGGTGTGTTCCTTGGGCTTCATGATGCTGTTTGTTCACTAATGTTCTCTAACAAACCTCTGAGGCCTTCACAGAACAGCTGTATTTATACTGAGATTAGATTACACACAAGTGGACTCTATTTACTAATTAGGTGACTTCTGAAGGCAATTGGTTGCACTGGATTTTATTTAGGGGTATCAGAGTAAAGGGGGCTGAATACTTTTGCACGCCACACTTTTCAGTTTTTTATTTGTAAAAAAAATTGAAAACCATGTATCATTTTCCATCCACTTCACAATTATGCGCCACTTTGTGTTGGTCTATCACATAAAATCCCAATAAAATACATTTACGTTTGTGGTTGTAACGTGACAAAATGTGGAAAAGTTCAAGGGGTATGAATACTTTTGCAAGCCACTGTATGCACTTGTGCAGGAATATATTCAACACGGCCTGCACTGTGATCGGCCCATTCAGGGATCCAGGTCGGTTTTGCTGTCTGGTGCTGTTTGGATGGTGTTGCAGACTTTTCAGTCTGTGATGTGTCAGTTTCCCCCAGGTGGCTTCTTCCCAGATGCCAAGCATATGCATAATTAATTTGGTAAGTTAATTGAATGTTGTAAATTGACCCGATGTAGGTAGGTAGCTTGAGAGTTGTTGTGGAGAAGTCATTGGAATGTAAGAAGATAAAGGGAATTAGTGTAAATGGACGCTTGATGAACAGTCAGAACACAGTTGGGCCTATTTCTATGCTGTTTTCCTCGATCTGGGATCCATGGAATGAGGCCAAACTGTTTACCTTCTAGATCCACCCTGAAGCATAGCTTCAGCTTCTTGTTGAAAGCTGATGTGGACAAAGTGAAAGGTTCACATTGGGCTTGAGCCTTTAAGCTTACTTCAGTGAAATCATCCACTGAAATCACTAAAACAAATTGAAGCTATTTATCTTGAACATACAACCTCAGCAGATGTAACCAAATCCAAATCATGTATGACAATTGAACATGTTGTTGAATGGGATTATTAACGGTGTGTTTTGGAAATGCCTTCTACTCAGAAGTTAAAACAATTTATCCAGTTATTTTAAAATGTATTCCAATGTAAGTAATGCTGGCAATACCTCAAGAAGCTGGCAGTATTGTGGATCTTTTACTTAGACTTCATAAACACTGTGCTGGCAGTGTCTCGATGGCAGTGTTAGGTGGGGAACTCCTGATATTAACCCTGTGATGAAAGGACAGGCAAAATATGCCCTAATCAGCATGTTATGAAAGATAGATAGGATGTTACTCAGGTAATTCTTCTTCCTTTGATTGTAGTGCAGGACCCAACTGGAGTGAGGTACCTATTGATGAAGAAGTTATGGAGTTGACTTCAATGTAACCAGTGCAGCCAGTCAAAGCTAATTATTTTTACTTCAGAGTTTTTTGGCTCGAAGTTATAGGCTCTGAAATGCCAGAAGCTTTTATATGGTACTTGATTGCATCACTGAGAAATGTCAAACAGCTGCTCACACACAATTAATTAAATAGTGTAGTTACTGTTGTCAGTGAGTAAAGTGTAAATCATAAAATTATTTCTGAGAGTGGGTAAGACTTGATTTAAATCCCCCAGGAAAGAAATCTCCTTCAATACCTCCGTCTGCCTTCAGTCATCAAATCAACTGGTGCCACTAAGTGATTTGTGTACGAGGATTTTTCCCTGGACAACCTTTGGCTTAAATTTCAACAACCCTATATTCTGCTGAACCTAGCCTTCACAACTGCAGACCTGAATCTGGGGCTGCTTGTGAGGTTATTTTTTGGCACAGTGTCAGGTTGTTGGAAGCCAGAAGTAATTTCTCACCAACCTATTGACTCGAGCAATGTTGAAGCTAATCAAAACTACTCAGTCTCACTACAACTGAAGAGTCCCAGCCTGATTCTTCTTGTTATCTTCTCAATCCCTGAGGAAAACTACAAATGTTTTGTACAAAGATTTGGTAGCGCCGTGGGAAAGGTTTACATTACACAACAGTACCCAGAATTTTCTGCTATTTTCCGCTGGCCTCCAGAGATCGCTGGACTGTGCATTGACGTCACTTTTGAAATCGTCTGAGAATAATTCTGAAGAAGGAAGAGACCTCAAATGCTAAAATCTGAGGCAACAAACAACATGCTGGAAAATCTCAGCAGATCAGGCAGCAACTGTGGAGGGAAATGGACAGTCAACCTTTATTTGGTCTGGACCTTCATCTGGATTGAAAGAGGGGATACAGTCAATGTAAAGAGGGAAGATAGGGCATGATCTGGCACCGATGTATGAATCTGGGTGAGGAGGGATTGTTTGGCAAATGGATAAGGAACGGAAGGATGGGGATAGGCTGGGAGGTGATAGGTGAAGACAACAAAGGGCTGCAGATGATGGTATCTGATAGGAAATGAAGGTGTGAAGAAGTAACTAGAGGGTAACTATTTAATGAAAGGGTAACTAGAGAGGATAGGGCCTCTCAAAAACCAAAACCAATATCTATGTGCGGAGATAGCTAAAGTCTTCAATTAGTATTTTCCCTGTTTTTACCATGGAGAAAAACATGAAGGCTAGGGAACCTGGTACAGTTCATGGAGATGTCTTAATGCCATTCTATATTTATGGTCAAGTAGATAGGGGAAGTCCTAGGGCATAAGAAGGTAGATAAATCACCCAGGCCTGATCAGATATGAGGACACTATGGGAAGCTAGCGAAGAAATTGTGGGAGCCCTGGCTGAGATTTATGAATCATCGTGAGGCACGGGTGAGGTGCCGGATGTCTTGAGCGTGGCTAATGTTGTGCCTCAATTTAAGAAGGGATGCTAGAAAAAGCCAGGGATCTATAGACCAGTGAGCCTAACATCTGTGGTAGGTAAGATACTGGAGAGGATTCTGAGGGATGATATATACGCATTTGGATAGGCTGGGATTGATTACAGATAGTCAGTATGATTTTGTACATGGGAGATCATGTCCTACGAATCTGATTGAGGTTTTTGAGGAAGTAACCAAAAAGGTTAATGAGGGTAAAGCCAAATACGCTGTCTATATGGACTTCAGCAAGACATTTGATATGGTTCCACATTGTAGGCTGCTCTGGAAGGTTAGATCAAATGGGATCCAGGGAGAGTTTGCTGACTGAATAGAAAATTCACGGAAGGAAGCAGAGGGGTGGAGGGTGTTTTTTGGACAAGAGGCTGACTAGTGGTGTGCCTCAGTGATCGGTGGTGGGTCCTTGCTTTTAATGGGTTAAGAATGTACAAGCTTGATTGGTAGGTTTGCAGATGACACTAAAGTGAGTGGTATTGTAGATAGTAAAGATGGTTATCAAGAATTACAGCAGGCTCTTAATCAGCTGGTTAACTAAGACATTTGGACAGGTACATGGATAGGAAAGGTTCAGAGGCATATGGGCCATATACGCAGGCAGATGGGACTAGCATAGATAGAGCATATTGGATGGCATAGGTTGAGCCGAAGGGCCTATTTCCTTGTTGTATGACTAATTCGTTGGACATGTTGGCAGGATAACTTAGTCCAAAGTATTTGTCCCTTTATATGCAACTCAAACATTTCAGTCAATGGATTCCACTGGGCCGCCATAGCCCGGGCGCAGGCCTCAGCGGATGTATCCGAAAGTGGGCCACCGCGTGAAATGGTCCATGATGGTGAGCAGGTGCGTGGCGCTGCGGGACTGTGGCAAGGGACCCACAAGGTCCACATGGACGTGCAGGAACCTACCCTCGGGGACTGCAAAATCCTGCACCGGCGGCCGTACGTGCCGCTGTATCTTGGAGGTCTGACACAGGATACAGGCGCGGGCCCAGGCGGCTAACTGCTTATGGAGCACTTGCTAGACGAACTTAGCTGCCAACAGGTCAGATGTCGCGCGTATGGACGGGTGGGCCAGGCCATGGAGAGCGTCGAAAAACCGAGGGGATGACCGGGCGGGCGTGCCCCGTGGAGACGTCGCATAAGACCACGGTACCGGCCGCACCGCAAGGCACATCGGCTAGCCGAAGGCCAGTATTGGTGGTGCGGTAAGTTGCCATACAGGCATCCGCCCGCTGCGCTGCTGCCAGCTCGCAGTGGTCAACGCCGTGGTCAAGAGCCGAAACGGAGGGAATGTCAGGGCGGGACAAGGCGTCGGCAAGGACGTTAAGCTTCCCAGCTACGTGTCGGATGTCAGTTGTGAATTCCGAGACATAGGCAAGGTGCCGCTGCTGCTGGGCGGACCACGGGTCAGCGATCTTACCTAGGGCGAAAGTAAGGGGCTTGTAGTCCATGAACGCGGTGAACGCGCGGCCCTCGAGGAAATACCCGAAATGCCTGACGGCCAAGTACAGCGCCAGAAGCTCGCGGTCGAAAGCGCTGTAGTTGCATTCTGGGCCCCGCAGCTGACGGCTAAAGAACGGCAATGGCTGCCAGTGGCCGTCTACGAGCTGCTCCAGAACTGCACCCACAGCGGCATCCGAGGCTTTGACGGTGAGCGCGGTGCACCAGCATCGCGGCGTTAGCCACAGCCGCCTTAGCACCCTTGAACGCCGCGTCCGTCTCTGTGGACCACACAAGATCCCGCTGCTTACGTGCCAGGCACCGGAACAGGGGGCGCATGATGGCAGCGGTCGCCGGCACGAAACGGTTATGAAAATTCACAATGCCGATGAACTCCTGCAGCCCCTTCACGGTGAGCCGCCGGGGAAACTGCTGGATGGCTTCGACCTTCGCAGGGAGCGGGGTAGCGCCATGCATGGTTACCAGGTGCCCCAGGAAGGAGATGGAATGTAGGCTAAATTGGCACCGCGGGGTTATCGGAGAGTAAGGCGGTGTACGGGCTCTCGACCTCAGCGACGACGCTGGGCTGAGGGATGGGCGGGGGCGGGATCCGCGGTGCAGTGGAACCGTCATGCAACGACGTGGAAGGAGAAAGCGCGGAGGAAATCAGCCCTCAAGATGGGCTGTGCAACGTCCGTGACGATAAATGTCCACTTGTACGGGCGGGAGTCGAAAGTGAGCGAAAGGGTCCGCGTACCGTACATTCAGATGTTGCTCCCGTTTACGGCCGAGAGAACGGGGCCCCGCTTACCAGCACGAGTGTCACGACCGGTCGGAGGAAGGATGCTGACGATCGCACCGGAGTCTGCCAGGAAACGGCGGCCGGAATGGCAGTCGCGGACGTAGAGGCGGGTGTTTGGACCGATTGCAATCGCCTCTACAGACGATCGGCCGAGGCATTTTCCTGAAACGTGCAGGATGGGCGGCAACGTTGAGCCTCCGTGCCGTAGCGGAGTTGATAGTAACACCAACAGTGCCTACCGTGAGTCCCGGGATGCTGCTGTGGTTCTTCTCTGGAAGACGTGGGCGGGGCCTCCTCGTGGACTCGCCGAGGCATAAGAAGCACTGGTGCGAGCACGCGGTTAATGGAGCAGATATCTTGGTGCTAGGTCACCCAGAGCTCGTCTCCCTGTTCCGCGAGCTGCTGAGGATCAGAGAAATCTGCGCCGGCGAGCATTAGGCGGACATCATCAGGCATCTGCTCCAGAAAAGCCTTTTTGAACAACAGGCACGGGCGATGGCCGTGCATGAGTGCGAGCATCTCGGCCATGAGGACGGACGGCCTGCGATCTCCCAAACCGTCCATGTGTAGGATGCGGGCGGCGCGGTCCCGGCGGCTGAGCCCGAAGGTGTGTAACAGGAGGACCTTGAGGCCGTCGTATTTGGCGATCGCGGGAGGATCCCTCAGATAAGGCAGCAGACGGGAGGCGGACTCTTGCAGCAGGGCTCCCACCACATGGAAGTATTTTGTTTCATCCACGACGATGCGGCGCAGATGAAACTGTGCATCAACGTGTGCGAACACACTTGCAGCTGATCGGGCCAAAACACAGGCAGTTTGAGGCTGACGGCGTTCTGATGGGCGTCGGCAGGAGCGTAATTATCTTGCATGCTGGCGTCCAATTTTCGATTGGGCGCGTCGGGGTCACCAATTTGACAGGTTGAGACGAGAGTCGATTTCCAAAATCAGTTTTATTAACAAAATGGCGAAATCAACGGAGTAACACAACACAGCCAATACAAAGGTCAAACCACAATGGTGGTCGAGAACGACTGATGGGGCATCGCCCAGAAAGCGCGCAAACCCAAACCCCTCCCCATAATCACTCGACCGAAGCACCTGACTGCAGGGTTCGATTACCTGCTGGCAACAGCCGATGCCGCTACAATCTATTAAATATCCCTTATAAAATAACATTTGAATGATTGATCTCAGGATCTGCCAGACTGGGAACTTGAATTTGAAGGAACACAAAGCTGTACATAACCATGACATGTAAATATTCTTAAAGTAGCAATGTTACAACATTTTGAGATTTTAAAAATCAAGTCTGCAATTTATCCCATCAGATAAAGCATAAAAAGAAGTTTAATTTGACACCTAATTCACTTTCATATCTTCAGTATTAAAAAGGTTAATGCCATTTTCATACTCAGAAATTAGCATCTTGTTCCCCATTGCTTTTCCAATGACTTAACTCAAAAGCTGTGATCAAGGACAGTCAAAAGCCCATAACTTTCTTAAAAATTAAGAGAACTGAATGAAATGTTCAGTTATTATAGATTGAAGCATTCTGAAACAAATATGAAACAATCCTACTTGGATAACCTGAAATTAAAGGTTTCATGTAATTCAGGTAATTAGTTAGTTACCTAATTGTAGCTAATTACAAAATTCAATTACTAGATCTAAACATCTATCCATTTCTTAAGAAAAGGTTAATATTTTTAAATAGCCTAAGTGTCCAAATAACATTCACACAAGAATTCACAATATAACATGATTTTTTAAATCTCATTGTCATGAATTTATATGAATTTAATGGAAGGAATTTAATGTTTAATTCCTGTAAATTAATGGCCATTTTGCAAGTGGGATTTTGTGGAACGGGATCGATTGGAACGTTGCATTTGCTGTGAATTTAAACCCCATATCGGCAGGAAAAACACTGCCGGTTCGTATGGGGCCTAAATCACCTTTTTGCAACATAAAATTTGGATTAAAGTAATCCTAAGAAGCACGTTTATCTATATACTATTAAAACTCTGTGTGTGTGTGTGTGTGTGTGTGTGTGTATGTCAGAATCGGACTTTGATTCCTTGGTCCGCCAGTACCACAGTCTGAAACTCCGTCATTTTTTCCATTTCGCTAGCGATTTCTCTTTTACATTCACTCATGCACCCCTCAAAACATTTGGACATTTTTATGTACACATTTTTAAATAAATTCCTCCCCCCCACTCACTCATTTTGTCGCCTCCTGCTGGCCAGCCACCATAACGGCTGCTGACGCCCAGCACTGCTCGAAAAACGCCGAAATTTTCCCCTACCGCTGGTGCCCGGCCCGGCTCTGTCACGCTGCATCAAGCCAAACATCAGATGTTCAACCGCTGCTTTTCGAGCAGCGGGGGAACAGCCAGCGCGACAGAGCCGGCGTGTCGAGGATGCGAGGCCTCACAGTTTCTGATGGGGCCGCTTTCACTGACTTTACCGTCAGCTGCACGGACAACTTCGTATCCAGCAGCAGTGGCTCCGTTAATGCATTCATTCCACAGTGAGTTCAGTTCGGTAACAACACCCTCCCTTCCCCCTCCTCCCCCCCCCACCCCCTCCCTCCCTTCCCCCCCCCCCCCTACTCGGTGTCTGAAGCACGTTCGGGGACCAGACCCAACGGGTCTGCACTTGGTCTAGTATGTAAAATAAACGGCTTACCTTTATCTGTCCCGTACGGAAGATCCGTCCCGTTGACGGCTTTAGGTCGACTTTTATTTTACTCCAGAAATTAAATTACCCAGCGATGTTTTTTTAAAAACTTGATAAAACGCAAGTCGGATCGATTATTCTTCAGCAGCTAAACAGCCTGACAAAGATCGACTTCGACAGGCAGGAGAAAACAGCATTTTAATCCCGCCCCCCCTCTCAAAGGCGCCAAAGTCGCGCACACGGCCAGTGGCAGAACTGCAGCACCGCTGAAGGTGAGTTTTGTAACATACCTACTTAAAGAAAATGAATGCCCTTACAATCTATCGTAAAAGCAGGACATTGAATGTGAATTGTATTGTTAAATGGGTGAAAATGAAAGAAAATGGAATTGTACAAATATTTTTAGATGCGGAGACTTTACATCTAAAGGGACTTGCATATGACAGCAGTGAACATACCCATCTCCCTCATTACATGTAAGATTACTGATCACATACTTAAATCCAAACTGCACATTAACTCTGAACGACACTATAAGCAGTTTACACATTTGAATCCTTGTCCATTTCTAAGTAGTGACATAGTACTTTGTAAAGACTAAGAGACTTTGATTTGGTTTCAAGGAGGCTTTTGGGAAAGGCTGGGTTTTATTTCAGCATATCGTTAGACTTGGGTATACATTCTGTTGTCCCTCCTCTTCAGTACACTCTAGCCTATTTTATGTGCGGTACATTCATTACAACAAATTACATACCTGAGGGATCATTCCAGTGTGACGGGGCCATACTAAAAGAACAGTGTCCATACATGTTGGAAATGCAAGCTATTTTTGCATTCCTATTTTCAACAGATTTCTTAAACAAGGGCCATTCTGAAAAATCTCGGGAACAATCTGTCTTATTGCAGTGCACCAAATGCCATGCGAAGGAGTTGCATGTACCTCAGAAGGAATGCAATAAAAGGTACCAAGGGTCTGGAATTTAACCCCAGAACCTACATCTCCAACTTTTGCTCTGTGACTCCAGTACATCAGCCAGTACCTTGAATGGAAAAATCTTGCTGTAACAAGAAGATACCTTCGCTATTGTCTTCCATGCAAAATAAAAATGCAGTTCTTGTGCCAAACTCTCAAGGTTCCTTAGTCAATTCCGAAATATGATCATTCCTTGAAATAAAAAGAGCTAATGGTTTGGGGCGACTCCCAGATAAGTATCTATTTCATGGATATGCAGCTATTCTGAAATTATGACAAAGGGGCAACCATGTGAATCCAAACAGGAAAAAGTCTGTACTTTATTTTCCCAAAGTGACAATCAGTTGTCTGCTGCTCTGCATGATGCCAATGCGTGAACCTGTGGCATGCATATGCTGCTGGTATTATGGTTGAGTAGATGTTGACATGCAGATAACTGCTCAAATCCCATATTCTTACCTACAGATTGCAGCGTTAAAAGATAGCCTCAGAAATGGTCATGAATTATTGCTTCTCTTGACCTTGCACTGTATGTAATCACACCTCCAGACGTTTCAAAATCAAGGAGTGGGAGGATTAATTGTCAACATTTTGGGCAATTTTAGGTTGCTTGCTTCTGTTGAGGTGGTGGATTATGTAACCCCTTTGAAATAGCGGACATTTTCCTGTCCTCATTGAATGCACACTGCTCACTTCAGTTCAATGTAAATTGGGTCTGAGCAATTTCCTCACATCTGCTTCGACAAGAGGTAGCAACTAGATAGGAAAAGCACTAGAAGATGTTTGAGACATTTGCAAAAGAAATGACTTTATCCATAATCTAATCAAAATACACTCCTTAACACCAGCACAACACAAACACAAGGTGACAGTAACAAACGGCATGAAAATGCGAAAATGTAACTTTTGCATGTTGCAATCTAGGACCTTGGAGAACATTAAAGTCTCCTTTCTGTTGTATGCATCCAAAGTACATTTCTCTATCACTGGCACTTTGTGAGGCCAGCTGAATTCTATGAGATCAGCTTTTCCATGTCACTCTAGCTGTAGGGGATCCAGCATTAGTTTTATGCGTTTGTGCATTTATTTCTTTGGAAAATCTCAGAGTCGTCTCATCTTGCTAAGCACAGCTTTGAGTCTTAAGAAATGCAGCTAGTCAGGTGCATGAAGGTTTACATGTAGGATTGTTCGTCAGTGGCACGATGGAATTTTACAGAACGATGAGATGAGGTGGGTAGATAAAGATATGCATCCTATTTTCAAAGTTCTTAAGTGACCTGAGTTGGTTGAGTATTCTCTTTCTGGGATAGCAGGATGATCAAAGTGAAGAGTGTTCCTCCACTGCTAGTGTCCAATAGCGACCAGAATGATGGTGACGTTGTCAGCAGAGCCCCGTCGGACAGCCTCATTAGCCAGCCTGTTACAGGCAGCTTCAAACCGCACATCCTGTGACTTTTTCCCTGTCTTTGCCACGAGGGTCTCATCCTGTGGATCAGCATAAAATAAACAGCACTAAAGATAAAGCTTACAGTACAGCTGAGCCAACTCAGACAGGCCCTCGACCAAATAAAATGTCTAGGAGGCAGCTATGCAGCTTGGAGCTAATGGCTGGTAACTTGCAAACCTTGGGCACTTCTTCATGACTTCTACAAGAGGTAGTCACTGAATGGAAAGAACACTAGGTGGAAAGGGAATAAGATAGAGATGGACAGCGTTTAAATTGTTCCGGACATTTAAAGCTCACTAGTTCAAGCTGAAGTCATTGGAAAACAAGGCTTCATGTAATTTAGCAACAGGGCAATGTTACAAATCCAACGGAATAAAAATAAATAAAAACAAGGGTGGACTGAGAGTTTGTTATTTTAACATTGGTTATGTTTTCTTTTTCATTTGGATTTTCGCCACAAAGACCAACTCCAAAAGTTATTGAGTGCACATCATCTGGCAGTTGCCAAAACTGTCAGATGGTTGGTTCATATCTAAAATGGGAGCTGCAGTTCATTTCAAAATTAACAGCCTGTCACTTACAAAAGGATGGTGCCTGGATTAGAGGATTTCAGCTACAAGGAGAGGTTGGATAAACTTGGATTGCTTTCTCTGAAATGAGGGGAGACTTGTTAGAAATATATAAAATTATGAAATGCAGTCAGAACCTTTTTACCAGGGTGAAAATGTCTAACTCTAGAAGGCATAGCTATAAGGTGAGAGAGGGGAAAGTTTAATAGAGATGTGTGGGGCAAGTTTTTTGCAGAGTAGTGGGGTCCTGGAACACATTGCCCGGAGTGGTGGTGGAGGCAGATACGATAGTGGCATTTAAGTGGCTTTTAGACAGTCACATGGAAGTACAAAGAATAGGGAAGGGTCTCGACCAGAAACTTCACCCATTGCTTCTCTCCAGAGATGCTGCCTGTCCCTCTGAGTTACTCCAGCATTTTGTGTCTTCCTTCGATTTAAACCAGCATCTGCAGTTCTTTCCTACACATAGGGATATGAATCATGTGCAGGCAGATGTGATCAGTTAAGCTTGGCGTTGTGTTTGGCGCAAACATTGTGGGCCGGAAGACCCATTCCTGTGCTGTACTGTTCAATGCTTTAATCAACTTTATCCAGCATCTATCCAAAATACCTATCCAAAAACAAGCCCAAAATAAGGAAACAAAAAAAAAATTCAGAATATTCATCTCAACTAAGTTTGACAATCTTTGGATAAGGATTTGAGAGAGTATGTCTTCACAAGACAACAGCATCAAGAGATCCAGATAAACTCAGCTACTCTATTTCTGCATGACAATTGTAATGTTTTGCAAGAGATGGGTAGCAGCTCTTATTACTAAAATACCCCAATTAATGTCTTTGCTCACTATTTGTAAAAACTGGTGCCATTTGCAAACATTATGGCAATTAAAATAGTTTTCCACTAAAATGAGAAGTGGGAAGATGCAGACCACATTGATGTCTGTGGAATGCGGAATGCGGAATGCTCACTCACTATCGTCCAGCTTCAACAAAGACCTATTTTACTTCTTGCAAAGCAACGCATGTTTTCCAGTAACAGACAATGGGTTTTGCTGACCAAACCTGCATTTTAATTGTGCACTTTAAGATTATTTTCCCCCCATCTCTATCATGATAGTCACCAGCCCCCAGTCAAGGACCAATGGACAGTGGGAGAACAAGTAGAAAGGATAATAATATAGCTGACTGCACCTTCATGGTGTTCCAGTGCAGAGGGTCAAGGGAAATAGAGGAGGTTCAGGAAAACGCCACTGAGGAAATTGATCAATCACGATCATATTAAATGGGACAGCAGGCACGAAATTGAATGACCTCCTGCTAATTTTTTATTTTGTTTTCTTATGCAATGGGTGCAGAAAAAGGAGCATTGATGAGGCTGGGAGAGGCTCGATACTAAGTTACAATGCATGTAATTGGTAGATCAGGAGTGGTGAAAACTTTGTTCACTGAACACTGCTAATGCTTTTATGTAAGAGCAGAGTATGTAATAGGTCAGCAGTTCATCCTACACATCAAAAGACCAGTGTTCTGCAGGAGAAATGGCCTTTCCAACTTTCAAGTCCAAGAAACTTTCAAGTTCCCTTTACTCATATGGAACAAACTGCTTTGCAACCAGAAAACTATACCTCGAGTATTGCTGTAACAAAAAGGATAGCTTCTTCTGGGCAGAAGACTTTGAATAATCCATCGCAGGCCAAAAGAATGAATCTGGAAAAAAGATAGAACACCACATAAATTGCCAATGCTGCAAGAACAGAGCTAAAAATTCTGTGAATCACAACCTGGATCCAATACAGTAAGGAACTTGGATGAACATACTTCCATAAAACATTTTATCCCTTTGATGCCTTGTTCCTCTAATAAGTGGGTTTTCTCCAAGATCTTCGGTTTCCTCCCACACTCCAAAGACGTACAGGTATGTAGGTAAATTTGCTTGGTAAATGTAAAGTAAATTGTCCCTAGTGTGTGTAGGATAGTGTTAATGTGCGGGGATCGCTGGTCGGCACGGACCCGGCGGGCCCAAGGGCCTGCTTCCACGCTGTATCTCTAAAACTAATAGACTGAAAAAATGAAAAATACAGATTTAGATATTACCACCAAAAAGTCTTTCAGAAGGAACCCTTCAAGCTTACAAATATGCTTTGCATGATAAAATGGAATTATCTATCCATCCATCCATCCAAACAATTTTCGTTCAGATTGATGCTATATTTTACAAGTTATTAACATTTTTAGCTTTACAAAATCCCACTTTGAGACCAATAGCTTTGTGCTGTGCCAGTTGCTGATAATTACAGCTATGACGTCACAAAGGGATCTCATTTGCAACAATGTTCCAATCACAGACACTTAGTCCTGGTAGAGTGAGGCTGAACAGGAGGGGGAGGGGGCAGTGTGAGACTGAACAGGAGGGGGAGGGAGTGCTGGGGCAGGCAGGGGAAGTGGAATTTGATTTTTGTTTAAAGTCCTAGCAGCAAGTGCTTGCATTTTTTTAAGTTTAAAAAGAGGGAGGATGAGGGGCTATGGGTGAGTGGTGGAATATTGCGTTGGGAGAGCGGGTTGTGTTGGGAGAGCGGGTGAGTGGTGGAATATTGCGTTGGGGGAACGGGTTGCGTTCCCCTGGGGCAGGCAGGGTAAGTGGAATTGGAATTGTTTTTAAGTCCTGGCAACAATATTGCATTGGGGGAACGGGTTGCGTTGGGGGAACGGGTGAGCGGTAGAATATTGCGTTGGGGGAACTGGTTGCTTTGGGGGACCAGTCCTCCCGTGTGACAGGAACCCATGAGTGGTGGAAACGGGTTGAGTCGGGGGAATGGGTGAGTGGTGGAATATTGCGTTGGGGGAACAGGGCCCAACAGGTCCCACTTGGTCTAGTATATATATTATTAAGACTCTCATCTTGTTGTATGCGTGTGTACGTGTGCGTGAGATTCCAAAATCCCGCCAAAACGGTACACGATAGCGCTCCATTTTTTGGCCCACCTTACTCACCATTGTGTTCAAAAGGGAACTGCAGATGCTGGAATATCGAAGGTACACAAAATTGCTGGGGAAACTCAGCGGGTGCAGCAGCATCTATGGAGCGAAGGAAATAGGCGACGTTTCGGGCCGAAACCCTTCTTCAGACTGATGGGGGGTGGGGAAAGAAAGAAGGAAAAAGTGGGGGGAGGAGGAGGAGGAGCCCGAGGGCGGGCGGATGGGAGGGTGGGAGGAGACAGCTAGAGGGTGAAGGAAGGGGAGGAGACAGCACGGGCTAGCCAAATTGGGAAAATTCAATGTTGATGCCATAAGGACGCAAGGACCCGAGACGGAATATGAGGTGCTGTTCCTCCAATTTCCGCTGTTGCTCACTCTGGCAATGGAGGAGACCCAGGACAGAGAGGTCGGATTGGGAATGGGAGGGGGAGTTGAAGTGCTGAGCCACCGGGAGGTCAGGTAGGTTATTGCGGACTGAGCGGAGGTGTTCGGCGAAACGGTCGCCCAACCTACGCTTGGTCTCACCGATGTAAATCAGCTGACATCTAGAGCAGCGGATGCAGTAGATGAGGTTGGAGGAGATACAGGTGAACCTTTGTCCCACCTGGAACGACTGCTTGGGACCTTGAATGGAGTCGAGGGGGGAGGTGAAGGGACAGGTGTTGCATTTCTTGCGGTTGCAACGGAAAGTGCCCGGGGAGGGGGTGGTGCGGGAGGGAAGGGAAGAATTGACGAGGGAGTTGCGGAGGGAGCGGTCTTTGCGGAAGGCAGACATGGGGGGAGATGGGAAGATGTGGCGAGTGGTGGGGTCACGTTGGAGGTGGCGGAAAAGCCCGTGCTGTCTCCTCCCCTTCCTTCACCCTCTAGCTGTCTCCTCCCACCCTCCCATCCGCCCGCCCTCGGGCTCCTCCTCCTCCTCCCCCCCCCCTTTTTCCTTCTTTCTTTCCCCACCCCCCATCAGTCTGAAGAAGGGTTTCGGCCCGAAACGTCGCCTATTTCCTTCGCTCCATAGATGCTGCTGCACCCGCTGAGTTTCCCCAGCAATTTTGTGTACCTTACTCACCATTGTGCTGGGATATAAATGAAACAAGTTTCATTCAGATTTATGGTATATTTTACAAGTTATTGTCATTTTAAACTTTACAAAAATCATTTTTCAAACCATTTTTCCACTTGCCCTGCCCGTCAGCCACTTTCGACGTCACAATGTCGTCACAATGACATCTCGAATCTCATTAAAATTTTCAAATAAAATATGTTTTAATCAAATTCTTCTGTTTCCATTAACAGCTAACATTGTGTTTAGGTTATTTTAAAGAAAAAACATGATTTTCATTGAGAATTTAATTTTTTTAAACATCGCGATTTTCATTGTAGGGGGTGGGATAGGGGGGAGGTGAGGAGTGGGGGAGCAGGGGCATAGAGGGAGAGGAGGGGGAGGGGTTATGGAGGGAGGGAGGGGGAGTGAGGCTAGGGTAAAGAAGAGGGAGGGAGAGGTGAGGGATGGAGTGGGGTAGGGGAGGAGAGGGAAAGAAGGGGGAGGGTGAAGAGGAACGGGAGGGAGTGCCGGGGGATGCGGGGGAATTGAGGAGGATAGGGGCAGGAAGAGGGATTGCAAGGTGCAGTTGGGGGAGGGTTGCCCTGACTCGGGTCACAACGGGGATCTCTGGCGTCACAACGGGAACCCCTCAGCCGCGCCTCCGCAGTTGGGGGCTATGGGTGAGTGGTGGAATATTGCGTTGGGGTAACGGGGCCCAACGGGTCCCACTTGGTTTGGTATATATTTAAAATCAACCCTAAAACAAAGCAGTTACATTCAGGAATCAAATGACAAAAAAAAAATCAATATTACACTCTGATGAGAGAGCACATGGTTAAATATAACCCTAATCCTATCAATTCCACTGCACCAGTTATTTCCCACCTCCTGTGTAATTTGAACTGGCATTTCCTTGATATAACATCTAATCAATCTCAAACAGCCATGGGTAAAACATCAACAGCCTGCTGTCACAGCTCGGTGAGATGTTATCTTGTAGCGCCTTGGCAGCAGGTGAGCAAGTCCCGTATTTACTCTCTATTGCTAAAATCAATTGAATGAGCAACACAATTAACCATCTGTCATGCCTGTCACTACCTATCATACACTGTCACAGGGAAACACACAGCAAATTGATGAACATAAACAGGGTGAGGAAATACGGGTCTCTGTTGATGTCTGGTCGAGACAGAAAGGATTAGGTCAGATTCATCCATTTCTGTTCCCCCATTCTTCATCCCTTTCTTCCAATTAAAAAAAATTGTGAACTATTTGCTGTCATTGCAAGTGTTCACTGCACATGTTACTTAATTTTAACCATAGTTTACAAAGATAATTAGAACACGAAGACTACTTAATAATAGGCTTCTTGGTGCCTTTTCTTGTCCCTCCTGAATTAATGTGCTCTGAGTGCACTATTAGTTAGTTAGTTTAGTTCATGTGTGAACCTAGGCAATGACTACCAGTAGGATATTCTACTCTTAAAGGCATATGATTAAGCTTTATCCAAATATTAATTAAGCCATTAATAGAATACAGAACTGGAGTGGCCATGACCATAAAGTCAAATCCAATCTTGGTAAACTGTGAAATAATTCACTTAATGAGATCATTTTGGGGTACCACCACAAGGAAAATCCATCTGCTTCATCTTCACCCTTCAGGGACACAAATGTGCTGCCCGTTTCTGACCAAATTGTAAGATATTATGGCTTCAGCATGTAAATAGAAACAAGCACAGGTTTTCAGTACACGCTATTGCCAGTGTGGGTCTTCATTATATTACAAAAGTACACTGCGCATACTTACACTTATTCACGAGACTGATAAGATATAGAATATATCACATGACACAAATCATACCATTATAGAACTGTTCTTAAAGTTAGTTACCATTATATACACTACACTGCTCTCCCCTTAGAAAGTAAAATAACATGTAAATTAGACAAACAAGAATAATTTTATAAATTTAATCTGACGACTGGTTTACTCACTCTTTCTGATCTCCTGAGTTTAGGGGGAGTGTCAGGTTGTGGTTCTATTGGAGTCAAGTTCAGGATCATTTACCTTTGTCTCTACTTTCTATGGAGATTCTGATCTTACATCTGAACTTGGAATAATATAAAAGTCTGACAGATCTACTTCTTTGTCTATGCTTTGCTCTAGTACCGTTCATCCCTGGCTGGGATCATACGGTTTATGTGCACACTTCTAATATGTCCTCCAATTTCTACGAAGTACCTCCTGGTACCACACACTTCAACTACTGTTCCCACCTCCCATTTGTTTGCTTTGTAAGGGGGTCTGAGAACACAAACCTGATCATGTGTATTGAACCTACTTTTTTGGCTTCCACCATAATGACGTTTCTGATCAGATTGTTTGCGTTCAATCTTAGGATATACGTTAGGTAGAACCAAACTCAGCCTAGTTCTGTGCCTTCTTTTCATGTGAAGTTCAGCTGGCGTATACCCTGTGGTAGATTTTGGCATGGTATGATAATTCAGTAAGAAACTAGCTAACCACTGTGACATACTGAAATTTGAATTTCCTTCAAGAACTTTTTTCTTGAGAGCTCCTTTGACTATCCTGACTGTCCTTTCGGCTGCGCCATTAGATGCCGGATGGTAAGTTGGCACTAAGGTATGCTTGATACCATTTAGTTTCATGAACGTTTGGAACAGTGCAGCACGAAATTGGGGGCCGTTGTCAGAGACAAGTTCTTCAGGTAATCCATGACATGCAAAGATAGACTACAATGCGTCCATTGTTCTTTCTGTTGTTGTGTTTGTACCCATATGTACCACCTCAATCCACTTTGAATGACTATCTACCAAAACAAGAAAATTATTATTTTTGTGTTCACAAAAATCCACATGAACCCTCTGTAAAGGTCTAGTAGGCCAAGACCATGTTTGCAAAGGGATGCTTCAACAACTTTGACAGGTGCTACATTTGCTTGCCATTGGTTCTATGTCATTGTCCAATCCTGACCAATACAGGATTACCAGGTGGCGCCGTCAGCGATGGCAGCCTCGCCAATGGTCACTGTCTTTTTTGTTTATTTTAGTGTGTTTTAAAAAGTATGTGTTAGTGTTCTGTGGTTGGTTTTATGTGGGGGGTGGGAGAGGTGGTTGGGGGAAACATTTTTTCAATCTCTTACCTTGCTGGAGATGCGATTGTTTTGCGGATTGTATCTCCGGTCGCTCTGCGGCCTAACATCATGGAGCTAAAGGCCTTGCTGACTTTGAGCCCCACCGCGGGGCTGTGGACATACCATCGGAGCCTGCGATGCCTTACCTGGGATCGACGCTCCAATCACGGCCTGCAGATTTCACCATCGAGGAGCTTGCAGTCTCTGGTACAGACTGATGTCGGGAAGCTCCAAAGTCGCAGGATGTTCGACTGGCCCCGAGCCGGGGTCCGATTGCCCGGCGTGGGGGAGCTGAGATCCCCCCGATGCAGGACCTTGATCGCCCCGACACGGAGAGCCCGACCGCCGGCAGTGGGAGCCAAGATCGT